>NC_051158.1:135930854-136250854 GCF_013339745.2 Dermacentor silvarum | reverse complement strand
TAATCGGCTAATTGCAAACATTCACTAATTCGGCTTTTATCTAATTACCTTATGGCACATATTGCAATTTACAAATTATAGCGGGTGAGACTGCAAGGGATCATCATTATCAGCCTATATTTATGTCCACTGCAGTACGAAGGCCTCTCCCTGCGATCTCCAATTACCCCTGTGTTGCGACAGCTGATTCCAACTTGCGGCGGCAATTTTCCGAACTTTATCACCCACCTAGTTTTCTGCCGTCCTCGACTGCGCTTCTCTTCTCTGATCCACACCGGTCTCTTCCTGTCTCTTAAACTTTAGGCACTGCATGGCATATCCGCTCGAGAATGATTGTGTGGATCACACCATTTACGAGATATGCGCTGTCAGGCTTCCGGTAAAAATACACAGTCGTCAGGCGCGTAGCCAGGGGGGGGGGGGGGGGGGGCTGATGGGGCTTCAGCCCCCCCCGAAATTTTTTCGTGCGGGCATGCACCACCGATCAAAACTACCACCGACTCCGGCAATCATTCTGGATTTTGTCTACAATGTCTTTTTGACACTCGAAAAGACATTTCGGCGCGAAAATTGCGAACTCGGGCTGGCTTTCCTGGAAACGCCCATACACCTGGAGTCACATAACGTAAGGAGCCCCAGCCGAGCACAAATTTTCAAGGGATTTTCGATAGCGAGCGGGCGCGTCGCGGCATCTCGCAGCGGCACCGGAATCTACGGAGCGCATGGATTTCAATTCCGAAACTTGATGAGTATAAAGTTCTCGTACACTTTTGACGCGAAAAGTGCACTGACATTTCCAAAGGCGTGCTTCTGATTTTTAATTCTGGAACTTTCTGGGTTTAATGTTTTTATAAACTTGGGCCAACATGCACGCACTTGAACGCGCGTGTCCAAGCCGTTCCAGAAATGGAAGCACGCGCTCGCAATCTTCCACACACACGAAAATATTAAATATCACCGTGACTGTCAGCTGGCATCTGATAATTTTCTCCAAACATTTTCAGGAAGGGCGCCTAATGTGATCGATAAGCTGGACCAGGGCAGGCAAAGTAAAATAAGAGAAAACAGAAGGAACTCAACGGCCTATTTAATTTGAGACAGTTCTTTTTTGCGGGCGGCAAGGTCTTGCTCTCCGTGGCGATAGGGACACTGGTCCTATTTATTTAAGCAAAGCCCCGGCCTAAAATACAGCTATTTCCAGAGCGCTTCTTCGCATGTGAGTTGATTGTGGAGATACACATCTGAAGAACCAGTTGGAAAGTCGCCAAAGTAATGCCTCGTATTTAAACCAGACGTGCAAAACCAAATTATAGAAATTTGTGGTGAAATTATCAAAGAAAGCCTAGATGCAAAAGTGAACGCTGCAGGCTGCTTCTCCGTACTTGCTGACGAAACGACGGATATTGCTGGAATCGAACAGCTTACTGTTTGTGCAAGGTACGTAAACAAGGATGGCAACGATATTGAAGGAAGGAAGGAAGGAAAATAAGAGGTGAAAGACAGAGAGGTTTACCAGGTTAAGTGTCCGATTGGCTACTCTGCACAGGGGGATGGGGTAAGGGCAGAAATGATTAGAAAACAAAAGAAGATTGAAAAGAAAACTAAAAGAAACGTATCAGTCCGCACATTCTATAGTTTTTAACTAAGTCATGTTTCTTTTAAAAAGCGTAATAGCGCTTTTAAAGCAGTTCGTTCCGACGTCGGCTGGGACCAGGGACCAAGAATTGTGGCTTGCGTAAGAGGACGGCTGTCTACCTGGTCGAGTGTGGTGCTGAGGAAACGATATCGAAGTGTTTTTAGGTTTTAGCACGTTACACGTGCTAAAACGTGTAATAGATGCCCCCTCTCATGGAGACTGCAGGTTATATGTACATGTGTACAAACTAGAGCACTGCACGGGCTCGGGCTTACCCGAAAGCCCGGGCCCGGCCCGGCCCACGGGCCGGGCCGGGCCGGGTAGAGCAGTTTTTTCACGGGCTCGGGCACGGCGTGTGCTTTTTGACCCGGGCCCGGGCCGGGCTCGGGCTTTCTGGTGGTGTGCATGTAACGTGCAGCGAGTTATTCTCGGGCGTGTCAACTCTGAAAAACATGTATTTTTCGGTCTCCGACCGGGTTCGGGCCGGTTTCGAGCCGGGCTCGGGCCGGGCCTCTGGCCTAAGGTAAAGGAAAGGGGTGGCGGGCCGGGCGGGTAACGTAGATTATTTCCGGGCCCGGGCCGGGCCCGGGTCTCGCCATAAAAGTTCGGGCTCGGGCGGGCAGCCCAATGTAAAAACGGGCACGGGCCGGGTCCGGGCTGAAAAAATCGGCCCGTGCAGTGCTCTAGTACAAAACTGCTGCATATTCTAGTCGCCCTTCCAGTGCCACTGCCAGCGCAGAGAGATTTTCAAACGTGAGATTACTAAAAAAACCACTTGCGCTTTACAATGAGGAACGCATGGTTATGCTGGCGCTTCTATACGCCCAGAGAGACGGCGCCATCAACGTGTCCGAAGTTACTGAGCGCTTCGCTAAACCTCCCCGCCGAGTGAAGTTTATCGTTTAGATAGCGAAGCAGCAAAAATCAATGCCTGTAAAAATATCTGTTCCTTCACGTTCCTATATAAGCTCGTAATTATGAAAACGTATGACTGTTCATTAGCTTTTAAAACCACAGAAATTTTCACCGTTTGTTGTAACAGTTAGCATGATGATCAAAATTATCCTGGGAATACAAAAATTACGGGGACATCAATAACCAATTTTGACAAACCTTGCTCATTGAAAGCCCGGCACACGCGGCGTTTCCCAAAAACGCACTCGGATGTTAGGTAAATCAACTTGCCGCATCATCTGTGGCTTTCGTTTGTCCCTTTCTTTCCTTTTTAGCTACATGTATTTACTTCTTTTTTGAAACGAAGCAATAGCCGTCTTTGACTTTAGGTGCAGAATAATTGTTGCCGCTGTGCAGGCAGTTAAAATACGCATTTTCGTATTGATTTCTGCATTCTTTTTCTCTTATTCTAGCCACATGGTGCTGTCGCGATCGCAGCATGGCTCAAATGCACATCACAATTTCTGAGATCATAGTTTTGTTCTTGTCTGGATCGTCTTTATTTATACTCGTATTCGTAAAGTTTACTATCTGTGACTGCGCAACATGTTTATTTGTCTTGTTTGACGCATTATATACAATGACGTTGCCTTAGATACGTAGATTTATTGCAGACTTATACGTATATTTAAATATCTTGTGGCGAGGTTTTGTGTATACAAGCAGTGAACTTGGTTTCACGCGACACTTTCTTGCCGTTTATCTTGGCATTTGTATATTCCTTTCTATCTTCGCATTTTTAATGTATATTTTGCGGAACTTCTGCTTTTTATATGTACTCGTTGTTGCAACTATAATTTCGGTGCAATTACAATATACGACCTTTATATTGATATCAGCTATTACTGCCACAATTTTTGGGACATACGCAATCCATTGCAACGAAGGACAGCGTCATTGTGGTTTTTCTCTGGCCGTTGCATATGTACAAAAATGTAAACAAGGTTGTTAAAGGACGAAAATTCATCAAAATATTTGCAACTTGTTCATTTTATGGCATTTACGTTTTTCATACCAGCTGCATACACTGCTTTACTGGTTTCGAACTGATATAGTTCTAAAGTTCGCGTGATATTTCCTTTACTTATTAGACAGACAAAAAAAAAACCGCGGAAGCCTTGATATCAGCTATTACTGCCACCATTTTTGGGACATACGAAGCTATTATTTTATGAAACAAACACATAATTTACTTGTCTTGACTGTGCCTAGCGTTAAATAATTCGTTTTCAGCACCTAATATAGAATGGCATTGGCAATGGCAATGCAGTTATTATTCGTGTATTTGATGCCTCGACAACGTTTATAAGGAGGAGGCCGCGTTGAAAATTGAGCCCCCCCCCCCCCCCGAAAAAAATTTCTGGCTACGCCACTGACAGTCGTTGCACTTGCTTTCTTAAGAAACTTGTTTTATGCATTCAAACACAAAAGTAATTGGAACGCCAATGCATTTCTCCGCAAAGTTCGGGAATTAAAATCTCCAAAACTGGTGTCATACTGAAAATTCTCTCCAAATGGATCCGTCTTGCGAACTCCCCTCCCCGTCTGGGGAGTTGCAATAGGTCGCACAAGGTGCCATTTGAAATTTTTGTGCAAATAATGTCCACCTCTTCAAGTAGACGAGCCCATGGACCAGTAGTGTTATCGCACACAGGCAACTTTAAAAAAAAATGTTTGAAAGTGTTCGCCGAAACACCCGCTACACCTAGCGCTGAGCGCAACCACGCGTTCGTGGCACTCCGCAGCCATGTTTACCGGGAACAGCACATAGGCAGATCAGCCTCATTGCTTCTCACTGCAGAGCCCTAGTTGTGACATGTTTCGGGAACTTTGGCATGAAGAAAGAAACTTGCCGCCTGCTTCGCTGTAAAGGACACATAAACGGTAGCACTTGGTGGTGCTACCTAAGTAAAAGGTTATACAAGAAGCACTTATTCCACACCTACATTGGCGTCCCGAAGCGACGCACTTTTGACACGGCGACATTTTTTAAGGGTGGTCCGGCGGCCACGTTCCTTACAAATTGAATAGAATAAAGTTCCGTGTGAATCTTGACACTTTGTGGTTGTCAAAACTTGTCTGCGGGTAGAGCTAAGTATAAAACATGCTAACGTCTCCTCCTGTGAATATGACTTTAAGCAGCAGGCTTTCTCGGTAGCACAATTAGCACTGCGACACCATTTGAGCTTGATTGAATCGACTTCCATTTGAAAATATATATATTTCAAGCACGTTTAGAAATAAATTTCAACTATAAGGCTTAGTCTATATTCAGTTAACAAACAAAAATGTATATTTACAGGAATTCCAAAATTGAACAATAGTAAAGAAAATTAGGGAATTTATATATCTCAGTTATGGGAAAACTGGCTTTGGAGGTTGGCACCTGCGGTTGTTGACGTCTTATGATGTTTCTCAGTCTGCGCACACGGAAGCCGATTTATCTTTTTTTCGACGAGGTGATTTCAGCTCGTGACTTGCGCTCTCCTCACCGCGTCCCTGATACGAGAAGACAAAACTTTGTAGCCTAGCCTTTCGGCCGCGCTTGTCTAGAAATTTGCACTGCGATGCGTGATATAAATGTGGTTTTTGTCCATATAAGAACCTGAATTTTCTTTCGCTTGTCCCTGCCACTCCTAACAACGTGATAATCGCTCCCTTGTGACCATTCAAGATAAAAGCTAGCTTAGGTCACTGCGAATGTACTTGAGTGCCGACGTCTTCTTCTTTCTAGGGTTTTACATGTCAAAACCAGTTCTGATTTTGGGGCACGCCGTAGTGGAGGGCTCCGGATTAAATTTGACCACCTGGGGTTCATTAACATGCACTACAACGCAAGCACATGGGCGTTCTTGCATTTCACCTCCGTCGAAATGCGGCCGCCGCTGCCGGGATTCAATCCCGCGATCTCGTGCTCAGCAGCGCAACGCCTTAGCTAACTGAGCCACCGCGGCGGGTAGTGCCGACGTCAAAGTGAAACCAAGGGCATGCCGCGAGCCATATTCACCTCGTCGAAATGTAAATGATCGTCCAGTTTCCGCGGCGCAGACCGGGAAACGTCATAAGACGTGAACAGCCTCCTGTGCTCCTTTAGCACCTAGTTTGAGTTTTCCGGCAAAAAGTTACAAACGCTCCCGTGGGAAATTTTTGCGTGATTTGAAAACTTGTACGAGATCACCTCGTCAGTAGCTACAAACTTTCCGTTAACAGCAGCCGTGTAACTGTTGAATTTAATTAGATTGAACCATCTAATTAACAAATTAGCGAAACAAAATAGAACACTTGTTTGCTGACGTCTAGCTCTGCCAACTGCCAAAGTAGTAAAACATTTCTCTATTTTTAGAAATTTTCGCAGCCTTCTGAAATACACACCGTAGGGCAGTAATCAGTCACTGTATATTTCATAACAACATTCACTGCGAAACCAAGTATACTTCGTATTACAGAGATATCAACTGGAGTTCAGTCTGCTTAATTTTTTAGAAGGGACTTGTTGCTGTGCGACGCGTGCTTATTAGCATGAGTCGATGGCCTAATGGTTCTAGCACAGGGCTTCAATGTTGAAGAAACCGGTTGCGTAAACCAACCATCAGACATGTAATTTCTTTATATATCTATATATCCCTAGTTGCAACCTGTTTTGCGATCCTATGGGGTGCGGGTGAATGTCACCCAGAGGTTCACTAACGGCCAGAATTTGACATACTACTACATCAACGTGGGTGCAAGAACAAGAAAAAAAATCGCCTCCATTCCACCCTGTGATATGCAGTGAAGCTGTTGCTGACGTTACACAAGCGCCACCACCACAACGCGTCGCACCATCGAGATCAATGAGCATCCACGACCTCATTCGTGCCCTTTCCGTTGGTGCTTCGACGCCGCGGTGCACGTTCGCGGCGTCCATACGCGTGCGCGTAACAAGCGTTCACGAAGTGAACGTCACTGTAAAATTGTAACAGCCTTGCACTTACGTCAAATACGGTCGCAGCGCACTCTGCGCGACCGATGCAACAGTGTACACTAATCAAGGACCGATACATCGTGTAAACACTTTCGTCACGCGCGCACGCAGGTGTGCCGGACTGCAGCATATATCCTCATTATAGTGGACCCTGTGCCTGGCGCAAGTGCTGTATTGAATTAATTTCTCAAAGTAAATTACGCCACAAAGTTTGTAAAATACGAGCTACACTCAACCTGCAGACATGAAAACATCGGACTCTAATTTGAACATACAAGACAACATAAATTTTGCTACGTGGAAACTCGAATTTACACTATCTCTGGAGACGAAAAACTTTCTTTGTCGACGCGACGGTGTACACGCACGGACGCAGAAAAATGGCCGGGGTAGCCATATACAGGTTCGCTGTAAAACCTAACACTTGAAAACAATAATTTTTCTTTCAGGCAATGAAGAAGCATTCTTGATGCGCTCTAATATAAACATAGAGGGCCAAAATTGCCTCATCTAATGCTGTTATTCTTGCCACTGCAACAAAATTTGTCTCAAGGGGCACAAATGAGAACTACTAAATTATTTGGCAATGATAAAGTTAAAAAACTGCTTTCAATTATTTCTTCGCAACAGCTTCAAGACTGAAAGTGGTAATGGGGGCGGCATCTTCCGTCTTTCTTTTTTCGCTCACAAATTCCTGCATTAGAACGTATTACGACGTCAAAGAGTTCAAAGTATTTTCTGGTATTAGAGCCGCTTTAGTTCTGAAGCTTGTCAACGTCAATTTAGACCTATTTTAAATAATTCAATGTGCTCTGTCTTTAGAGATAAGAACGTAACCCTGCCCGAGCATGCGCAGTGAAAATCTGTGATTGGGACTTCAAAATGGCGTCGCCACTGGTATTTTCTGTTGGTATCTTTTCTGCCTTACCAAGTCTCTTCCCATGGGCAGAGTGACCTTTTCTTATTGTGTGAGGGTAACGGTAATCTCTTATGTGAGGGTAACGGTTTATTATATAACGGTGAGGGTAACGGGTAACGGTATTGTGTGAGGGTAACGGTAATCTATTATTGTGAGGGTAACGGTTTCTTTGTTAGAATTGCTTTAAATTGAATTTCGATCCATTGCAATCAGCGTTAAAGGCTGACCGGACTGTCACGATACTGTGGTGACCTGGTGGTTTTAGCGCAACGCGGAAACACCACTACCCTTAAAATGCAGCATTTACGAAAGGCGTGTCCAAACACCCCCAATAACTCGTAGTGCAAAAGCTAGAATAAATTTAGTGTCGCATTTTAAGCATATAAATTGATAGTACGAACTTTTAGCACAAATAAATGGCTTTAGTGCGCGGCAGAGTTAAATTTTATGGCCCAATTGAATTGTGTCTGCTAATACCGCATGCAATATTTACGCCCTTCGCGTGGTTTAACTATTTATGGCAGAGCCTTATATTTTGCAGCTGCCGTGACTATTACGATGAATCGCGCCACTTTTTTTATGAAATTCGAAAAATAATTCTACGCACTTTTTAGATATATCTATTCGTCTGCTTATTCACATTCTTTAGCACTTTGTGTATATCAGTCTTCGCCACACTATGTACTGCGCCTAGTCGTCTTCAACTCGTTTATGATAAATGTTTTTCCTTGTGGCCACGCAGTAATGAAAAGGTTCGCCACCGCGTCCAAGATTTCTTTTATTGTATTTCATGCCAGAGGTTTCAGAAAGGTCGTACCACAAATATTCTTAAAATATTTACTGAAGAGGCGATTTCTCAGGTCGACGTATCGTGCAGATAAAAATGGTGGTGTTTTCACGCCGCTATTGTTTTCAGCTCAAACAAAAACAACAATGAAAGCAAAAGTGCAACGTACCGGTCGTCTCGGGAGCCACTAACGAAAAGAGCTGCGCGTGTCACCAAGTCGTAGTTCCGGTTCGCTGTGTCTCTGACTGCAAACCAATGCTTGGCCACTTCTGGGTACACTCGATCATAGAAGGTGACCCCAAGCAGGGTGTAGTTGTCCGCAATTCCCACGGACAAGTGCTGTGCAAAGGCGCTGACGTCGCCTGAGATCATCACTCTTCTGATGTTTCGGCTGCCCCTCACTACGTCAGCCAGCCTCTCCAGGTCTTGATCGTCCATATTGCCCGGCTTGTGAAGCCCCAATTCTCGTATGCTCTTGTTCGCGGCCAGTGATTCTATTACAATGGTCCACCAGTTGCTCGTGATGTCCACCGCCACTGAGTAGCTACAGCTGTACACTTCTACATACAGCGAGCGAAGAAAGCTTGTTTTCGCGATGTAGTCAGCCAACGCGGAAGATAAAGCCAAGTCACCTCGGAAAAAGCATATACGTACTGTAGTGATGTGTTCAACCCAAAGCAGGCGGTTCAAAAGAGGAGCTGCGTTCTTCTCTAAACTACAGCCATCCAGGTGCAACTCTGAATAGTCCATATATTCTAGCAGATCCAAGCTTTTCGGAGGAAGCGGAGATCCCAGCGTAACCTTGTCTTCGGCTTCGCTCTCTCGGAGGGCCATGCAGACACGCTGAATGAGAGGATCTTCTAGGTCAATATCAATCAACACGTTCGTCAGAGCTTTCTTCAACGGAAGCACATCGAAAAATTCCTCCCAGTTTTCTAGCTGCCCAAAGCGGAAAGGCAAGTGGAGTTCCTCCAATGTTTCATTTTCGATAAGCGATTGTAGCCAGCAGTCGAGTACGCTGTGGGCTCCTACTTGAAAGGTTCCCCAACTTTGCTTGATTTTGAACACGCGAAGGTTTCGGTTTTCAGACAAAAAGATCGCTGCAAGTAGAGAGCTCTCCTCGTCAAAGACGAACTCTCGCAGCACCAGGGTAATAACCGTCTTGTTTCTGCGTAGTCCTCCAAGTACGCACTTAAGACAACCATGTCCATTTGGTCTACATGCCTCAAGTGTTAACGACGTCAACGTGGTGCTCCTATGAAGGTAACGCGCAAACACATCTTGGCAACCACTGTTGCTGATAGCTGACTCGTGCAAGGAAAGCTCTCTGACAGTGGTATTTTCTCCTAGCGCGGTGAAGAAGTCTCTGACACGTTTTCCTTTCATGCGTAAACCCGCAATCCGGAGGGCAGCCAGTGATGTTGTGGTGCGAAGGAGGTCAGAAAGACCTACTGGCACATCTTCGGGACACTGTTCGAATGTGAGCTCAAGATCTTCCAGCCACCGTAAACCAGAGATGGCCGCGCTGAGTTTCCTACAAGCCACCCTCTCTATTGACAACACCGTGAGATGTTTCAATGATTTGCCTTCCCAAAGAGCATTGCATACGATATCTACCTGACTGTGCAGCAGTGGTGGTGCAAGGGTTAGAGTGGACAAGCAGCGATGCTTCCTGAGCAACCAATACAGTATCGTGGCAGCCTGCTGCATAATAAGTTCAATTTGAAGTTCTATTCCTCCTCCGATCAAAGGAATGCAGCCGGAAAACTTGACCACGCAGAACTGTCCACTCAATCCAGGCGCTAATCTCACTTCTAACCCAGCGTAGCACAGGATCTCGTTATAGGTGGAGAACTGAGTCGCGATTTGACATGTGCGGCCTTCGGCTGCTGTGCAGGGCACACGATGCATCACGGTTGACCCGGTGAAGCACCCTGTTGCGGACTCTAAGTTGGCCAAAGTGATCGCAGGTGATGTCCTACCAGGCATCATATAGTCGCCAGCGTTGGGAGCGGCCATCGTGTATCTGCGAAAAGGAATCATTTTTTTTGCATGCAGCTAGCAATTCGCCAACTTTGACTATAAAATATTTGCTTAATCACAAGGTGCTCGCGTGTATGCATACGTAATTATCTTCACTAAAATTTTCTCAGGATCTTTTGTGGCTTTCTTAGATGATTATTACCTCTGTCTCTATGGTAGGAAGTCTCAGCTCTGCAATCAGGCTGCAGTACACTGGGAACATCCCCTTCCGATTCGAACTGTTTAAAGCACGCGTCTATTGCGAGCTGCTTCGGGCATTCAGAAGAACGCGTGTACCAGTTTTGTTTTTCGTGACAAATGCGTTCCCACCGGCTGCAGACCTAATTCTTATACCGTAGTAAAAAGTCGCTCTTTCGCACGAGACGCGAAAAATCGATTGCGATATCAAATTAATAGACATCTATCCAAAGCAAGGATGGAAGCTTTATCGGCCGTATAGACTTGGAAATATTCGCTAACTAAATTAACAAGCATGGTGTCGGCGCGCACAGGGAAACATGAACACATCGCACTCGATAAACGTTGACACTCGCTGTCAAAACACTAGCGTGAGAAGCGCGGCTGCAACAGCGAGCGAAGTGATCTTTTTGCTTCTTCTTTCTGGGGTTTTACGTGCCAAAACCAGTTCTGATTATGAGGCACGCCGTAGTGGAGGGCTCCGGAATAATTTCGACCACCTGGGGTTCTTTAACGTGCACTACAACGCAAGCACACGGGCGTTTTTGCATTTCGCCTCCATCGAAATGCGGCCGCCGGGGCCGGGATTCGATCCCGCGACCTCGGGCTCAGCAGCGCAACGCCTTAGCTGACTAAGCCACCCCGGCGGGTTTGATCTTTTTGCTGTCTATCGCTTCAACGCAAACTGAGCGGCGAGAACGCAGCACGCACAAATGTATTAACAGTCGAAGCGCCTAGACTCTGCCCTCAACGCAGATCGCTTTCAAGATATGGCGCGCGCAGCCGCGGAATACGCACATCAAGGCCATGCATGCCGACAGCAAAAATGCGCCTGGAGTGTCCATATAATTGCTATCGCAATGATAAATATTACATGTATGGGGTATGCCATTTCATCCTCACAAAGCAATATAGAAGCTGATTCAGCGCTGAACAAGATATGCGGATTTCATGCGCTGTGGACATTGATTAAAGCGGAGTTTTAGTTCTTAGGAAGGCTGCTCTTCTCAAACGACCATTTGCAAGTACAAAGCACACGACAAAGTTCGACACATTTTCACGGGGAAATGCCTCAATGAACATAAACGTGTGGCGCTCAAACTCCCATGGCGATCCCATGCATGAAGACAAAGGAATGGCACCGATAACATGACGACGGAAGAATGATGATAGTATGACGACGTCGGCAAGGCAAGGATTGCGCGACGCTGACATTATAACAGCAGTGAGATGACACAGCTGGAATAACAACCAACCACGCAATGGTAACGGTGTAAAGACCACGACGGCATAACGACCAAGGCACGGCGGCAACGAAACCAGGACGCCACATTGACGATGACTGCGCCCGAGCACCTATTATCGACGGTCGCATAATGACGAGGACATGAAGATGGATTGACGACGACGGAAAGACGACGATGGCATAACAACCAAGAAATGTAGAAGACGTAATTACGATGGCATAATGACGAAATTATGATGACGTGCGCATGACGTCGTCAGAGTGACGCCGACGGTATATATGACGACGTCATAAAGATTAAGCTTGCATGGAGACGTGCGATTCAAGTCAAAGTTACGGTGGTGGAACAATCACATTGTGATAGTAACAAAGGAATTACTACGACGGAAATCATCATCATCATCCTGTCTTTATGTCCACTGCAGGACGAAGGCCTTTCCTTGAATTCTCTAATAACCCTTGCCTTGCGCTACCTGATTTCAATTTCCCTCTGCAAATTTCTTAATTTCATGCCCCCACCTAGTTTCCGGCCGTCCTCGATTGTGCTTTCCTTCTCTTGGCTCCCAATCTGTAACTCTAATGGCCCACCAGGTATCTACCCTACGCATTACAGGGCCTGCGTAGCTCCATTTGTTTCTATTAATGTCAACTAGAATATCCGCTTTGCCAGTTTGCTCTGTAATCCACACCGCTCCTTTTTTTAGATGCGAAGCATCTTATGCTTGGGGCTATGTCACTCCCTCCCTCCCTCCATCCAAACGCCGTGCGTCCACACCCCCACTGCGCATGCGCATCCTCCTCCCCATCCTCTCCTCTCCTTGTCTCATCTCCTCCTCTCGGAGAGCAAGCAGTGTCGTCTTCCCAGACATGCCAGCTCGACAGCAGCGGAGTTGGCAGGCCTCCACCTGGCCGTCGATCTACTCACCGAGGAACTCCCTGACGTGCCGGCAGCAATCCTCTGCGACTCCAAGGCAGCCCTCCTCGCCTTACAGAGGCCAGAAAGCGCCAGTCTTGGAGTCGCCCTGCTGTCTACCCGGCTGACGGCGCTGCAGGATGCAAGCCACCCGGTATCCCTACACTGGATCCCCGCCCAAGTAGGGATCTCGGGTAACGAGGAAGCCGACACCCTGGCGAAAGACGCCCATTACGCCACTGTGTCCCTCACCCGGGCCGTGACGGAGGGGGACTTTACCAGACTTAGGCTACGGCGACACTTGGTGACCCACCACCCAGACAAGCGGGTGTCACTGAGACGCCCCCCTCGCCCACTCCCCCAGCGAGGCCTCGCTCGCAGGGAGACTTCGCTCCTGCTCCGGCTCCGGATTGGCTGCAGCTGGACGGCAGCACACAGCCATCGCCTTGAACGAGCGATGTCCCCGGCCTGCGCTTCTTGCGGGGAGCCGGAAACCACGGAACACCTCCTGCTTGCCTGCCCGGCGTACCTCCAACAGCGGGGCCCACTCCTGCAGGAGTTCGGCCGCCTGGGCCTCCCCTCTGGCAAAGAGGAAGATCTCCTCTTCCCCGGCCGACATCACCTCTCTGCACTTCGAGGCATCGTGGAGTACCTTGACTCGTCAGGGCTCTCCGCACGCCTCTAAGACCCGATTTCTGCAGCAGTCAGATGGCGTCGCGGCCTCTCAACCCACTCCAGACCTGACAAATCCGGAACAGCACCCCTGCGGTCTAAGCTGCACTCTAAGGCTTATCATCTCGGCCTGATACGTGCCGCCACAGCCTGTCGGTTTGCCTCGCCCAGCTATGGTGACGACCTCACCCAATCCCCTTTCTCTCCCACTTTCCCCTCCCTGTTGGCGCTGAGCCGCGCTCCCTCAAGGGATGCAGAAGATAGCGTCAACCTTTCCCTTTCCACACGAACGACTTACTACTCCTCTCAGCATTCCTCCTCTCCTCTCCGACGATCCTCTCCTCTCCGGATGGCGCAACGAATGGCAACACCTGCGGCTCCGCGCGCGATAATGCGAAGCAGCTTAGGTTAGAGACGCGGCGGTAGGCGCCCCAGAGGCACCGGCAACAGTCACCAACGCCGCGCGCGTTCTGTGCGAACGCGGGCAAAACGCCGACGGCATCGACAACAGTTCTGCGCCTTGCTGGTGCTGCTGCATGTCCAAGTTTATACAGCTGATAAAACTACCTTGAGTCGACCCCATGGCTGCTTCGCATACTACTCAGGGTTCCCCTACGGGAAGATGGTGTAATTTTTTTAAACCAAGAGAATAGGCTGGCTTCAGGAAGGGATATTCTACGATGGATCTCATCCATGTCATCATCAATCAGGTAATCGAGAAGTCTGCGGAGTACAATAAACTCTGTATATGACTTTCATAGATTATGAAAATGCATGTGATTCATTAGAGAGACCAGCAGTCATAGAGGCATTGCGTGACCAAGGCGTACAGGAGGCATACGTGAATATCTTGGGAAATATCTACAATGATCGCACAGAAAAGTAGAAAGTTACCTATCGAGAAAGGGGTCAGGCAAGAAGACACAATCTCTCCAATGCTATTAACTGCATGCTTAGAAGAAGTCCTCAAGCGCTTAGACTGTGAAGGCTTGGGAGTGAGTATCAACGGTGAATATCTCAACCAGCTTAGTTCAGTTTACAGATGACATTGTCCTGTTCAGCAACACTGGGGGCGAACTACAACAAATGATTGAGGACCTTAACCGAGAAAGTGTAATAGTAGGATTGAAGATGAATATGCAGAAGACAAAGATAAAGCTCAACAGCTTGGCAATCGAAGAAGAATTCAGGATTGCCAGTCAGCCTCTAGAGTCAGTACAGGAGTACGTTTATCCAGGTCAATTATTCCCAGGTAACCCTGATCATGAGAAGAAAATTTACAGAAGAACAACTGCATTGCCAAATACTGACTGGGAGCTTACTACTGTCGTTGAAGATAAAAGTGTACAATCATTGCATTCTACCGGTGGTAACATATGGGGAGAAATTGGCGGTTAATAATGATGCTCGACAACAAGGTCCGCACAAGAAGCGATGGAACGAAAAATGTTAGGCATAACGTTAAGACACAGGAAGGCGATAGAAATATTGGCTACGAAATAACGGCCAAGAAATGACAACGACGGTATGACGACAAAGGCATATTTGTATGGCAGATGACATCTTCACTTACCTAATCAGCCAACCGCCCCGAGCCGGCTCGCGTTGCGTTACCCGATACTATGTTTCACTATACCCGGGACCGCGCCACTGTTCATGACAGCAGCCAACAACCAGCATTCAATAGATGGGGGTAAGCAGTAATGAAAGCTTCGCTTAAAAACCAAACAGCCCTCTTGATTCCTGTCATTTGAAGAGGAAACGGCGCTATTCTGTGCAACCATTTAGGGAGTACGGCTCAGCGCCTTTGGGAAGAGGAGGAGGAGGGGACATTAAGAAGAAAGGAGACAGGGAAGGTCGAGGTGGACACAGAGCCATTGACCAGTCAGCGGTAGCTAGGCAGTGCATTTACAAGTTGCACAGCAGCTCCTTGCCCTCCAGGAACATGACGAGGTACCTGAAGGCAAAGCTGTGGTGCCGGACGGGAGACAGCAGATGCGAAGCCGAGACTGCAGGGAGTCCCAGGTATCGCAATAATGCGTAGAGAGAAATCCCTCTCTTTGGAGAAACGCGCCAGAACCCCGATTTGATTATGAGGGGCTCCGCAGTGGGTAACTCGAGATTAATGTCGACCACGAGGGGATCTTTTAATGTCTCATAATGCACGAAACACGGGCGCTTTTGCTTTTCGCCCCCAACAAAATACAGCCGCCACGGCAGAGATTAGATCGCGTGACCTTGTGCTTAGCAGCGAAGCACCACAGGCGCTAAGCCACCGCGGCGGGTGCTGTCATACTTATGATGGGTACAACAATGATTGCAGGTGTCAGTGCGCAGCCTGAGAAAATGGCGCCTTCCACTACGCGTATTTTCGCGATGAAGGATTAAGGCTGTACCTAAACTGCAAGAAAACACTGAGCCGATATATCAAAGCCTGCGGGCAGTGACGTCTACTTGCTCCCACTCCCCGCTGGTCAGATGTAATGAAAACAATTAACATAAACACAGAGGGTTATATATATATATATATATATATATATATATATTCGGATGTGTTCGAATGATTTTCTTCGTCTCATAGGTCCTGAAGCAAGAGTGTTGAAACATACCGAACAGTAGAATGAAGACGCTCGGTGCAGCATCTTGCTTCACGAAAAGCGTGGTTTTATGCATCGTTTGTCAAATAGTTTACTTCAGTGAAGGGCCTCAGACACTTCTGTAAAGATTGTGACGACCGTGAAGAAAGGACCTTCGTCACGTTTAATTGCCATAATTCGTTCTCCTCCTCCAATATAGCCTTCGAAAATAAAAAGCAGGAGATCGACAAAAGGAGGTACGTATAGACAACACCAGGCGCTCACCAAACCAGCCGCGTCGAAAGCGCGAGCCTTTGAAGAGGCGCGGAGGCTCTTTACTCCATCTCACAAGCTGCTTGCAGCACTGTGGAAGCTACACGAATTATTAGCCAATCGGAAGGCCAAATTCACCCCGAGATGTGCTCATCCGCGCCGCGTCGTCTGCTCGGGGTGTGCTTGCCATCCATTTGCATGCTCTATGGTTGGTGGATTGACGCAAAAAAAGAAAATGTTTTAACGCCGTAACCATAAGCTGCGTTTACATGCATACGACAGCAGGGTTTCGCTTTACCTGTACGGTTTCCCTGCAGTTACCTCGCAGCCTCCTTGGAAGTAGTACGGGCGACTGCCCTTACAGATGTTCACCTGCGCCACAGGGTTTGCTCGGCGTCTACTTGGCGTTTGCTCGCTACCATCATCACGTACCCTGCTATAGCGGGGTACTAAATTAATGATGCAGGGAACATAGGCGTTCATACCGTTCAGCGTCGTCAACGCATCACCAATACAAATGTTTGGGCGCCATTTGCTAACTAGAAATCAAACCAGTTTTATGACTCGGAGCCTCATCTGTAGTCCTAGCAGCGTGAAAAGAAAGAGCCGATCTCAATGATTACAGCCAAACATACCTAATGATTTGACCACGGCTTCAGATGAGACTTAGCGTTGACGTATTTTCAGGCGCGGATCCAAGGGGTACTGTCCGGATGTCCTAACCCCCCCTTAGATTTCTGCATCGCCCCTCGCTGACACGCTGATGGCCCTGTCGCAAAAAATATGGCTACCAGCATTCGTCAAAATTATTTTCCACAAGTTCCAGTGGTAGTCGCCATGCAGCAGTAAAGCTAGCTCGCTCACAAGCTTAGCTGTTTTCTGTAGGGGTGTTGTGTCGCGAGTTGCCATAGTTTTTTTTTTTTATTCATGGACACCTTGGACCTCCTGGCGTCGGCCGTCACTAGTCCGGTCAGCGGCGGCGAGCGAACGAGGGGACTTCCCTTTTGTCAAGCACCGCCATATCCGCACGAGCGCCGTCGCGCCCGATTAACTTAGATCCCCCTCGGG
Organism: Dermacentor silvarum; assembly: GCF_013339745.2. Taxonomy (NCBI): domain Eukaryota; kingdom Metazoa; phylum Arthropoda; class Arachnida; order Ixodida; family Ixodidae; genus Dermacentor; species Dermacentor silvarum. The sequence continues at coordinate 136,233,626 of NC_051158.1, read as the reverse complement.
GTGTCATCGGTTGCCTCTTACCGTTACATGGAAAAGACAGGGGTGCGGTGAAGCGCGTTCACGCCGGAGAAAGAAAGCTAACAAAATGGAGAGGCGGCGACAGCAGCAACGTGAATAGAGACAAAGTGAACACAGGCAGTGAAAACGGCACCGTGCAAAAGCGGAGAACTTGTGCGTCGCAGGACCATCAGTCCGAGGAGGAACGGCACCGCCTGCAGTCGCTCACGCCGGAGAAACTTCAGGTGATGACGATGAGGATTTAATGGCATCCCCTCTGAAACGGGGCGTCGCCAAATAGTCACCTAGCCTGCTTATTTTAATCAGGTATGCTCTACATATTTTACAGCGACGCTGTATATGCCTAGACGGAACGTCCGTGCCCAGGAGGGCCCTCGGCAAAAACCAGTGCGCATGAGCGCGAAAGAAAAGAACGAGTTGACAAGGAGTTACGAGCCAGAGAAGAGGGAACATCTGGGTCTTTCACCTCGGGTTAACACGTGTTGGTGACGTACAGGGCGGTCCACTGTAAAAAGGAACACCGGAGCGCGTGGCGTCTGCTCGGCGCCGCCGCCGGCAGGTGGCTGCAACGAGTGTCGCGCAGGCGCAGTGAGTTCTGTGCGTGGTACTTTTTCGTCGTCTGCTACCATCGGCTGCCGCGCTTCGGATCGTCGCAAAGCAAGCAGCTCGCGTAATTCGTATTTATTTGCAGCCACTATCCTTAATTCCAGCAGGAAGGAAAGTGACTGCATAGATTTGTAATCAGATAAATGCCCTAAATGTCAAGAGCATTGACACTGCAGTCTTTTGTTCGCCTTCATGTTTCATAAAGTTCTGCCCGCTTCAAACATTCTTTACTGTGCGCGTCGATTCAAATGATTAAACCATAGCTCGAGTGATAGCTCTTCATAAAGTAATGTTCTTGAAAGGCGTCTGTGGATCCTTTGTTCAGCCTACGCACTGTAGCGACTCGAATGTGCATTAGTAGAAATGTGATGAGTGCTATACGCGCTACACACGAAGAAATATTCTTTGATATATCTGTACCACAAAGAGAGGTCCGTAAAAGAAGATTGTCACGTTGGTCTTGCAAGTTGAAACGGCAAAAGTATCTGCGAGTTAATATTTTGCCACGTCTAATTTTCTTTCAGCTTTGCAATGGCTGGCTGTCAGTGTGACCATGCAGTCACCGGCTACATTAAAATATGTGGGCAGCTTGCACTAGTGGTACAAGGCTGGAGTAAGCAGTGGACCTGCTGATCGACCTAGCTTCTTCCAGGTTTTACTAAGCTTGGCTAAGCATTGCTAGGAAATGCTAAGTGCTGCTGGGCACGGTATTCTAAATCGGCTCGCCGCCGACGCGCAGATTCCCGCTTGGCCGCGCGACGCGCTTCAAGATGAGCGGCTTCTTCTTCGGATGTCCGGATCTTCTGTGGTCGTCCCATGTCAAGGCTACATGCACTCGCCACAGAGTCAACGAGAAATCTGCCGCCGTGGTGGAGGCTCCGTGCTTCATCTTCCCGGTGACGTCACGGCCAAGCTGCGTCTCCACACTTGCTTGGGAGTGGCTGGTTGAAACCTGCCGAGCTGCCGCCAGATGCGCCTGCTGCAGTCACGGACACCGCGCACGTTCGGCGCGAACGCGGGGAAACGCGGACGGCGTCGGCAGCAGCTCCGCGCGTTACCTCGTTGGTGTTGCTACAATTTCTTTCTCTCTCTTTCTCTATTTCTTATTTTCACTTTCTCTCTCCTGAGCATAGTGTGCGCCACGCGCATGCTCTCCTACCCTTTTCTTAGCGTCCCATGTCAAGGCAACATGTGCACGGCACGGAGAGGAAGCGAAACACACGCCGCTCCTCTAGGTGGTTGCTAGGCAACGGAGGTGACATCATCGCTCAGCGAGGTTTCGTTCGCGACACACGGACTGACGGTTGGCCTCAACAGCTCCGCTGTTAAAAGGCGTGAGCGGCTTGCTTCGCTACTATCCGAAGCACGGCAGTGCATGTTTGAAGACGACGAAAGAGCACCGCAAATAGCGCTCACTGCGCCTGCGCGAAACTCGTTGCAGCCGCCGGCCGGCGGGGGCTCCGAGCAGAGGTCACGCGCTCCGGTGTTCCCTTTAACAGTTGACCGCTATGTACATAAACCCTCACAGCGTCGGCGTGGAGTGCAAACGCGCCAAGTGTGAGGCAGCAAGAGGAAAGAGAACGTCTGGTTCTTTTGCAGCGTAGGTGGGACGTAGCGTAGCCTGTGGCTAGTGCACACGTGAGGGAACAAGGGGAGAAAGAACGTCTGTCGCGCAATTGGCTGCGCGGTTGGTGACATCGTTCCTCTCTCGGAGCGGCGCGCGCACGGGTTATTATCTCTCCGACATCGCAATGGTACAGTCACATGTCGTGCGTTCTCCCGAAGAGCAGCTCGCGTACGATGAAAGGCGCCGCGAACAGCGCCGGGAGTCCGCCCGCCGCCAACGCCAAACGTGTCGGTATCTTCATTGCTCGGCATAAAGGGGCGCGTTAAATGACACATAATTGCGTAACACAGTTCAGAAACACTTTAATATACCCGCGTGATAAACCTTAAGATAAACACCGAAGCTGCCCTTTTTCAGCTTCGCTGGTCAACCATCTGCATGGGATGTAAGGGCCGAAAATACTTTTAAGCGCAGCTTTATTGACCCTTTTCTCGGAGCAATTTGTTTTAGACAAACGAGATGGCGCTCACGGCGGTGCGCCATACCTCGTCTCAGCGAGCGCGCACGAATACGAAACCATTACTGCTTCTACCTTGCTTCTATGCGATCAGCGGTCGGAAATGCAACTGAATTTTCGCTAGCACACTGTGCTCCAATCATGCTAGATTCAATCATGTGGATTGAAGACGTGTGCAGCATTTGGCTGGAAAAATAGTGACTCGCATGTTAAGGAATAGAATGAATCTGTGTGACCAAGTTCGCGGACGGCTGCTGCAACTGTCCGAACGTGTTACCGACACTTCGTGATGTACGGCTTTCGTCGAGCATACAGAAATTTGCTCATCCGCCAGCCTTGTATCGCTAAGCTTCAAAGAAAGGGCTTCATCCCCAGAACGTCGGCAAGAGTGAGTACCACTCGTTAAACAATGACAAACGGAGTAGCGTCGCTTCCTGCCATAGTAAGTTTCGCGCACGTTATCTATACATATCTCTCCCAAATGGCAGGAAAACTTACACCCACTCTATCGCCGACGTATCAAGAATAAGTGAACAGGCGCACACTTGAATATATGCGCATTAAATTCGCACAATAAATGAGGGACTACACCTATGGCTCACGAATGGTCGAAGCTGAATGTTTCGTGACGGTCCACAAGAGTAAGTGAGTTACTAGCTGTAATATATATTTGCTACAAGGTATAACAATGTAGGAAACAGCTACGTTTCAAGCCTTCTGCGCAGCAAGAACAAATCTATCGGAATTGAGCGCACGCGCGAGCGATTAGGCAGAAAATAATCAGATAGTGGCCGCACCGAGGAACTTCACTGAATCAGAAACTGACAAGCCACTGCTTCGAAATATTTGCCGAATAAATAAGAAAGAGCAAAACATACTAACCTTGACTGAATTCATGAGCGGAATGTTTGGATAGCTTGGAATACATATTTAGCCTCGCTTTTAGAACAAGCACCATATGCTTGCGCCGTTTGGACATAGCTTAATCAGCTCCGAAAGCGCTATTGCATGTTCTCTGAAGCTGTGATCAAAGCTTCGTGTCGTCCACCTAGCCACTGTCTACGCTATCTCCGAAAACAGAGGTTTTCTAAGCCGCGCCGGCGTCATACACTTCCATTGTTAACAAGGAGGCAACGGAGGCAGTTGAGGCAAGCAATGGACGCGTCACCACGTGATCAAACATGGCAGCGCCCACGGGATCGCTGCGAAAAGGCTCAATAGGCTCAGAAGTGCCGGCGGTGGTGGTGGAGGTCGCGCTGAAAAGTGGGCCCATCCTGGTGATAGTGCAGAAAGAATCGAAGCTCGATGGCACATGCCCCTGTGGGCTCTCGGTCCTATAATGCACCCTTGAACTGGCCTTGTCAAACATGGGACCCAATCAGACAAAATCACCAGCCCTTCCCCTGTCGAGAAAATGGGGGTAAGCGAAGCTTGGTCGCCCGATTCTAGGGTGAGGGTTTGCGAACCCGAGGCGAAATGCCAGCGAAGAGCCGCGGACCCTGAGTTTGGGGCAAACGAAACAAAACGCCTGCGACAGCGTCGTCTGCTTCGTTTACCGCCATTTTCTCGACAGGAGAAGGGCTGTTCATTTCTTTATCATTTTTGTATGCGTATCCCTAATATTTTTGTCCCTTAAAAATCTACCTTGTAGCGCTACTTATAACTACAAGACATCCGGTCCCATCAATTTCTTCTCTGCTTTTTTCCCACCAGTGCTCTACACATTTCCGTCCACTTAAAATCCAAGCGCTTCTTGAAGGTGTACGTTACCTACGGTTCTCTATTTTCTTCGTATTCCATTAGCAAGTGCTGAGTGGTCTGCGAATTTTCACTGCAGCATCCACATGCCTAATCTAGTTCCGAATATTTGCTCCGGTATGTTTTGTCCTTAGGCAACCGGCTCGAGCCTCAATAGCACGGCACTGCCCTTTGTGTATTCGTACAAATTTTCTCTTCGCATTTTTTTCTTCTCCAATTAACATCCAATTAAGCGTCTTTGTTTCTCTCACGTTCTTTCTGATGACTCCTGGTTGTCTAACAGTTTCAATTACCCTGTACTTGGTTGCCAACTTTCTTGACATCTTCCTCCATTCTGCGTCCACGCTTTTCAAGTACCGATACTTGTGCACTTTAGCCGCCCATTTATTCTCATTCGGGTTCCTGAGTCGACCATGAACCAACTAAACTTAGAGACTTAGATAAATTAACAGCCACAGCCGCCAAGCACATGGCTGTGTTGGGTAACGTAATTTCCTGTAAGTTTGCAGAAACCTATACCTAACTTCGCTACAGGTGTTGCACTAGCCGTATAAGAGGCGTGTTTATCGTGAGCAGAAACGGTGAATTTCGGTAAATAAGAAAGGCTACTGTCATCATCACCACCATCATTGACAGAAGCTGACCTCCCCACCCACCCTCAGAAAAAGCCTATATCCGCTCCTGCGTGTTTTGCCGCTGGTTTCTTGCTGGCAGGGTGGAGAGCCAGTAACAAGCGCGAATTCGGATCGAAGCGGGAGGTCGGCGCTGTATGGACGCTGCAATGCTGCCACGGTTAGGGTGGCTATTACGGCTACCGGTGGTAACTGCCACAGTAAGTCTTGGTATACAACGTGCATGCGCAGAGCTCCTATCATGTCACGTGTCGCTGCACCGTATCATGTAGCGAGTGGAAATAAAAATCTCTAGTGTAGCCAATAAGACAACCGGAACTATATACCGCTGCACAAGGTTATTGCCTGTGTACGGCTCGTACCTTCGGCAGTGTTGGAACTAGCGAGTGAGATGGAGTATTGCGGTCACCAAAAAAAGCGAACTGTTCGCTCAAGCGGGCCCACTTGCGAACGTTGAATGGTCTAATCAGCCACACGCTTGTACGCCGGCGGCGCGGCTTGCCCAACTAAAGGTGGCAGAGAATGTGTTGTTCTTGTCTGTCATCAGGTGCCCCTAAATTGGAAAAATGTTGTATTGCAACAATGTCATAATAGAAGCGGCCACGGTTTCTTCCGTTTTATCAAAATACGAAATGTGCTAGACTTCTTTGACGTGGTCTCAATAGCTTTGCTCATCACCCAGTCCTCAAGCAGGAGGGATTTATACAAGTGCGATGAGAACGTTGCGCGTTTCACCGACCCATATTGCGGTTTGGGGGTCCATAAGGCGCGTTTTCATGGATCCTTTTGTGTCCTAGCCCGTCAAATAACAAGTGCAGCGAATAATGGTCCTGTGCAGTATGATAAAAAGTGATAAAAATTTTGGAAAAAATATTCATCCCATATGGTTCGCTTTATTCGAAAACGATAACCAAATTGACCTCGCAAAGCTCCTGAAAAATTCCCAGGTGTCTTTAGCTATCGGCTTAGAGACGCGAAGGCGAAATCCTTCTAAAGCCTACTGTAATTCCCCTTAATCCACGCTAATGCACACGAACCCACATTAATACACCAGAGTCCACCCTAATCCACCTTAATCTTACCGCTAATCAATCATTAACTTCGCTAATAATTAAGCATCTTATAAATAGCTGGACATGATTTGGTTCGCTTCTGGTCATCCTTGGGTCACGTGACTTTCTGTACCTCGCAACGCGACTAGGCAATTATTTGTAGGGCACCCCGACGCTTTGGCAGGAAAAAAAAAAACGCGATTCTCCGGACCATAGCAGACGGTTCCGGGAAGATTTCACGCCGTTCCCGCGATGATGTTGAAATGTCTGCCCAGTTTTTTCTTACAGTCATTATGCTTCCACGGGAAGTTTAATTTACCTATGTCACTGCCACAGCCTAATCATACGCAAAGGGTTCACCCGTTACCTTCGTTGTGCCCTTTGTTCTAACCGCATCGGGTTTGATTGTTAATGTGCCGTGGTAGATTAAGCTGATTCAGGTATTCAGGGAACGTCTTCAGGGAAGATTTCACGCCGTTCCCGCGATGATGTTGAAATGTCTGCCCAGTTTTTTCTTACAGTCATTATGCTTCCACGGGAAGTTTAATTTACCTATGTCACTGCCACAGCCTAATCATACGCAAAGGGTTCACCCGTTACCTTCGTTGTGCCCTTTGTTCTAACCGCATCGGGTTTGATTGTTAATGTGCCGTGGTAGATTAAGCTGATTCAGGTAAATAAAATTACCAAGCGCTCGCATAGACTCGGAGCCCAATTTATTCAGTAATTCTGGATATGCAACATCAAATGGTTTCTCTACGGCACTCGTGCAAGCTCGCTTTTACAAGAGCGTACAAAGCATATGAGTAAATTGGCCGAAAGAAACAAGCATTTCTCATAGCATGTATGAACACTTTGTTTATAGTAATAACTACAACAAATTTATCAGGCGCATCTTGCAAAAATGTAGCGGGACATCACGTAGAAGCTAATCAGCATCTCAAACGACCACTCCCTTCCCATATTGCATATTTAGCTTAGGTGTCATCCTTCGTAGTTTCATTGTCTGCTTGTTTCCTCGCTTCTCTGCATTAACTCGTTTCACGAAGAAGTGCGGTCGAGTAGTTAGGGAGAAACTTACCGCCTTCGTTTTTACTTCAGCTGCGTGTTCGCTGAAACCAGGTCTGGCAGAACCGAGGGCAAGGCGCCTTCCGATAGGAGGGGCTTCCGCGAGGAATGCGTATTTCCTTGCCTTCGATTACATGCACATAGTCTCTGATTATATGGGGTGTCCCAACAACCATGCAGCAATACTTAAAGATATGCAAAGGCAACGTAGCTGGCCAGAATCAAGCTAATATTGCTTGCCATCGCTTGGAGATACTGAGATTATTTTTTGAATTCCACCTTATACATAATTAGCCTTAATTATTCAACGTCTCAAATATTGTATTTAGATGAAAAGTGTCAATGAGAAAATAGTAGAGCAACACGAAAAACTCGGGATACAGCTTTCTGTTCCTGAATACGTGCTACATAAACGTGTTTTCTCCGAGCGTGAAAGAAGCCCACGAATACACGCAAAATTGCCGCGTGACTGGCCGCTCGAGGCACTTAGCGTGTATTTGCGGGCTTCATTCACGCTCGGAAAAAACAATTTTATGTAGCACGTATTGAGCAACAGAAAGCTGTATCGGGAATTTTTCATGTTGCATCTACAGGTTTTTGTTGAGACTTTTTATGTGATGATATTATTTGAGAAGTTGCCTAATAAACTATGACTAATTATGTAATTAGGCGGAATGCAAGAAATAATATGAGCATCTCGAAGCGACGGCAAACAGCATTACCTTGGTTCTGTCAAGATACGAGCCATTTACACGTTTAAATCTAGATGCAGCTCGCAGACCGCCCGTGTTTTCTCCAATATTTTACCTGCACGGTGAAAGTTCCACTCCCATTGTTTTCTTCGTTCTTCGTCTCGCGGGACATTGAATAAGGATGCATTCGGTGCGTCTTTAACGCAGCTGTAACCCGTACGGCACCCAGACGCGAAACAACAGTTGCGGCGACGGTTTCGCATTTTCACCTACCCGGGACACACGTCTGTAACGTGGGCGATACGCAGAGACAGGCACTACACGGAAATGAAGCCGGCAGCAAGCAACGAAGTCGCAGCCAACCGACCGCCACCACAGCATAGAGCAAAGAACGACCCGCACGCGAAAAAGCGAAACGGGCGGGTGGACTGGCGAGTTCAGGAGGAGGAAGCTGTTGCAGCGCCTCTAGCGGGCGCATTGGCGGACGACCGCGGTCGCGTCAGTGGAGAACTTGTGAAGAATGGGCCAGTGAACCCACAAGAAAAGCTTCTAAAACACTGTAATAGAGGGGTCGGTTTTCGTGACAGTAACGTGACGTGCCTGCCGTCGCCAACGTCCACCGACGCTTGCTGACGCGCACGCTGCGTCGGACTATAAAGTGGCCTCAAGTGAGGAAACCCGGGAGTCTCTTGACCATATGCTATTGGGTGCCTAGGAAGTATGTGTCACTATTTTTAAAGGAAGCATCGAACCAAGTATCCAATAATCAATCGTAGCAGATGTCCTCATTTTCTCTGAGTAACCTCGTAAAACTGCTGATGGCAAACAGAATGCCAGTTTACAATACCTGTAACGACGTCGTGGCGCTGGGTGTTGTTGCTGTTCCCTATCTCGTATGCGGCGTCAAGAAGTCTTCTTTTCTTTCTTCGTCGCCCTGTTGTGACACAGATACTTCGACAGGGCTGCACACCAAAACCCGTGTAAAAAGAAATTTTGGAAGAACACATGAAGGTGTCTGCTAATTTAAAGCTACATCAAACACTGACAATAACTACTTCGTTTTACAGCGGAGCTGTATATGGCTATACTCGCGCACAACGTTCTGTGGCTATAGAGAGAAAGCTACGGAGGCAAATCTCGCGCAAGTAACAGTGCTTCTGATAGACTCCTGCATTTTAATCTGCGTTATTTTAGGCTGGGCAAGATAAAATTATGCATGGCTCTGCCACCGGAAACACTAGAGACCAGCGGAGCTGGGGAAAGCCTAGTAAAGTAGTGGGAAACCACACACTTAGTTTCCTGGCGCTCAGGAATACTTCGCGATTATCTGCGTAGCATCGCGATGAATTCAACCGGCCATGTTCACAAGCCTCCGGATCTTCATTTCTTCGCCTACGCGAACTCTCGGCTGCCGAGCCACCGCCAGAGGCATCGGTTGCAGTCACGGACATCAGTCGCGTTCGCCGCGAACGCGAGGAAACCCGATCGGCGTAGGAGGAGGAGGAGGAATAACTTTATTGAAAAAGGCTTGGGGTGAAAGGTTATGAGCTCGATGGGTGGGGCCCCAAGTCCAGGGCTCCACTGGCCTCTGCCGCCTGCCTTACGTGACCGAGAAGTGCTAGCTGCACCTCGGGGTCAGAGCTGGCGAGTTGTGCCTCCCATTGCTCCAAAGTGTTCAATAGTTCAAATTTACCTAAAAAGGTATTTAAATTTGGTGGTCTATTTTGGCAACCCCACGAAATGTGGTATAGCGATGGCGAGCCACCACACCACGGACAGGCATGCCCATACAGCGTTGGAAAAATTTTGTTTAATCTTTGTAGGTTTGGAAAGACCCCCGTTTGAATCCTGCGGAGGTCTATGGCGTCCTCCCCTTCTAATGATTTGTGGGGGGTGCTGTATTTTCGTCGCGTGCCACGCTGGTGAGCAAGAACTTCGCGAGGGGTCGTTCGGGATGGGTCATTGTCCTCCTCGGTTGACTCCTCCTGGAATGTTTGGGAGAATTGACAGTGCGGTCGAGGCTCTGCTCGGTTCGTGAGCCCTCGAGCAAAAGCGTCCGCACTCTCGTTTCCCTCCAGGCCTGTGTGTCCCGGACACCAGATCAACCTGTATCTGTTTGTCAATCTCCCGCCAAGGAAATCTTTAACTTTTATGGGGAGGCGGCCGTTCAAAAAAAAAACGGCACGCATCCTGCGAGTCGGAGATAATAGTCGTGTGTGGTTCCTCCCTTCGTTCTTGCTCTTTGATCGCCAGGGCAATGGCAAAGCATTCCGCCCTTGCGATCGAGGACGTGTACAGGGAGGCACTCGTCATCACTCTCTTTTCGCTGCCAATTACTGTTGCAACGGCCCGTTTACAGTTGTACCTCGAAGCGTCCACATACAAAACATTTGTTTTGTTTTTTAGGTGTTTACGGAGCCATCTTACTCTATCCTCTCTCCGCTTTTTGTTTTGGTTTGGGTCCATGTTCTTGGGCAGGGGAGCGACCGAGATCTTGCATCGGACGGGATCCGGGATTTCCACCAGTACCTCGTTCAGGTTCTGGGGGTACGGTGGGAAGCCCACCCTAGCGAGAATCTCTCTCCCCGCCCTCGTCTGGCTTAGACGACTTCTCTGTGCGTTCAGTACCGCTGTTTTTAGCTCGGCGTAGGTATTATGTACTCCGAGGTCTAACAATTTTTGGGTTGGTGTGCCTACCGGTAGCCCTAGGGCCACTTTGTAGGCGCTCCTAATTATAGACTCGATGTTCGCTTCTTCACTTTTGTTTAGTGCGTGGAAAGGTAGACTATACGTTATCTTACTCATTACAAGGGCTTGTACTAATCTAATTGTATCCACCTCCTTCATTCCTTTTTTGTGATATGTTATTCTTTGTATCATTCTGGCGACTTGTTTTGTCGCTGATTTTAACATGTTTATTGTGTGGTTTGCTCTTCCGTTACTCTGAACCCAGTAACCCAGAATTCGTGCAACGGTTACCTCTTTTATTTTGACTCCTTCAATTTGTACGTCTATGTCTCCATTACTTTTGTATCTTTTTTCATGTACCCTGATAATTTCGGATTTATCTGGGGCACAACTGAGTCCGCTGGCCCTGGCGAAATTTTCAACTGCTGTTGCAGCCTCTTGGAGTGTCTGCTCCTTGCTAGCCAGGCATCCGCGCGTTGCCCATAAAGTGATATCGTCCGCATATAAGGTGTATCTCAACTGCGGTACATCATCCAGGGCCCGTGCGAGTCCTCTCATTGCGATATTAAAGAGCAGAGGAGAGATGATGGCTCCTTGAGGGGTACCTTTGTTCGGCATCTGAAAACGTTCCGACGTGACTTGTGCTACACTAATTGGAGCTCTCCTCCCTGTTAGGAAAGCCTTTATGTAATTGAAGGTGTGTTCACCACATCCGATGTTGTTTAATTCGGATACGATCGGCGCAGGCAGCACCTGTACGCGTGTCACTACCACGGCCAATGCCTCCTAAAAAAAAAGCACCGCATATCCACGGGGTGAATGATGATGAGTGGGCGAAGCTCCGGAGGGAATCATCGGTAAACCGTGAATCTTCCGTGTAATTCGCCCAGTCTCGCCGCACTAAATCGAACGATTGACTTCCACCAATGACACGCGCCATATGTGACGTCATTCCTATTTTATAACAGCGCCCTTCATTATAATTGCACCATCTCCCGCTTAAGGGGACGCTAGCAGAAACGCGTTAGAAACGTGCAGTACTCTCTAGTAAGGAGGAGAGGCCACAGCGTCTTACGCAACCGTTTACACATGCCGGAACGTGCACCGCGTTTGCCGACGCCATCACATGACTGCTGAGAGAGTATAACCCCCGTATTCATAAACGCTCCTCGACCTGAACTTGACTTGCCACCGCCTTCAACGCGTTTCGAACGCGCTGCCCAAGACGGTGGCAAGTCAAGTTCAAGTCGAGGAGCGTTTATGAATACGGGGGTAAGGCGGAGAGGCCCACAGCGTCTTACACCAGCTTCTTACACGGGCCGTAACGCGCTAGCACAAACGCGTTAGAAACGCGTAGTCTTTCGTTAAGGTTGGGTATTTATTGTCGTCGTGGTGCGTGTGTCCATGTGCGCTTCGTGGCGTAGTGGTTAGCGCCGCATGTTAGGAAGCGAGGGGTCCCTGGTTCGATTCCGCGCTACGGACACAACTTTCGGAATTTTTTTCTTTTCATAAAAGTAGACGAGGCTACCTACTACTACTACAGAGGAGGGACAGACCCACACCCTAAGGAGCTTCGCCCCTAAAGAACTTTGCCACGGCCGTCACTCCTCCTCTCCACCTCCCACCCGCTATGTTGGATGCACGATGCTATTTTAGGGGCGAAGCTCCTTAGGGTGTGGGTCGTTCCCTCCTCTGTAGTAGTAGTAGTAGTATGTAGCCACCTGTAGTTTTATGAAGTGTTCACTAGATGGCGTTCCGGTTCCACTTCCGGTTCCGGTTCCACTTTGCACGCGTTCGGTGCGAACGCGGGCAAAACGCCGACGGCGTAGACAACAGTTCTGCGCGTTGCTGGTGCTGCTGCATGTCCAAGTTTATACAGCTGATAAAACTACCTCGAGTCTCTCGTTCCCGACGCGCGCTCTCATCTCTCATCCGTAGCTGTGGTTTACCCGAATGAACCCCCGGTGCTTCGCCCACTCATCATCATTCACTTCGTGGGTATGCTCTTTGTTTATAGTAATAAATACAACAAATTCATCAGGCGCATCTTGCAAAAATGTAGCGGGACATCACGTAGAAGCTAATCAGCATCTCAAACGACCACTCCCTTCCCATATTGCATATTTAGCTTAGGTGTCATCCTTCGTAGTTTCATTGTCTGCTTGTTTCCTCGCTTCTCTGCATTAACTCGTTTCACGAAGAAGTGCGGTCGAGTAGTTAGGGAGAAACTTACCGCCTTCGTTTTTACTTCAGCTGCGTGTTCGCTGAAACCAGGTCTGGCAGAATCGAGGGCAAGGCGCCTTCCGATAGGAGGGGCTTCCGCGAGGAATGCGTATTTCCTTGCCTTCGATTACATGCACATAGTCTCTGATTATATATGGGGTGTCCCAACAACCATGCAGCAATATTTAAAGATATGCAAAGGCAACGTAGCTGGCCAGAATCAAGCTAATATTGCTTGCCATCGCTTGGAGATACTGAGATTATTTTTTGAATTCCACCTTATACATAGTTAGCCTTAATTATTCAACGTCTCAAATATTGTATTTAGATGAAAAGTGTCAATGAGAAAATAGTAGAGCAACACGAAAAACTCGGGATACAGCTTTCTATTCCTGAATACGTGCTACATAAACGTGTTTTCTCCGAGCGTGAAAGAAGCCCACGAATACACGCAAATTTGCCGCGTGACTGGCCGCTCGAGGCACTTAGCGTGTATTTGCGGGCTTCATTCACGCTCGGAAAAAACAATTTTATGTAGCACGTATTGAGCAACAGAAAGCTGTATCGGGAATTTTTCATGTTGCATCTACAGGTTTTTGTTGAGACTTTTTATGTGATGATATTATTTGAGAAGTTGCCTAAAAAACTATGACTAATTATGTAATTAGGCGGAATGCAAGAAATAATATGAGCATCTCCAAGCGACGGCAAACAGCATTACCTTGGTTCTGTCCAGCTACGAGCCATTTACACGTTTAAATCTAGATGCAGCTCGCAGACCGCCCGTGTTTTCTCCAATATTTTACCTGCACGGTGAAAGTTCCACTCCCATTGTTTTCTTCGTTCTTCGTCTCGCGGGACATTGAATAAGTATGCATTCGGTGCGTCTTTCACGCAGCTGTAACCCGTACGGCACCCAGACGCGAAACAACAGTTGCGGCGACGGTTTCGCATTTTCACCTACCCGGGACACACGTCTGTAACGTGGGCGATACGCAGAGACAGGCACTACACGGAAATGAAGCCGGCAGCAAGCAACGAAGTCGCAGCCAACCGACCGCCACCACAGCATAGAGCAAAGAACGACCCGCACGCGAAAAAGCGAAACGGGCGGGTGGACTGGCGAGTTCAGGAGGAGGAATAAGGTCCCTCTATGAAAAATACAGGGACCTTAAGGAGGAAGCTGTTGCAGCTAAGGTCCCTCTATGTTCCAAAGGTAGCGCAAACCATTGTTCGAATAGGAAAGGAGAATTTCCTCCCCGCCCTCTACCCCTCCCCCGACTTCTCCGCCGTTTTCCGCTCTCCCATTGGACGAGGCTTGACACGTGACTAATCACCCCCGCGCGGCTTTCGTTTTCGCGGGAGAACGGCGCCATTAGTGAGCGTAGAAACACCGCGACACATGTGCGCTGTGCGTGAGCGTAGGCTTTCTATATTTTTGAAGACGCGCTCGCCTCCAGCACGATGCCGACTTGCTGTGCTGTTGGTTGTTCAAATAGCGTTGCCAAGGGGGGCAAACTTTTTGCGGTTCCTCGTGGCAAACGAGACCTCAAACGGCGAGCGATATGGCTCCACCGTATCGGAAGAAAGAACTTTGACTGCCACCGAGGGAGGCTTTGCGAGGTAAGTCGATCGCTACTAAACCCTTTTGTGTATACGTGCTCCTGGAAGCCTTTCCGATCAACGGAGGCTTAATACTGACGCTTAGCTCGAACCAAAAAAGTTGTCGCAGTTTCACCCGAAAGGCGAAGCATCAATTGCGATAGCAAATTTGTAGAGAGCTATACGGAGTAATGATAGTAGCTTTATCAGCTGTATGAACTTGGACATGCAGCAGCACCGGCAACACGCAGAACTGTTGTCGACGCCGTCGGCGTTATGCCCGCGTTCGCACAAAACGCGTGCGGCGTTGGTGACTGTTGCCGGAGCCTCTGGGGGCGGCTCGGTTTTCGACTACATCAGAACGGGACACTCGTCGAGCTGCGTCGGAAGTTTTTACCACCTTCTCGCCTCACAACGTTTTTACATAAATACGCACTTGGTGCCGCAGCTTTCGTTTTATTCGTTTGAGCGACGCAGATTCTACTAATAATTGAAAGTAGTACATATCTTACGAAGATATCTTACGTACGAACAGCCTTGTGAAAACGCGCCCAGAACAGTCGCGTTTCAAGCAAGCGCTTCGACGTGCCGCATGCGATACGAAATGAAGCGGGCGGTAGCGGCCGCGCGCTTCGCTCACTAATGGCGGCCGAGAGCGAGGGGCGAGGAGGAAACCGCGCGGAGAGGAGGAGTTTGCGCTACCTTTGAAAAATACAGGGACCTAAAGCCCCTCAATGAAGAAAAGTAGCGCCATCTCCTCTCTCCTCCTCCTGCGCCGGCGTTCACTCTCTCTTCTGTCGACCGTGGCTCCCCCTACGCGGTGCCTACGTGTGAAGCGCTGTGGCTACGTGTCGCTCGCGCTCTTGAACTCGTATTTTGATCGGAATTTTTCGCGTTATGTTATGACTGGCTGCCGAAACAACGAGAGGACGCATAAATGCCGTTGCGCTTAGATGGCTGTACTATATTAGCGGTGATACAGTGAGCCTAAAGGCTCTAAGTCGGGCTTTAACTGAGTCATGCCACGCGCGACTTCGGCGTTGGTTGACCTGGCGCCGTCATCTTCGCGTTTCAGTAGCTCCAGTCCCTCGTAGGCCAGCGGCTAGCGTGCACAGCGGGCCTCTATTTACTCGTGTTGAGAAGTCCGAGCGGTCGCGAAGGTTCCATGGATGGTGCAACGCCAAGTTTCGAGAGGAGGAGATATCCAGAGAGATCAGAAAAACGGTTTTATATACAAACGTACATATTTCACAAGTAAGGCTCCATGATATTGGAGTCGTCTACATGCTAACATCTTTGCAAGTTCTAGCGTTTACATCTCCGAGCGTCTGAAAACACTCAAGTCGCGCTTTTTATCCCTTTCGTTTCCCACTTTCACTCGACGAGGGAATGCACTTTGGTTCTTCTTAGCCAAAGACCATCTTCAACTAGTTCGTCATATCTCGCTATGATGTGCCATCGTTTCATGCCGGGCTCCGCCTCCAATCTTTCCTGATCGCCCCCGCACACAGGCAACGGTTGACACCTTGGGAACCAAACGTTGATGTCGTTCCCACGGGGAATGCTTGACGCTGGCCCCTTGCAAGAATTAGTCGCCTCTCCGTGGCGGTCAGTTCGCGGAAGCCACCATTTCCAGGGAGAGCGGTGGCTGTTGTCTTATAATGGGCTCCAGGTTGGCGCGTCGCAGTCGGCGCCGGGCCTCGTCGTAGCTCGGGCGGGCGCTGGTGCTTCACGAAACACAACAAGAGCGACGTTGTCGTTTTAGCTACGCACGAGGCCGATGACCCATTGCAGTCTGGGGACTAATTGCACATCCATCAGTCCCAGGTGACTGACGGTGACACTTCCCGGCCGCGACAAACGTGAAGAGCACTTGACATGTTCACGTCTGTCGATGAGGCCTCCTTTGTCCCGAAGGACCGCCAGACACAACACTCGCGAGCAACAGGACCGTGCGACGCACCTGCTTTTTCAGCCGCCATGTTTGTTTTGATGTCTCGCAGTGCGGCAGCGGCCGCGCCGCTGGTTGGTTGACCGGTTGTAATCCCGCAGCGAATGCTTTCCCATAATTCCTGATGCGATACGCTTCTGTTTACATGCACCGCTGAAATGCGCATTCTTCATTTCAACTACCCTTGTTTGGCGCATTGGATGCGATACGCCTTCCTAGCGAATTACCTCGTTTACATGAGATACGATACGCTTGAAAGCTGATACGATACGCTTCTGTCGTATTCATGTAAACGCCGCTAATGACTACGCTTCGGGAGTGAATGATCCACCAGCTGTATATATGCAGTTGTCTTACAGGTTTCACTGACTAGTGAGCTACCGATCATTCGGCGGAAGCGGTCCGTCGATAATGAGGCTAGTGGCTTCGCTCGCTTGCAGGAAGCCTTACACTACTCCACACATTTTTTCTTTTCTTTTTTTTTGCGGACTTGAGTAGCGCGGCAGCGGTCATCTTACAGGTGTATGCGAGGCTGCTTTTGCGGATCATATTGCCGCTTGCATGTGCTGCGCGCGGGTCCGAGAAATTCTACCCTGCGTATTGTATCTACTATCTTATCAAATGCAGAGCAGAAACTATGAGTTAACATCCAGGTTTGTCATGGCCACTGACAAAGCCACGCAGGAATGAGTTAACTCT
The DNA here is from genome assembly GCF_013339745.2 of Dermacentor silvarum. Classification (NCBI taxonomy): domain Eukaryota; kingdom Metazoa; phylum Arthropoda; class Arachnida; order Ixodida; family Ixodidae; genus Dermacentor; species Dermacentor silvarum. The sequence continues at coordinate 136,216,553 of NC_051158.1, read as the reverse complement.
ACAATCAAGGGCGTTGCAATGGGGATAGCATTGCTAGCAGTTCTTTCGGGGGATTGTTCGTTTTCCAATATTGAAGAACTGACTTAATGCACCCGCAACACGGAATATGTCATATAAAGCGAAGGAGCAAGCTGTCACAATAATGATCCCCGGTTATATCAAATGTGGAGAGAATATTTTTTTTTTATTCATGCGTATGAGCGTTTGGTAGAGGACATGACAGCATTCAGGTGCCCTTGCGTCATGCACACTTTACGCTGTTTCCACGTTTGCAGTCGCATACAACTAAAAAACGCAGCAATGCCTCTCAAAGGAGGCCAATGGCTTCCTTTGTTGACATGTCATGACGTCGCGTTTAATCTCCTCGCACCTGCTAATGCGACATCGCATAGAGCTGATAGCGGCAAGGGGTGTAACCACAAATTAACTGCATTCCCCGCGACTGCATGACAGTTGGTCGAAGGGCTTCTTCCCAGTTTACCTCCGAGGTGCATTTGCCACTCCTCTGTTTAGTTCTGCTCGACTGCTAGCGCCCAAGATGATAAAAAAAATAACATACAAGCAATGCTGTACGTTTGCGCATTTTGTTCGAAAAGCCCGTTACTCACGTTCTTGCACAACGTTTATTTGTTCAAGGACCAAGTTTCGAATGAAGCAATTAGGGGAGGAAATATTTCAGTAATTAAAAAATCAGAGCAACAGGTAGAACCAGCAAATGTTGCATGAGCTTTTGCAAGGAGCACATACCTTGTGCACCTAAGCTATGTCAAGTGTTGATACGTACTAGGGGCCAACATGGGTGCACTAGTCGTTTACAATGGCTATTGCACCCGTCCTCCTCCTGCCGCAATAATTTTTTAAAGAAGGTTTTTGGTGATGCAGTGGTTAAGAATAGAGCAATGGAAGTTAACTGTGCCGTTTCTCCTCAGAGAAGGGACACGGAACAGCAAGTACACAACAAGTCACATTGTTAATATTTTTATTTTGCATATATGGCACAACAAAAATGCGAGACGTTAATAAAAACTTAATTAGTAAACTTACATACACATGACTTTGGCAGACTAGGTGAACAAGATAACCAAAGAAACCACAAGAATGCCAGAAACGTCTGGTACTAAACAGAACATCACAGTTGACTTGGTTGCTTTGTCACTTTGCATTGATGGCATATGGAACATGTGCTATGTTGCCCGCGATCTCGCGTCCACAAGCTCTATTGACTTTGCAACTATTCTTTATATCACAGCGGAACAGTTGTGTTGTATTGAGGATAGTGCGGGCCTTTACATTTTGTTTCCATATTTCTGAAAAGCAATGTAGGGTCAGCTCATTCACCTGTGGTACATTAAACAGCCCCAAATGCAAGCATGCAGCACAGTTCACAGGAAGTAACAGGCCGAAGTTGCAGACATTCATTCCACGGGTCAGACTTGGTACTTGCCTCTGGCTATTTGAAGAAACATGTGACAATCACAAGTTTTCAACACAGCATGACACTATGATACACAGAATGACCAGATATTGCATTCAGCATGCTAGTGAAAGTCGTGAAAACAAGAACAGAGAAAAATAAAATACTGAACAGGCATGCGAAAATAGTGCCTGCTAAAAACATTTTCTGAAATATTGCCAACATGCACAATATAACTAATATAACACACATGGAATTTTAAACACTCCAGAAAACAACAATGACTAGTAATAAATGATTTGTGACTTAGGTACTCAAATGGCAGGCGCACATACTCATAACTCTGAAACAGATGGAGAGTGAAAGGAATTATGACAAGAATAAAGAAGGTTTAAAAGAGTTTACTGGGGTATGCTTGCTTTCAAAACAAACATGTCGTCAATATCATTACCAAAACATCCTTAAACATAAAATGATGCAAAGACAGATTGAGAATATATTTACACGAAAGGCACAGAGTTTGACCTGAGCTGGTGCACTCTACTCTGCAACAGACACAAAAAGAAAGAAAGAGGGAGAGAAAACATTTACTTGGGCCATCATGGTCATTGCTCCTGGGGTCGAGCAATGCTAGTATAGAAATTACAAAAGGCATGAAAATATTTTCTGGTTGTGTTAAAGGAACACTAAAGATTTAAAAACTAAACCACTTTAGACTATTATATTATTTCACAACTTTAGAGTATATTATATTATTTCACAACTTTGCAGCCATTCATTTTATGATAATAGGTTGATTATTAAGAGAGAAAATGAAGGTCAAAGTACATCATCTGAAGTTTTGACCTGTTACATCAGTGTGACATCATGCATTTCAAAGTATATTTTTGGATTCGGGCGACACCAACTCAGTAAATGTCCCCGGAACTCTCAGTGCATGGCTGGTTTAGAACACAATGTAGTTCATTGGAACCAATAAAGAACTAAGCCGATAAAGAACTAACAGGTGCCTTAAAAATCCACGTCATGGCGAGCTGGAGCAGGAACTTCAAGGCAGCGTTGCAACCAGTCTTTTCTTTTCTGGTTTATCAAGCGTCTCCTGGTGGTAGGAGTTGTGTTTTTTGTATAATAGAAGGGCAGTTTTCCAATACAGGAGAAATTAATTTTCTCTACATATCGCTTTAAGCTTCCAGCTTGACGTTATTTTACATTACTGGTTGCTACCTGTTTACCAATACTCCTACTGCCACATTTCACAGTGGACTTGATCTCCGCCAAGCGCTGGTTCTCCTTGCGCAAATGTATTTGAAGCCTCGTTTTCAAGTACACTTTGAGCAGTTTGTTCGCAATGTTGTGACAATCTGGAAAACAATTCACATGTGTAACACTTTGCAGCACACATTCCTCAAGCTGGGAAAGTGTTAGCTCATTCTGCACAAGTTGTGCACTGTTCACGCGGAAAAGATTTTCAGCACTTTCCAAAAACTGAACAACAGCTGGTGAAGGCAAAGCAAGCCGTATCTTCTCTGTATAAGATTTAAGCTGAGTAAGTGTGTTGGCATCTTTGCATGTTACAGCTTTGCGACATTCAGAACAAGTAGACATATTTTTCTGGACATTATTTACAGCATAACCAGCAAGGTACTCAAAAGACTCTTGCTCAAGAGAACTTAATGCAAGAACGTCATCAGGAAAAGCAATGTTCGTAGGGTCGACATTCTGCTTTTGTCTTGCTGGCAGGCTGCTCAGACCTATTAGCGAGTACCCAGTGTCATGGTCATAGCTACCAGATTTGCTTGGCCTGAAGAACTGCGCCATTGTTGCTGCACGAATCGCACAGCGAAACTCGAGTGGCCTGGGGACTGGATTTTTAGACCGGAGGGTTGAAAACAGGTTTTCTAGCGCATCTTGCCCAAACCGACTTAGCAAAACGCAAACATAACCTTTCTTATTAAGATAATAATCCTGGAGCTCAAGGGCAACTGTAGTTACTAAAATAACGCCAGTTTGGACGGGCTTCCAGAACTGTTTTCCGACACCTATCTTAATTTTTGAGAACAAGCTCATGACATCCTTCATGAAAGAAATTGTCTCAACATACTTTGCGTCATCAAATTTGCTGATAGCCAGCTTGGTTGTTCTTGATGTCATTATCTTAAACCATTTAAAAACGGTTTCGAAAAACCAAGCTGTAGTCAAGGCATCTTCTGACAGGGCCTCTTTTTGAACTAGAAGGCGTAATGCAGCTGCTGTGTCATGATTAAACAGCGAGAATGCCAGTCCAACTTTCATTTTTTCATAATGACCGGGGTCAAGGCAAGAAGGTTTAAGGTGAGGCGCAATGTTGAGCTCAAGTTTAGAGTCGAGTTCGAGAAGCTTTTTCACATGGACAAGGCTTACTTCATTAGATGATAAGCCAAGTTTCCCGACTAGATCTTCAGGCAAAAATATTGACTGTCCTCGGGTAAGGTGATTACGAAGATTCTTGAGCAAATGGGCCACGTCTGCCATAAAGTAAAGCTGCCGACTGTTATCGCATGGATGGCAACAAGACACTTTGTTGTGGCAGTATCTTCCAACAACAATCCCAAATTCTTTCCAAAGTGCTTGATTGCCACCACCCATGTCGCAGACTACTGCATCTATTTTTATTCCAATGTCTTCACATTTTTTATAATGTCAATAACTACAGCTTTCACGGTAGCACTGCAAAAGGAATTTGATGTAAAATGATATGCCACCGTTTGTTTCCAGCGGGTGGTCACTCCAGCGAGCATAAAAACCAGACCATGTGTAGCCATTGCATCCTCTGGGAGGGTCCCATCTGATAAGGGAATGGTTGGTTTCCCAATCACTCCTCCAGTTCCTTGGTCATAGGCGAGCCCCGATGCAAGTTGCATTTCATCCAATAACAGGACGGCGTGCCGCTCGTAGTCCTCCATGAGGTCCACCTGATAAATAGAAGATAGCATGTAAACTTGGTATGTCACATGATAATGAATGCTATACCAGCATTTAAAAAATAAACGTAAAAAAAACTCAGTAACTGAACGCAGTAGCCAGAGGAAACAGCAGCCACTGAATGTATTCCCTGTTTCCCCGAAAGACTTAACAGTGCTTGTAGTTAGTTTTCATACCACCTCAGAGCCTTATTGCTGAAGTAGGTAAGGTCAGCAAGGGAAAAACAAACACCTGCTATGCTAAGCATACTCACTTTGATGGAAAGAGACGGTAGGATTTCATGAAGTATGCCAGGTGAAAACTTGAAGTTTTCCTAGGTGCCTCTGAAGCGTTCGTTCCGATGGCAGTGGCGTCCCAATCTCTTGAACGATGTTGTAACCCCTACGTCCGCATGTGAGCCTGATCTTCAGCCCCTTCTCTATAGTAGGCGTTGACCATGGCGTGCCACGCATCGTAGGCCTCTCCATGCATTGCAGCTGGTCAGTTCCTAAAAACTGATCAACCCATCTCTTGAGGAGGTTCTTCTCTTGTACTGCAGCATTTTTCTGTCGCTGACAAACAGACAGTCTTCGTTTGTGGCTTTGCAGCTTATCCTCCAGTTCTGCAATTCTCTTGTGCAGAGTAGCCACGTTTGTTGTCGAAAGGACCTCGGCTGATGAGCTCCCTAGTTGAAACAAAGTCAAAAATTGAATCATAAGGCAAGAGCAGTCACATCATGTCTTATTTGTTAAGCAATAGAAAGTGTTCATATTCAACTTTGAAAATCTGCTTTGAATTCAAAAGAAAACCTCACCATCAACTTGGACTACAGATCCAGGCAGAAGCTTGTCGCTAGCAGATATAGGAGAGGTTTGGAGGCCTGGACATATTGCACATGTGTGGCTGGGTAATGAGGCAGCTGAGTATTCTGAGTGAGAAACACACCAAGAAAATAAGCTATAGAAGGCTGTGCGAGAATAAACAAGTGTAATAAACATCTGCAGTTGCCAGAAGAAATGTATTCTCCGCTGACCTTTTCCATTATAAGGACCTCAATCGTTGAGACCAACTGAAAGTTGCTCTGCAGTTAACTTTGAGGCTTTATTAGCTGTACTTGTGCACATATGACATTGGCTGATACTCAGCTGCTGACTCAAACCTAGGTCAGCCTAAGGCAACCAGAGTGTGTAATGCTCCTCTGACCCAACCCCTTACACAGGCACATAGGCAGGGGAGGGCTCAGCCCGCCCCCCTCCACCCCCGAAATTCGTCCAGTCGGCCATTAACGCAAGAGAATGGAGGCCCAAGTACAAGTAGCGGCGTGTGGATTTAAACAATAAAAAACAAGCGATAGTCAAGGAACTCGCCAAGAACAGCTACCCAAGAACCTTTATTCGGAAAGCACTTTAATTCCAAAAGCACAGCACAACGAATGTTTGCGTTCTGCATCTTTTGTGTCATGAAAGCATATGCGTGTTTTGGTTCTTTGTTGTCCCAAATATGTGTTTTTTGGTTAAGAATTGCTGTCATAAAATGGCTCACGTTTTTCTCGCAGGCCTGTTGTTGAGACAGAGAGTGAGAACTTGGGTAGAGAAAGCGTCCGACAATTTTTTTTTATTTGCCGCACATCTAAGTGGGCACCTGGATTCCTTTGCATTCTTTTTTTTTGTCACTACTCTTTTCGTTATTGACTCTGTATGGCACTTCTAGGTGGAGATTATTTGGTTGGAAAGTATTATTCCTGGTGCACACGCACTAGCTTTATTCCAGTGTCAAAAACTTGCTTTCCATCTCGGATTAACTCGCTTCTTGTGCTGCATTCCACTTTGTTCGCGTTCTTTTCTAATAATTAAGCACCTTCTATATTTCCGCGTAACTTTTTTTCCTTTTTTGCCGCGGAAAGAGTTTCTTTCGATCAATTAGGCATCCCCCCCCCGAAAAAAAATCCTGGGTACGTGCCTGCCCTGACACATTGACAGGCGAGGATTGTGAAGAGCGAAAGCCATTTACGTAAGCAGGCCTATCATGTGAGAAATGACTGATGTAGCTTGTGCTAGCTACAAGCCAGTTGTAAGCTATAATACCCGAAATTTACTATTGACAATACCTCTTGCATTAGAGGCACAAGTAAAATTTGCTGTGCGGACTGAATTGAATAACATGAAAATGCATGCCATATGCAACTGTAATGAGAATTAACCGCAAGAAATCCTCACCGTCAAATTGGGATGCGAATCCAGGAAACAGCTTGGGACTAGCAGATGTATGCGGAAGTTGTAAGGCTGGGCACACTGTAGATGTATGGCTGGGCAAGGAGGCTGCTGAGCATTCTGAGTGAAAAATGCAGCAAGAAAACACGCTGTAGAAGGTGGCATGACAGATGACCTGTGCAATAAACATTTTCAGTTGTATGAAGTATACTATCCCCCACTGACCTTCTGCTTTATGGACTCGCACATCTTTGACACAAACTGAAAGCTTCTTCGCAGTTAACCTTGAGGCTTAATTCAAAAATTACATTCTGGGGTTTTACGTGCAAAACCACAACTTGATTACGAGGCACATCGTAGTGAGGGACTCCGGATTAATTTTCACCACCTGCGGTTCTTTAATGTGCACCCAATGCATGGTAGCCCATGTGTTTTTGCAGTTGACCCCCTCAAAATGCGGCTGCTGCGGCCAGAATTTGATCCCACGTTCTTTGGCTTAGTAGCACAATGCCACCGTCACAACGGCTTTAATAGCTGCACTTGTGCATATATGAAATTGGCTCGTACTCAGCTGCTGTTTCAAACGCGAGTCAGCCTAAGGTGAACAATGTAACGCACTACCGACACAACCGTTGAGCCTTGACACGTGTGGATTTAATGAGAGTGAAAGCGACTTACGCAGGCAGGTATATCAAGTGAAATCTGACTGATGTGGCTTGTGCTAGCTAAAAGCTACTTGCACATCATAATAGCAGAGATTTACTGTTCCCAATACCTCTTACATTAGAGGCGCGAGATAAATTTGCAGTGCAGTTTGATGGCGTAATTGAATAACATGCAAATGCATGCCATAGGCAAGTGTAATGAGCATTAACAGAAAGAAATCCTCACCGTCAACTTGAGCTGTAGATTCAGGAAGGAGCTCGTGGGTAGCAGATGTAAAAGGAGGTGGTATATCTGGGCACAATGTAAATGTTGATAATGAGAAGAGGCAGAGGAAATACCAAAACTATAAACCCCCCAAAGAAAGCATTTTGTAGCACAAAGTCCTTACCCTGCTGTGATCTCTGCAGCATAGGGCTAGTAGAGTCTACATCCGAGCAGCCTACAGACAAAAAACACACCATACCATAAAATTGCTGTGCACTGTAGCAATGCGACGCATAAATGAATGGCACCCGGCAAACACTCACAGGTAACATTATGTGTGTCCTCCTGGAATGGAGACTTTGTTGCGCAAGAGGGCACAGTGCCTGCATCATGACAGAGAAACAGTCATGCGAGGAAATAAAAATGTAAGTCACCAGGGAGAACACAAAACATAATGAACAAGGATTGATGGATAGCCTCAGTTTACTAGCCAAGGTTTTGACAACGGGTCGTGTTTTTTTTTTAATTCAGCGCTACTTTTTATGACGAGGACACATTATATCTTCGCCATAAAAAAATAGTGCTGAATAACCGTATTAAGAAAGAATAATGCATCACCAACTGTTTTGTTAAGCAGACTTTGTATTTCTCTGGGCAGGACGAAGACAAGTATTCTTGTCGAAATGAAATGAGGCCCCGATCGATTGTTATTCATTTTCTTTCGTGTTGTCAAGAATCTCATATTCCTGCCTTCTCTCTTCTGAAGTTACCAGAGATCCTCACCATCAATGCAGTCCACAGCTGCGAGCAGGAGCTCAAGGCCACTCGGTGCCAAAGATGCCTCTGTGCCTGCGCATAACATTACTGTTAGACACGAAAGCACGAGAGAAAAAAAAAAGGCAAGGACGAAAAGCCCCTATGTGTTTGCTTTCTGGATGAAAATCACCTTGCTCTGAGCGCGGTGGCAAGCTGTCAGCAGAGCCAGCTTCCAAAGAGTTCATGAAAAAAAAAGAACATTCACCATCAATGGGCTTTGCATCGTACCAAGTGCAACATGGTGATTGGCATCACACAGTAATTACTGACTCACCAACAACACCATTTCTCTCTTGTGATGGTGAAAAATGTGTGCTGCAAGATGTCACACCAGAACCTGCATGATGGGGGAAATTAAATCTATGTTTAATTTGATACACCCACAGCTTCATATATACCCAAGTCACACATTGTACGTATTTTATGCTGGAAATTAAAATCCATAAAACTGGTGAGAGGATGTACTGTTGTTCATTCGAAATTATCATAATCCGCCCCAAAGAATGCTACAACCTCAAACCTCTTCGTTTTTGAGGATGTCGCCATTCCGACACGGTAATGTCCTTGAAGTGCACGGTGTATTCTTACGTTTGGCAGGCGGCTTCCTCGGCTTCAGCTGCTTCCGATGAACGAAGAGCGATGGAACGGCTTGACGCTTCAATTTTTTTGTGCCACAGCTCTGCAGAATCACCGGCTCAAATTGATCATCCGTGAAGTGATCCTGCGCAAACGTGAAATCAGAAATTAAGGTCACCGTAAAACCTCGCTCCTTCAAGTATAAGGCGTAACACAACATTCCCGGCAAAAGTTATTATCGCCGGGAAGTGTTGTATACGGTGTTCCTTTTTTTTTAGCTCGCCGCCAGCACAGGTACTTATCTCTTGTTCTGCTACATATCGCCGGGAAGTCTTGTATACCGTTTTCCTTTTTCAGCTCGCCGTCAGCACAGGTCATTATCTCTTGTTCTGCTACGCGATACACGACTAGAATACTGAGCACACTTTTCACGCGCAGCACTTTCTACCATTTTCGAGATAGTTATCGGTCCTCGAGATCTAGGACGATAGCGACAAGTTTTAGCGACAAGAACATTGCTCTTCGCCGACCACCGAGTTTTTGCTAAAGGCGCAAAGTCGCCCTAGCTAAATAGCCCTAATCGTCTTTCCGCAGATAAGCGCCCATTTTTCCCTACGTACCGTCACCGCTTCGTAACATACTGCGATACACTCAAAACGTGCCGTTCGCATACATTCAGGCCACACAAACACAACGCCATGGATGGTATAACCGAGTCAACAAAAACCACGTGCGTTTGAGGACAAGATGAAATCCGGCCACGAAAGTTGCAAATGCAGCGCGAACATGCAGCGCGAACAGTGCGGCACTTAGGAGGGAGAAAAACTAACGAAGCCTCACACAGCAAGTGGCAGCATGTGAGATTAGGGATCATTGAAGAATCGCTCGCTTACCTCACACAGCCGGGACCATTGTGTTGGGTTGAAATCAGCGCGGCTGATTCTTTGAAGCCAGACCTTCCTCTGCGCCGCGTCTCGCTTCGCTGATGGAATCCGGAAGAGTCGCTTGCCGTCTGTTTCGCGTGTTCTGCACCCGAATGCCGAGCAAGACGGCATCGCGAACACTACGCCTTAAAAGCGCAAAGGAGACGCGATGCGTGGTGCCTCCATACACGGCTCGCAATGGTCTGGCACCGCGATGGTGGCGGGAGCAAAAAACAAGCAAGAAAAAAAACGCGAGAGAGCACGTGACAGCATTCGGCCAATCGGAGGGCCGAGCGCCGAGAGAACGGGCAGGAGAGGAGGAAAGCGGCAATCTTCAACAGATGTCGCTACTTTTTTTTATCGAGGGGCTTTACAGGGACCTTAGTTGCAGCGCCTCTAGCGGGCGCATTGGCGGGCGACAGCGGTCGCGTCTGTGGAGAAGTTAGGAAGAATGGGCCAGTGAGCCCACTGGAAAAGCCTCTAGAACACTGTATTAGAGGGGTCGGTTTTCGTGCCACCGTAACGTGACGTACCTGCCGTCGCCAACGTCCACCGACGCTGGCTGACGCGCACGCTGCGTCGGACTATAAAGTGGCCTCAAGTGAGGAAACCCGGGAGTCTCTTGACCATATGCTATTGGGTGCCTAGGAAGTATGTGTCACTATTTTTAAAGGAACCATCCAACCAAGTATCCAATAATCAATCCTAGCAGATGTCCTCATTTTCTCTGACTAACCTCGTAAAACTGCTGATAGCAAACAGAATGGCAGTTTACAATACCTGTAACGACCTCGTGGCGCTGGGTGTTGTTGCTGTTCCCTATCTCGTATGCGGCGTCAAGAAGTCTTCTTTTCTTTCTTCGTCGCCCTGTTGTGACACTGATACTTCGACAGGGCTGCACACCAAAACCCGTGTAAAAAGAAATTTTGGAAGAACACATGAAGGTGTCTGCTAATTTAAAGCTACATCAAACACTGACAATAACTGCTTCGTTTTACAGCGGAGCTGTATATGGCTATACTCGCGCACAACGTTCTGTGGCTATAGGAGAAAGCTACGGAGGCAAAGCTCGCGCAAGTAACAGTGCTTCTGATAGACTCCTGCATTTTAATCTGCGTTATTTTAGGCTGGGCAAGATAAAATTATGCATGGCTCTGCCACCGGAAACACTAGAGACCAGCGGAGCTGGGGAAAGCCTAGTAAAGTAGTGGGAAACCACACACTTAGTTTCCTGGCGCTCAGGAATACTTCGCGATTATCTGCGTAGCATCGCGATGAATTCAACCGGCCATGTTCACAAGCCTCCGGATCTTCATTTCTTCGCCTACGCGAACTCTCGGCTGCCGAGCCGCCGCCAGAGGCATCGGTTGCAGTCACGGACATCAGTTGCGTTCGCCGCGAACGCGAGGAAACGCGATCGGCGTAGGCAGCACCTGTACGCGTGTCACTACCACGGCCAATGCCTCCTAAAAAAAAGCACCGCATATCCACGGGGTGAATGATGATGAGTGGGCGAAGCTCCGGAGGGAATCATCGGTAAACCGTGAATCTTCCGTGTAATTCGCCCAGTCTCGCCGCACTAAATCGAACGATTGACTTCCACCAATGACACGCGCCATATGTGACGTCATTCCTATTTTATAACAGCGCCCTTCATTATAATTGCACCATCTCCCGCTTAAGGGGACGCTAGCAGAAACGCGTTAGAAACGTGCAGTACTCTCTAGTAAGGAGGAGAGGCCACAGCGTCTTACGCAACCGTTTACACATGCCGGAACGTGCACCGCGTTTGCCGACGCCATCACATGACTGCTGAGAGAGTATAACCCCCGTATTCATAAACGCTCCTCGACTTGAACTTGACTTGCCACCGCCTTCAACGCGTTTCGAACGCGCTGCCCAAGACGGTGGCAAGTCAAGTTCAAGTCGAGGAGCGTTTATGAATACGGGGTGTAAGGCGGAGAGGCCACAGCGTCTTACACCAGCTTCTTACACGGGCCGTAACGCGCTAGCACAAACGCGTTAGAAACGCGTAGTCTTTCGTTAAGGTTGGGTATTTATTGTCGTCGTGGTGTGTGTGTCCATGTGCGCTTCGTGGCGTAGTGGTTAGCGCCGCACGTTAGGAAGCGAGGGGCCCCTGGTTCGATTCCGCGCTACGGACACAACTCTCGGAATTTTTTTCTTTTCATAAAAATAGACGAGGCTACCTACTACTACTACAGAGGAGGGATAGACCCACACCCTAAGGAGCTTCGCCCCTAAAAACTGTTGCAAAGGCCGTCACTCCTCCTCTCCACCTCGCACCCGCTATGTTGGATGCACGATGCTATTTTTGGGGCGCAGCTCCTTAGGGTGTGGGTCGTTCCCTCCTCTATAGTAGTAGTAGTAGTATGTAGCCACCAGTAGTTTTATGAAGTGTTCACTAGATGGCGTTCCGGTTCCACTTCCACTTCCGGTTCCGGTTCCACTTTGCGCGCGTTCGGTGCGAACGCGGGCAAAACGCCGACGGTGTAGACAACAGTTCTGCGCGTTGGTGGTGCTGCTGCATGTCCAAGTTTATACAGCTGATAAAACTACCTCGAGTCTCTCGTAACCGACGCGCGCTCTCTTTATCTCTCGTCCGTAGCTGTGGTTTACCCGAATGAACCCCCGGTGCTTCGCCCACTCATCATCATTCACTTCGTGGATATGCTCTGATTTTTTATACTCCGCTTTCACTCTCTCTCTGCTCTCTCTCTCTCAGTTCGGCGGAGCTAGCGCACAGCTGGTATTGGGTATGGAGTTTTGTGTTTACGCTACATTTTCCGACCAACGACAGATATAGAGCTTCGCTGTAAAACACAAACGCCTTATTAGCAAACGTTAAATGAGACAGAACAACCACTGGGTGTGAAAGTTTATTTAATTTGCGTATTTTGCGTTCCGCGTCTGGGCAAACGCGAAACCGTCGCACGTGGAGGCTGCCTCGTTTGAGCGTCTATCCTGAGAAACACAAAGCACTGCCAAACGCTGCCGGACTACTTGGCACGGTAACAGTTTTGCAGCAGTCACGCGCCTAGGCCTTTCCCTTCGTAGCCCACAGAAAGTTGTCCGCGAGTTTTTTGATAGGGCACAATAGAATTTTTGCGTCCGCAGACAAAACCTCCCGACACTCCGAGGCGTACAGATGCCGCACTCTATGAGGAGCTGTAGAAAATTCAAAGCCACAAGTCATAGAGTTAGTATACTACTCTACAGGAAAAGCTGGGCGAGAAAAGCGGGAACCATGAAGGCGCCGCCTCGTTACTATAACTCATTTTTGTAGTACTTATTCAAAATATTACGCAAAAGCAAGCCCTTTTACGTAGCACGTAGGCACGAACAACGTGTGAAGTTCATTCCGTATATTTTTCAGAAATATTTTATGGCAATTTATAAAATTTTTATGTGAAATGTACGGTGGCTAAAATGCTGCGTTTGCAGGCGTCTTAACTACGTGGTGCTACCATACTAGCGGAGGCTCGGGGTCGCGTTGATTGCGCGCCCCATCTGAATCTCATCTTGTCGGCTGCGCTTGCCTAGGGTAGCAATATGGCAGTGCCCTTGCAGTTCCCAATTTCAATACAAGGGCCCTATGGGGAGCTTTCCCTCTAAAAGTGGTTGCTTTAACTCTATGACACAAGTAAGGCATGTGTTGACATCTGGCGTAGAAAGAGGAAAGCTACAACACCACCAAATACTACAAACCGTTCCGCGCTCCGTGCGATGATTGATTTGTGCAAGCTAGTTAAAGCTGATTGTGATTGACTAGTGCAAGCTACGCTCTTCGCTCTTCCTCAATTGGGATAAATTTCGTGTTATTTCAAGCTGTTGCAGTTTTCATTTATTCCCGTGTATTCGTGATCTATACACACAAATACAAAACATTTTAGAGCGCTGCTCCTGAGCGCCGGTTCCTGCCCTGAGCGTTGGCGTGCCTCGGCGTACCTCGTAACCGAGCGAACCAGCACAGCGGAAGATAAAAGCGAACGCGGAACGCAGCGCGAGATGAAAGAAATCATGAGGCGGACCACCGAGGAGCGGAGGGGAGACGGCCAGCAGGCGCTGAAGTGCCGGCGGGCACCTGGGCGATCTCATCTATGCTTACGAAGGGGTGTAAGGTGGGGAGAGCTATGCTCCTCCGCGGCGTCTTGCTGATATCAGTCCGTGGTACGAGCGTGTGTGACGGGGTTCACTGCTCCTGCAAGGAGCGATGGCGAGCGGCTACGAGTAAGGCTCGATATGACGCTCCCATGGGTGTTGTCGCCGCTGACACTGGTGGCACGATTTCCACGCGACGAAGGGCCCCTCTCGTCGTTGGTCGAACGGAAGCGTGCGAAGAACAGATCCCACGCCCTGTGGGAATCTATGTTATGCGAAGCAGTGTGCGAGGAGCCTACCAAGTTAACGAAACGACCATGAGAGCACCAAGACGAAGGCGGCTTTTCATGACCTACAAGACACGCATGTCATGACATTCACGTCCTGAGTCCTCAGGAATCTCTTTAGCAACGCCTAGGAGAACTTAAGGCGAAAACCTTGGCCATGCTCCTCACTATGAATTCAACCATTGACCTTAGCCTTTTCCTTCACTTAGTACCACATTCGAACCCATTCCATTGGCTTTTGAGCGTTAATCTTTTTCGCTGAGTCACTGACATTTTTCTGAGTCATACTCATGACTATGACTTCTACCACCATCCTTTAGTGTTTCCTTCACTTAGTACCCATGTCAGAACCCATTTCAGTGGTTTCTGAGAGTTAATCTTTTTTCGCTGAGGTATTGTCATTATTGCTGAGTCATGCTCATGACTATGACTTCTAGCATAATCCTTTAGTGTTGACTTCACTTAGTACCCACGTTCGAACCTATTTCAGTGGTTTTTGAGTGTTATGTTTTTTCGCTGGGTCATTGTCATTTCAGGCGGCTGTTTCATGATATACATGACAGGCTTGCAATGACATTAATGTCATGACCTGTCATTTATACCCGCCGCGGTGGCTTGGTCAGCTAAGGCGTTGCGCTGCTGAGCACGAGATCGCGGGATCGAATGCCGCATGTGTGCTTGCGTTGTAGTGCACGTTAAAGAACCTCAGGTGGTCCAAATCATTCTGGAGCCCTCCACTATGGCGTGCCGTATAATCATAGCTGGTTTTGGCACGTAAAACCCCAGACTCAATCGACCTGTCATTTATGTTGGTCATAAACTCTTGTCATACTATACCAATTTTGGTAAATATCAAGTTAACGATACGGCCATGAGAGCAGCAATACGTAGGCGGCTAGATACTGTCAAATTGGCAAATGTTGGCCAAGAAATTCTTCGCATTTAAAAGCGTAGTGCCCCGCAAGAGGGGCTTTGCGGCGACGATGGCCACGATATGGTGCCAGCGAAGCCCGCGCCTTCTGTATGGAAACCAGGCGCTGCAATAGCTGAGGTCTATCTGCAGCGGCTGCTGTGAATCGCGCACACGCATCCCCTACGCGCTGCCTCTCGCGATCTCTTGAACAGCGAGGCAGTCGCTCCACCCTTCACTCCCGCAGGAGGCAAATTGTCCGCGGCCACCTACGCTACTCACACCGTTCTCTTCCTAATGTAAACCGTGTACCTATATAATCACAATACAAAATATTCACACGCGAAAAGTAAACGCGTGTAGAGCGGCGCTCAAATTTCGCGCTAGGGAGTATCGTAATCGGCGAATTTTCTTACCGCGAAGAACCCATAGCCACAAAAGGTAAAAAAAGACAAGCACAAACACCGTTCTTTTGCCCTTTCTGGCCTTGCTTCTCCGCTAAATAAAAGGTTTGGTCAATGAATAAAAACCATGTCGATCTCTCTCACATTGTTAAGCTATACGCACCAAATTGGTTTTATTTTGACATTAGCGTATCTAAACTCAGCTGGTCTTTTATTT
This sequence comes from Dermacentor silvarum, assembly GCF_013339745.2. Classification (NCBI taxonomy): domain Eukaryota; kingdom Metazoa; phylum Arthropoda; class Arachnida; order Ixodida; family Ixodidae; genus Dermacentor; species Dermacentor silvarum. The sequence goes on along the minus strand of NC_051158.1, from coordinate 136,200,867 downwards.
GTTACACATTTCAGATTTAGCTTCTTTGTGGTAGAAGGTTGTTGACCAATTCCTCAGTGTGGACTGTGATGCATGGTTATTTGCACTGCACTTCACAAAGTTATAGAAGCAACCAGCAGCTAGACTGCGAGACTTGCCGTTTCCGCTCTCGATGTCTTCCTAAAGGGAAGCTGAAGCATAAAAAGTCAACGCCCAAGCACTCCGTGGAGATGGTTAATCTGCGAAGCTGAAACGTGCGGCCCCGGTGTTTATAATTGGATTAATCACGACGGTTCATTCAAGTATTTCTCAATTATTGGATACGTCTTCGTGTTTCTTAATGAAGTTGCACAAACATTCGGCTGCGACGGAGCGAACGACGTCACTGACAGTATGCTCGCAGTCCGCCGTGGTCGCTTGCGTTCAATGTCTCGAGTTTGCTCGGCGGCGTGGTTAGCAGCATTCGTCAGCCATTGCCGCTTTAGATTATTCGAAATTAAATTGCTTCAAAATTAAATCTATCAATTACAAGTGACAATGAATGGCTCATACCCCCTTAAGCAATGGCTCATGCCTCCGCAAACGCGGCCTCCCCATTCGTTAATAAAACGGAGGCAGCCTAACCCTTCCCGCTTTGCAATAATACCCCATTTACACCGCAGCGCCCTTGACGCATTCTAATGTGGAATAAACATGGTCTCATTCATTCATTCCATTACGACGACAGAAGTGAAATTTTACACTGGAATGATGAGCGGCAGCGTACCGACCTGTGGAAGACGACGAATGCGGTAGCAGTGGAACGAGCGCGTGCCGAACATGAGCGCGTTCTGAGGGGCGTAAACGAGCGCGCTGAGGAAGAAGCCAACGACACTTGAGTTAATGCTGATGATGATAGTTTTCTGTGGACAGGCGATGGACAGTTGCTTTTTCATTTCGCCTAGCCATAGAAAGCTTCGCTTTAAAAGGTGGTCTCGTATCGAGTTAAAAAGTTATTCACTACCTGGCACACGAAAATCGTCATTTAACGGGCCATAAATTACAGGAAGTCACGTTATATCGTAAAAGCGAGCAGCATCAGCTGCGAAGGACGCCACAAAGTGTATAAAAGGCTCCGATTGGCGAAGATGGTAGTGGCGTTATGCAAAGTATCGCTGAAGCACCTTATTTTATAGCGACGCTGAACGCCCTGCGCTGTGTCCTTTGCAGTAAAAACGCGGCACGCTTTCTCTTTAAGGTGGTTCTTCTATTTCGCATGGAGATTGTCGCTGCCGTAACCACACTCCGAACCCGTGGACCGCGAGCAGCGTTTTCATGTTTGAGCATTCACGATACAGCGAAGACTGGTGCAAGTATATTAGCGAAGCAATAGGCGAATTGCCGTTTCGGAATTGGTGATTTCCGAAAAGTCAGCCCTGCGTGTTCTGTTGCATGAAAGTGAAGCTTCAAGTGCCTAGACGGAGACGAAGCTGGGATTTTAATGCGTTTACACGACAGTTATGTGCATATCAGATCCTGCGACGGGACACTTCGAATTCACGTGCTTTCAAAAAATTATAAATGTTTTACAGTGAAGCTGTTAAGGGCTAACACTTCAATGGTCGCGTCCGGATGTACCAAAAAATTCTCATTGGCCGTATGCTGTATGTGCGAGAGAAAGTGTGCGAGGGCGAGGGACGCGCGCGTTCACGGGGGGTGAGCGCACTGCGAAGAACAAACGCGACTTCACCGTCGAAGGGGAGCGGTGGGCGAGGAGGACGTCGCGACACTCTAGATTATGCGTGTGCGTGCCCGCTCTCCCACTGCGGCACATGCGCGCAGCCCTGCCGGCCTCTACCGCCTGTGCCGCCGACTTTCCCTGGGCTCTCGCCCGCCTCTCCCCTAGCAGTGTCGACAACGGTGTTGGCCCGTTCCGTCACGTAGACATCGCGCTAGCGCTCTTATCAGTTGCCCTTACGACTCGCCATAGCCCGGCCGCGTGCTGTTCGTTCAGAGGAACAACGCAACGAGTGACGGGGAACTGGCGACTGAATCTCCCATGTGAAAGGAGGACAGCGGGAAGGCACCGCGGGATGGAGAGGTTGCGGATTCTGCTCTGCGACCAACTTGTACTTTGCGCTGCGCCGGGCGGTCGCGCGAACCGTATATTGAAAGCGATCTGCACCACGGCTCCTACCTTTTTTTACGCTGTGCTTTCGCCGCTCAGTTTCCGTTGAAGCGATAGACCGCATGAACCTTCGCCCGCTGCTGCTGGCGCGCTTGATCACGCCAGCGTCTTGACCGCGGTTGGGTGCGGTCACACAAACAACGCGCAGAACTAATGTCGACGGCGGCGGCGTTTTGCCCGCGTTCGCACCGAACGCGCGCGTCATTGGTGACGTGTTTATGAAGAACGTGCCAACCTTTGCCGTACACACCACGGCGGTGTACCGTAGCGATCATAAGGCCATGGCTCCTGTGGTGACTAAATAAATGAAAACCACCGGATCATATATATTTCTAATTTTTAATAGTTCAAATTACCAATTACACCACCACATCTTAGTATTCATAATTGTAAATACATAATTCCCACCGTAGTACAGCTTGGCTGGTCTTCCATCTCCACCACAATGGAAGGGCTCACAGTTTTATTGCGATAGCAATTATATGGACACTTCTAACGGATTTCTGCCGTCGGCGTCGCCGTCGCCGTTGCCGTCGCCGTCGCCGTGAGGTTCCCTATAGATAAAATCTCCGCCGCGCGCCGTATGCCCGAGCGGAAGCGTGCGGGGAGGCGCGCTATCACGGAGAGCGAACGCACTCAATCTCCCACGCACAAGCAAGGAAGCGGGAAGCCAGCGCCGGAGGGAGCGGGGGGGGGGGGGGGGCGCACTTCTACTCTGCCAACAACCGCGCTCGTCGCTCGCTCGCACCGTCTCTTATCTCCGCACGGCTCTGACCTTTCTATGCGCCGTGCATTCGCCGCTCAGTTTCCGTTGAAGCGATAGACCGCAGGTACCTTCGGCCGTTGCTGCGGCGTATGCGCTTGCTGCCAGCGTTTTGACAGTCGTTGTCTGCAGTCATTCAGTGTGATCTATTCATGTTTGTTTGTGCGCGCTCACACCACGCTTGTTCAATCAGTTAGTAATAGTCGGGCCACATTTTCCAACGCACGCTACACATGCAATGCTGCCCGTGTCGGCAGTGCAGCGCTACAGGTGTGTCCCTCCCTTCGCACGCGCTGCCCACGGGAAGCGCTTCTCATCAACACCACCATTTCACACGTGCCTTCTCGTGGTCATCGAGTCTCTCTTCATGTCGGTCTACTTACGCCGCAGCACACCTGCTTACCTAATCAGCTCATGCTTACTACAATTTATATTGCTACCAAAGCCGCTCACCTTCGTATGACATTGCTGTGTTGCTATCGCATTCATTGCTTCGCCCTTAGGGCGAAACTGTGACATTTTTTATGTTGAGAACTGCAGAGAAATAATTAAAGCGGGTCCGGAGGCCCCACCAATCAATCCGGTGACTCCACCCAGGTCTGGGCCGGTAGACAGAGTCCTTCGGCGACGGTCCGGGCTTCGGCGACGGCCCGGGCTGTCTAGACAGCCTTGAGTTGAGCGATGAGCTCTGTGCTTCTTAGCGCTGAGTCCCAGGAGGACTGGTCAGGAACGTCAGTGCCCGCGTTGACAGGGCACAGCCAGAGCATGTGTTCGAAGTTGTTGTATGCGTGGCCACAGTGTGAGCATTCAGTTGGAAGGTCAGGATTGATCCTGCTTAGTGTTGGTGGTGTGATGTATGTCCTAGTCAGCAACTGTCAGTAAATGTCGGCCTGTGCTTTTTGAGCTTTTGGTCAGGTGGAGGAAAAATTCTTCGTGCTAACCTATGATTTGAAGTGATATTATGGTATTGCTCCATCACGTTCGTCCTGTCCAAATCCTCCGTTGACGCTCCGCACGAACACGAACCTATTTGAAGTAGACGTAGATGGTGTCCCGTTGACTGCATTGATTGATACTGGAGCCCAAGTGTCCATAATGAGCGCTAACCTATGTCGTCGCATCAAAAAGTTCTTACGCCTGCCTTCTCTCGAGCCGTAAGCGTTGGCAATGGCGCCACTGTTGCCGTCAGGGGTATGTGCACTGCTCGCATTGAAATTGCTGGCCGCCAATTCCAGTCCTGTTCACCGTGCTGACCAGTTGCCCTCATGATTTAATTTTTGGGCTGGACTTTCTGACGACGCATTCTGCCCTCATCGACTGTTCCACCGGTACGCTGTGCCTCTAGCTTCCTCTTCTTTCACACGTTCGCCCCGAACAACCGAACACCCTCTGCAATACAGCGTTTGTTTGCTTACCTCCAAAAGCCCTAACCTTCGTCGAATTCGCCTCAACGGAACTGTGACTGATGGCGACTATGTAGTCGCACCTATTCGTGATGTCGTCCTGGCGCGTGACATCTCTGGGCCACATTCCGTCGTTACCCTTGCGGCTAATCGGATGTGTCTCCCCGTTATCAATTTTGGCTTGACGAAGCAAGTGTTACCTGAAGGCATAGCGGTGGCCATGCTCCGGTCAGTGACAGACGACCACGTCACTGCTTTTGCTGCCGACGCGTTTCCATGTCTTCCTGATTACGCGTAGGATGCCTTGAACATCGATGGCCCGTTACGTCCTATGGTCGCTCCGGACCTCGCACCTGACCGAGAAGCCGCTCTACATCGCCTTTTGCTTTCCTACCGCGACATATTTGACATTGACAATCGACCACTTGGTCAGACGTCCCTTGTTAAGCATCGGATAAACACTGTTGATGCTGCTCCCATTCATCGCCGACAGTATCGCGTGTCCACGGCAGAGTGTCAAGTTATTCAGCAGGAAGTAAACAAGATGCTCGCAAAAGGCATTGTTGAGCCCTTGTCGAGTCCTCGGGCATCGCCGGTCGTGCTCGTCGAAAAAAAAAAAAGATTGCACGTGGCGTTTCTGCGTTGATTACCGCCACCTGAACCGCATCACTAAAAAGGACGTTTACCCTTTACCATGACACATACCCTGCAGCGCAAAACCGAAGTTGCCGTCAAAGAGGTTCATTGAAGAGCTGTAAATATCTAGTGGCGTATGGCCAGTGACCCAACTTTGCGTCAGAGAAGTTCACTGAAGAGCGACACATACCCTGCAGCCCACAACCGAAGTAGCCGTCAAAGAGGTTCATTGAGGAGGGTGCATTTCCAGTAACACATGCAGAGTGACCCAACGTTGCGTCAGCGAGGTTCATTGAAGAGTAGCACAAATCCAACAATACATACCCTGAGTCTCTAAATCTATAGGACAGTTGGTTTCGAGCTGTGGTCGCTCGGCACCGCAGGCCCGTGCTTTAACCGCAGAACACGGACTATAGTTTATGCAGTAACCCAACAGGGCGTGAAAACGGTTATAAACATAGATAGTCCTCTGAAAGTGCGTGAATTGTCTAAACAATGCTAGTCGCACTATTAGTCAATGGCAAAAATTAGGAAGCTTGAACGGACATCTGATGCCATCATCCCCGAGGCCCGTAATTAGGCAAACCTGATTTCTTTATCACGCAAATATCCATACCATGGAAAAACCTGATAAGGCTATGAACAATGGCGTGTGGCTTCCATAGAAAATGGGCCAAGCAATATGTATCAGTAAAAATACGAGAGAAAGCACTGCAAGAGCCATGCAAACCGAGTACCGGTATCGGATTGACTGCTTTACAGTCTTAAAAAAAAGTGGACGGAGTTACTACTTACCTGCCACAGAATTATCTAAATTGGTGTAACTTCAGCTGGTAGCGGTAAAGTTAGTAGAATTAGAGACTAAACAAGGTAGTGAATGTTATTAATGGGTCTCAGCTACCAATTTTAAACGCACTTAGCATCAATGGATACAAAGTTTCTAGCCTCCAAGACATATATCGGTCTCGTGCTGGCGTATTCCAGAGTGGCTTATCGGTAAAATATGGCGTAATTTATCTATGCATCCCCAATAATGTCACATTTAAAGCGAATACCTGATATGTCCCATGAAGTGAAAAATGCGGCGAGCGTGCGAGCATCCGGCGCTAACATCCAATGGCAATCAAGTCACGTGACCAAGTGATGATGTCACGTTCCCGGCTGTGGACCTACTGCACTACGCTGGACTGGCTGGACCTGCTCGCACTGCGAGATATCACGGCGCACACCCAAAGGATTGACTTTGCCGAATTCAAAAATTAATTTGACCCACGCTCAAAACCAACCTGACTGACTCCCAAAATTGGCTTGGCCCAACACCAAAATTTGGGTGCCAGACACTCCAAAAATTGGACTTGGTGCAATGCGCAAATTCAGTTGACCCACGTTTAAAACCGTCCTGGCCCACTCCCACAATCGACTTGAACCACCGCCAAAATTGTATTTGCCCAATTTGATAATTGAGTTGACCCACGTTCAAATCTGACCTGGCCAACTGCCAAAATTGACTCTGATCATTGCGAAAACATTTCGGGCAGGTTGGTATTGAACCCACGTTCAATACTAACCTGCCCCACTATCAACTTTGACTTGGCCCACCCCCAAAATTTGGGTGGCGCACGCCAAAATTTACTTTGCCTCATTCGAGCACATGACCAAGTGATCATGTTATTTCATATAGTCACTTGACGAAGAGACATAAGTTGCAAGTTAACATCACTTACAAAAATGAGTATTGAATTTCCGTTGTTGATTTGTTTAAGTATCATTCATTCCATGGAAATTCTATGAAACTCCAACACTCAATGAGCCAGCACAATGAGATTCCATTAAAAATTCCGTTGTGCATTGCTGAATAAGTTTTCTGTTAATGAATTTTCATGGATTTCTCGTTGCATTTCCTCACTTAAGGCGCGCGATCCAATGAAGGAAGCCAGGCATCCTGGCTAACTGTTTGCATTACGTTCGGATATGCGCTGCCATCGTAAGCCGAAGATTGCCATTCTTGAATTTTTGAGGTCACTCTCCCACCTCCCCCAATCCCCCCCTCCCCCCGTCTTGCCCATTGGCGGATCCAGAAAAGAGACCCTGCGACGAAACAGTGAAAACGTTGTCCGTGTTTACTTCTCTCCGCCCACGTGTAGCCTTGCGCTGTAAGCACATACTTCAGGATGACGCACCAACTTGCCCAAACTTACGTTTCTTGCTGTCCACGAACTAACCACTGAGCGCCTCTTTTGATGCGCTAATACCCCTCATCATTTAATTACTATGGCTGACGACAGTATGCCTAGCTTCATGCCTTGCTCAATGCATGCAGAAGCAGACACAATACTAACATATGACCGGTTTTTGAACTTGTGTTTCGAACCTGATGATGATGTGTGGTGTTTTATGGCGCAAGGGCCAGTTGTGGCCAAAGAGCGCCATGCCAGTGTTTGTGAGTGTGCAGTGGGGCGATGAATTCTGAGAAGTAGATGAGGCGTGGCTGTAAAAGGGCCTAAAATAATCGCTGTAAAGTGCGTAAAATGATGATGTGTGGTGTTTTATGGCGCAAGGGCCAGGTATGGCCAAAGAGCGCCATGACAAGTGGTAATGGAATCGATGAGCTGGTACGACGCGGGCAATGAGTTTCTCATGGTAGTTGTGACATGGCTGTAAAGGGGCCTAAAAACTGTCGCTGTAAATGGCGTAAAACATATAGGTAGTAATATAATGATAGTGACTGAAGTGGCGTATGCTATAAGTTGAAAGGTGGAAGGTTGTGATAACTTTACACGTATTTAAAAATGAAAAAGTGATGGTTGACCAGTAGCACAACAGCCTCACCAGGTACCTTGAGTACAAGGGCCGGAGGCATGTGCTATAAACAAGGGTTGACATCGCAACAGCGGCTTCTCGCAGGAAGTCGTGCTACGAATTTCTTGGGCAGAATACATTGAGTGTACGAACGTCATTTAAAAAGGCTAAGACGGACTTCATGTCAAATAGCGGTTCTCTGCCTAGAAAAAGTGCTAGGTGAAGTGGCATACACTGCTTGTACGCTAAGGGGAAGTGTCTTTTCCTCTCGGCTTGTGCTTCGCGACATTCCAGGAGGACATGCTGAACACTGAGGGTGTCTCCACATCTACTACACAATGGATGTTCACCGCCAGTCAACAAAAAGCTGTGTGTTCCAGAAGTGTGCCTTATTCTCAGACGACAGAATAGGACATCACTTCGTCTTGAGTTGGTCAGTGATGGCCAATACCCCAAATGTGGCTTAACCAAGTGGAGCTTATTAAGAATTTCAGCGTCCCACTGATGTTGCCAGTACGTTCTCAGTTTTTTCCGCAAATATGGCTTTAGGTCAACAAATGGAACAGCTATGGACATGTCGCAAGATTTTGTTTCTAAGGAAGTTGCCATTCGGTTTGCTAGCACGTTACCTTCAATACCTCTGTGTCCAGGCACCCAGCATAGCGTTACATGTTGGCCAGAGGCATAAACAGCACATAGGAGAGAGAAAAGTTCTGCAATTACTGGATTTTTGTGTTTGCAGCATGATGTCAATGTTTTAACGACGCTTAATGAGTCTGTGTATATGACCGCCTTATGTAGTTTTGACTGCTTGATGTGTTTCGCAGCGGACCATAGTGCATACGCCTCTGCTGTAAAGATGCTTGTGTGAGGGTGGAGAACATCGGACTCCGAATAGGTTGGGCCAACGGCTGCATAAGACACGCCGGCATGCGATTTAGACGCATCTGTGTAATATTCTGGACACGAGTACTTAAATTGTAACTCCAGAAAATGCATATGAATGTGGGCCTCTGGAGCGTGCTTCGTTACCTCCACAAATGACGTGTCGCAGTCAATGATGTGCCACAACCACGGCGCTAACGGCTTAGCAGAAGCCATTAGGCGATTTTCAAGAAACGGAACGTCAATATCTTCCCTCATCCTCCTCAAACGGAGCGAGAATGGCTTTCTTGCTGCAGGCTTGTTATGAAAAAGTGTTGCAAAGGTCATATCGTTGACGGTATTATAACAAGGATGGTCTTTATCAGTCTGTACTTTCAGAAAGTAATGAAAAGTAGAATATGATCGTTGTAGATCAAGGGACCATTCGTTTGATTCTACATAGAGGCTTTAAATAGGGCTTGTCCTGAAGGCACCGGTGGCAAGGCGGATGCCAAGATGATGCACAGGGTCCAGCATCCTGAGAGCACTGGGGGTAGCAGAGTTATACACTACTGCGCCGTAGTCTAACCGCGATCGTGCAAGGCTCCTGTAGACATTCATGAGGCATTTTCTGTCGCTACACCTTGTTGTGTGTGACAGTATTTTCAGGATGTTCATTGTTTTCAGGCATTTAGCTTTAAGATACTTGATATGAGGAATGAAGGTTAGTTTTGTGTCGAGTATAATGCCTAAAAATTTGTGTTCAGTGTTGATTGGTATGTGTTGTCCATGCAGCATAATATCTGGATCTTGTATTAGGCCTCTCTTTCTAGAGAAAAGCACACAGGAGCTTTTGTGAGGGTTTAGCCTAAAGCCATTTTCATTTGCCCAATTTGACACTTTGTTCAGTCCGAGCTGAACCTGACGCTCGCATATTGCAAGGTTACAAGACTTAAATCCTATCTGCACATCATCGACCTATATTGAATAAAACATAGAGGATTGAATGACTTTGTGAAGGGAATTCATTTTCACAATGAAGATGATGATGATGATGATGATTTATTGGCATCCCCTTTGAAACGGGGCGGCGACAAATAGTCACCTAGCCTGCTTGATTTAATCAGGTATACTATACATGTTCTTTATCTTGCATTTTTGTATACCTATCATTATTTTTCTTTTTCAAAAATTTACCTTGTACCGCTGCCTATGATTTTAAGAGATCAGGTCGCATCCATCTTTTCCCTACTTTTTTTCCACCAGTACTCTAATCGTCTCTTGCTGATCTCTACGGCTGATCTGTTTATGTTTCCTTCCACTTTAAACCCAAGCGCTTCTGGGAGTTGCACGTTATCTACGGTTCTCGCTGGGTGGATCCCGTCGCATTCCATTAGGATGTGCTGAGTGGTCTCTGGATCTTTACTGCAGCATACACATGTCTCATCTAATTCCGAATATTTGTTCCGATATGTTTTCGTCCTTAGGCAACCGGCTCGAGCCTCAAATAGCAAGGCACTGCCCTTTGTGTTATCGTACAGATTTTCCCTTCTAATTTCTTTCTTCTCATTCTTGTAAATCTCCATTGTCCTTTTCGTTTCCATTCTTTGCATCCAATTCACGGTCTCTATTTCTCTCACTTTCTTTCTGATGACCCCTGGTTGTCTATTTACAGTTTCGATTATCCTGTACTTGGTTGCCAACTTCCTTGACCTCTTCCTCCATTCTGTGTCCACGCTTTTCATGTAGAGATACTTGTGCACTTTAGCTGCCCATTTATTTTCATCCATGTTCCTGAGCCTTTCTTCAAAACTAATTTTGCTTTGTGCTTCTCTGACTTCAAAAGAGGCCCAACCCATGTCTCCATGCACTGCCTCATTTGTCGTATTACCGTGTGCTCCTAAGCGGGTGCAACTAAGCACGCCCCCTTGTGGCACACCAGTTTCTTGAGTGAAACTTCTGGACAGGGCATTGCCCACTCTTACGCGGAACGTGCGGTTAGACAAGTAGTTTTCTATCATGTACCATGTTGCCGCGTACACCCATTGCAGATAGGTCTCGGAGTATTCCGAATCGCCATGTTGTGTCATAGGCTTTCTCCAAGTCCAGAAATACAGAGAGAAAGAATATTTTGTGTATATAGGCGTCTCTGATGTTTGCCTCAATGCGAATGAGGTGGTCTATTGTTGACCTACCTTCCCTGAAACCACATTGCAGGGGGTCAAGTAGACGGTTGCTTTCCTGGAAATATATTAGATGCCGGGTCACCATTTTTTCATATAACTTGCACATACAGCTTGTTAGTGCTATTGGCCTATAGCTGCTGGCTAATGCGGGGTCCTTGCCTTGTTTATAAATTGGGATGATAATGGCTTCTTTCCATGAAGAAGGAATATGTCCCGATATCCACATGGTATTGTAAAGAGACAGAAGCGTGTTTAGTGTTTCAGAGTGCAGGTTCTTAATCATTTCGTATATTATGCGGTCACCACCTGGTGCGGAGTTGGTGCAAGAACTGAGAGAGGCCTTGAGTTCAGCGAGACTAAACGGACTGTTGTAAGGTTCATCTGTAGTGCTTTTTCGTTCGAGGCGTTCCCGCTCTGCGCGTTCCTTGAACTTTAGAAAAGTTGGCCCATAGTGTGATGTACTAGAAATACTTTGAAAATGTTCACCCAGGAAATCGGCTTGATCTTTCATGCTGTCACCTTGAGTGTTTACTAAGGGAAGTGGTTGTGTTTGTCGGCCATTTAATTTGTTCACCCTGTTCCAAACCTTATTCTCATCCTTGTAAGAGTTGATGCTACATATGTATTTTTCCCAACTGTCTCGCTTAGCACGTCGACGTGTTCGCCTGCCCTGTGATTTTGCCTGCTTGAAATTAACGAGATTCTCCGCAGTTGGAGAGTTACGAAGCAGGTGCCAAGCCTTATTTTGTTTTTTCCTTGCCTCTCTACATTCGTCGTTCCACCAAGGTATGCGACGCTTTTTAGCAAGTCCGTTAGTTTGTTTTATGCATTATTCAGCGGCGTCAATTATAAAACCTGTCAAATATGCCACAGCATCGTCTATATTAAAAGAAACTAAAGCATCCCACTGTAAGTACGTAATCTTTTTAAACAGTTCCCAGTTCGACGAGTCGGTTTTCCATCGAGGAACCTGTGGAGGGCAGCCAGCTTGTTTTGATAGATTTAAAACAATAGGGAAGTGGGCACTTCCGTAAGGGTTTTTTATGACCTTTCAGTCAAGGTATAGCATTAGAGTTGGAGAGGCTATGGTTAGGTCTATTGATGAGTATGACTTATGTGTGGCGCTATAGAAGGTGGGCTCTTTTTTATTCAGCAGAACCGCACCAGAACATAAAAGGAAGTCTTCTACAGTACGCTCTCTTGCATCGCAGCGCGAGTCGCCCCGCAGCATATTATGGGCGTTTAGGTCACCTGTTAATATGAATGGCTCAGGAAGCTGATTGACAAGCGTGTGAAGTTCCGTAAGCGCCAAACGATGTTCGGGTGGTACGTACAGTGAACAGACTGTCACCCACCTGTCAAACAGTATTGCCTTAACAGCTACTGCCTCTAGATTTGTTTGAAGGTGGAGGTGTTGGCAAGCAACTGACTTCTGAGCTATAATGGCCACGCCGCCAGACGCGGTGTGGCCATCATCGCGATCTTTGCGAAATAATGTATAGTGTGTTAGAAGATTTGTATTAGATGTTTTTAAGCGTGTTTCCTGAACACAGAACAGCCTAGGATTAAATTCTTGTATTATTTCTTTGATGTCGTCTAAGTTGTTTAGAATGCCACGGGCATTCCATTGAATAATTTGTACCGCCATCTTGTTGAAGAGAGGAAAGTTCTGTGTTCAGTTGTGTAGTTTCTTAAGTAACAGGACCGTCGTTTGGCCCCGTTATGGGTTTTTTGTTTGTTTTAGCGCGCTCGAGAGAGCCACGCCGGTTTGTGGGCACCAATGGTGCCGGTGTTGTGTCCATTGCCTCCTGGGAGGCACTGGATGCCCGCACGTGCGGGCTGCTAGTTCGTCTTTCAGACCTCGCCTGGTGGGGCGTGGTCTTGAGACCCGACGTCCCTGAGGTAGTCGGTCTCTCTGTCTGGGTGGGTGGAGCAGACTTGACTGCAGCCACCGCAGGGGCGGAGGGCGCCACAGCCAACGGCTCGCTATGCGCGGGTCGGGCAGGTCGCGGAGGCCGGTGCGACGCTGCCCCCTGACGCGTCGCCTCGGCATAGGTTGTGCTGTGGAATGGTGAGCACCTTTGACGTGCTTCCTTGAAAGATATATTCTCACGTACTTTTAAAGTGATAATTTCCTTTTCTTTTTTCCAGTTGGGACACGATCGGGAGTAAGCTGGATGCTCACCGTCACAGTTTACACAGTGAGGAGTCGCTTCACAGTTGTCTGAGGAATGTCCTTGGGTTCCACATTTCGCACATGTGAGTCTACCACGGCAGCTTTGCGAGCCGTGGCCAAATCGTTGACATTGGAAACATCTCCTGGGATTAGGTATGTATGGCCTGACAGCTATCTTTGTGTATCCAGTTTCAATGGTTCGTGGCAGATCGCAAGTGGCAAAGGTCAGAATCAGGTGTTTTGTAGGAATTTCTTTATTGTCTCGTCTGATATTGATACGCTGTGCATTGGTTACGTTTTGCTCTTTCCAGCCTTCCAATAGTTCGGTTTCGGACAAGTCGATGAGATCCGCATCAGAAACTACACCGCGTGCTGTATTCATAGAACGATGAGGTGAAACGGTGACAGGAATGTCTCCAAATGCCACAAGATTGTTGAGTTTATTGTGCTGCTCTTTATTGCGGATCTCAAGCAGAAGGTCCCCGCTCGCCATTTTGGTGACTTTATAACCTGGGCCAAGGGCGTCAGTCAAGCCTTTCGCAACAAGAAAAGGGGATACGGTTCTAGCTAGTTTTCCAGTTTTTTCACTGTGGACTACTTGGAATCGGGGGAAGATTTCTTTTGGTTTGAAAAGGTTAAGTAGTTCTTCGGTGCGTCCCCTCTTGTGAGAGTGACGATCAAGTAAACGGGGAAATGCAGGTGTTCCCATAATTGTTTGGTATATTTCGGCGGCAATGGCGGCCACCCACCACGGAGCCCAACTAGGGGACGCTGCAGCACTTAACGTGTAAGGCTGCAGGCGCCAGCCGTGCATTGCTGCTATAACCCAATATAAGATACCCAAGAGAGGGCACATACACAAGGTTAACCCAAGCCGCCTGTGAAAATTTGGAAGTGACGGAAGAGAAGAGATGATAGGAGAGCAAAAGAAAGGAGATAGGAAAGCAAAAGGTTGGAGAGGGGGGCAGGAAAAGGCGACCACCGATTTCCCCCGGGTGGGTCAGTCCGGGGGTGCCGTCTGCGTGAAGCAGAGGCCAAAGAGGTGTGTTGCCTCCGCCGAGGGGTGTAAAGGTCCAAACACCCGGCATCGGCTCAACCCCCAGGATCCCCTTTTCCCCGGACACGGCTAAGCCGCGCAAGGTTAGACGCCGAGGGTCCAACCCCCATGTGCTCGGTTGCGTGGTGGCGCAACACACCAAACGCCTGCTGACGCAACGCCCCTGCGGGGGTGTTTCGAACCTATCACACGTCGATGTATCAATCCCACTGGTGTCTACTAAAATGTCTATTACGTGGCATCGCAAGCTATCACGCGGATACAGAGCCAGCGGAAAGGTGACCTCGAGTAAATTTTTACTATTACTTTACGGCAAGATATGCAACAAAATGCAGTGCGATTCACACCGCCGATTGGCAGAGGTCGTGCATGCGACCAGCCACAATGATGATGATGGTGGTGATGATTATATTTATCGGCATCAAAAACCTTTGAAACATGGCGGAGACGAATGTCACCTAGCCTGCTTGGTTTATTCGGGATTTACAACATCTGTAAATGGCGACTGTACTCATGGAGACTCATGTTCACAGCAGCAAGCACGATCTGCCCATCGCTTCAACAAAACATTTCGCGATTGATGCCGTTCACGTTTGCTCGCGCCGTCATCGCCGCGTAAAATAATCTTCAGCGCATTGGTTAACCAGCTTTGCCACTGCGTTCGCGTGACTGAGAAATAAAGCACTTAGCGAATGAGCCAGAACAGTGGTGATTCGCGATCATTTGCGACCGGTTGCTTTGTGACCAGCTTGATCGAAGTGTGGCCTTCAAGATCTGGTGCGCAGAGGTCATCTCGAAGGCTGTGCCTAAGTGTTGTCCTCAACACCAAATGATTGTTTTAACGCAGCCAATAGTCATTTGCACAAGGATATATTGTATTGTATTACACTCTGTGTATAGCTGACGATGTATAAAAAATACTGAAGTTTTTCGAAAAAAAATTATGTTCGATGTTTCTTACCAAACCTAGCGAAATCTAAAAAAGTAAACAAGCAACATTGGTATATCAATTTTTTTTTGCTTTTTTGCGTTTGTTTTTGTCGCCATTTTGCATTTCTTTCTTGGTCTGCGTGTGCGCCATGTGCGTGTCGTGAGCTCTAAGCACGTGAGTGTCTGTTGTCATCTGCTGCTGCGCGATTAGGAACATTTTGTCAAGAGCGTACAAGACGAAAAGCGGGATGTATCTATATACCGTCCGTGCATTGGCTGACGCGGAGGTATGCTACCGACTCGGCTGCGTGGACGCGGGCATGAAGAAAGGACCCAACAATACCGACCCAACGATACTTTGACTCCGGTAAGCACTTGTC
Source organism: Dermacentor silvarum (assembly GCF_013339745.2). NCBI lineage: Eukaryota > Metazoa > Arthropoda > Arachnida > Ixodida > Ixodidae > Dermacentor > Dermacentor silvarum. The sequence goes on along the minus strand of NC_051158.1, from coordinate 136,185,527 downwards.
TCGTATTGTGTGTATAACTGATTTCCCAGCTGAATGTATGTTTTACGCCTGGTTCACGGCGCCAGTGTCAAAGAATTTTGTGCGGGGCCGGTCCGGTGTGCGTGTGGCGTGTTGCATTTCGCCTTCCGCCGATGGAGCGCCAAGGTGTGGGCATGTGGTCTGTTTAAGCTGAGCATTTAGCAGCCAGGCCGATTTATCGGTACTGCAGTTTAAGCAAGTTTGTCGCAATCAGACCACTTAAATACTGAACTGCAACAAACCACTTAAACAGGGGCGCTTCTTTATGTGTTCTCATGCTCGTCCACACCCGTTGCGGTAGCTTATAGTGGCTATGACGTTGCGCTGCAAGGTCGCGTGTTCAGCTCCGGCCGCGGCAGCCGAATTTAGATTGGGCGAAGTGCAGAAACGCTCGTGCTTAGATATACGTGCTCTTTAAAGATTCCCAGGTGGTTAAATTTAATCCAGAGGCATACACTGCGGTGTGTCTTATAATGATATAATGGTTTTGGCTCGTAAAATCCCAGAATGTGCTTGATCAGCATAATGCTTGACCCTGTGTTTTAAGTGGTACTATTGCAGCGGGGCCCATGCCACATCCGTTTATATAAACATCGAACTCGCTGTCTGTTTTTTTTTTGTGCGGTATAAAATAATCATACAGAAATGTCGTGAACGATATCGTGTCATGTCTAAAAAACAGCCAGTTTGATCGTTCATGAATGAAATGCTACCGTATTGTAAAAAAGAAAATAAATGCTCACAGCGCATGGGATTGACGCCACCAGTTTCCCTCCCATCCCTGGATATTTTTTTCACGTCGCAAAACTATTTCTACGAAATTATTTTTGTACTGTTAATAATTTGAAAACCAAGATTTTACTCGTGGCGTATGATAGAAAAAACACGCTAGTCAGGTGCTACTAAAAGTACATTCCTTCGCGCAAAAAAAAGGAAAATAAGATCCTTGAAAGTATGCAAGCCAGGGAGAGAAAATATGCAAGTCGGAAGTCTGACAAGAATTGTGACTTTTATGTACTCGGCGCAGAAAAGTGCCTTTAGCCGATGTCATATTGTCAGACATTTCTTTTGAAGTTCTTTAACTCTACTGCGAAAAACTGTCGGTAAAAGAAATTGGTTCATGGTATATTTCACTATATCTAAAACATATGCCGTGAACAATAAAAAGTTCAACTGATTCATTCAGTCACATAAAAACAGTGTTAACACAGTAGCTAAACACTTACTTAAATAAGAATCAAGTGCTTATTTGCATCTTTTATCCTTCAGGGCATTTCGTTGTGTAGCTTGCACAATACTGCGTTTATACAATTCTTTAAATAGTGGCATCCACAGCATCTGGAGTAAAGGGTATGGCAGTTGCTGGTGCAAACTTGCGTGACACATCAGCAGCAGAAAACATTCTTATACCAACTGGTTAATGCTTTGTGTGAATGTAAAAAGAATGTTTAAGACTGTTACCTGCATTTGTGAATATACTTACATACAGAATAAACAGTGGTAAGACAACAAGCCACAGTTGAACATGCCCTTCCTCATAAAAAGTTCCTGTGCACGTGCTCCATAATACTTATGAGTGTGTAGGTGTTGAGGCCCTCTAGCAGAATTATATAGGAACTCCATGACTCCGGACAAGAAAAACAGAAAAACATTGCAACAATATTGTTCCTGTTAGCCTTCAAGCCATGCCAGCTTTTATAAGGAATATTGAATACTGTGGCATCTTAAAAAGAAGTTACGATGTGCTCATACTGCTGGTTTTTGCGTTACTTTTGCTGCTAGAAAAAATAGCTATGGTAATTTTTTTTCATTCAAAACTATCTATGCAGCATGTGCCACTCAAGTGCAACAGCTTCACGAGGCATCCCAGGCCCCGAAAGGAGAAGTTGGAAGAAGATGCAAGCGCAGCATGCCAATGTTGTTGGTGAGAGCCTTGTAACATTGTCACATTACACATACATTTTAAGAAGGCTAATCTCGTAAAGCGGTTACTAGCACACAATGTTTGTAGAAATTCAAACAAGACAGAACTTCCAGAAGAAGGCATGAAGAATGGTTAAAGAAAAATATCACTAGGATCAACAATTTGGCAAGGGAATTGTCTTAAGTCAAGCCAGCACCTGATTACTGCTCCCCCACTTCATTGGGGGAAGATGGGAATGATGCAGACAGTGCATAGAGTAAGGGGAGGGAATTGTAAGTGTTCAAAAAAGAGCACAGAAAGAAAACAAGGAGGTGTAGGTTTCTTGTAATACAGAACATGCAGGGCTACTAGTGTTGTTTCATCCAAGTAGGGGTGACAAACCTAGAAGACAATTTGTGTGTATGCAAGTGTTTCCTGTGTTGGGCCTAGTTAAACGAGAGCGAAGATATATGGTTTGGATATTGCAAAAGAATGAGCAATAAAAGGAAAGAACTAGAATCTCAGTTGTGTCCATATATTTTTGATTAAGCCAAGAAGCATGAAATGAAAGCGAAAGGCACGAATGCACATCTTGTCGAAACCAGAGGGCATTAAAGTAGAGATAAAATAAATGATCGATTGAGTTATGAATTCATCATAGCCCACCAGGTAGCACACACACAGTCCTAGGTGTATTTGTGCTCTAGATGACTATGATGGCTCACTTCAAAACATTGTTAGCTGTTTGCGACACGCTACCTTTTTTGTTGTTCTTTTTTTAAAGACCTGCAAATCTTTTTTAATAGAAGAATCTCGGCTTCACTCCGCTCTCACATATAACTTATTGCTATCACAAGGTGGCATTACCCGACTCATGTTAAATGCTAGCCTCGCCATTAGCAGGACCTTAGCATCCATACGAACATGAGTATCTTCACGTTTGTGTGACAGGCACAGTATGCATGAATTTCATTTAGTTCAGCAGGCTGCATGGACCTTAGAAGATTTGAGGTCTTTCACTTAGTCATAAAGATAGCTATACAGAATGTAGTGCATTGCAAACAGAGGCAATATTTTCAAATATGCTTTGCAAGCCTTGTGTTGACATAGTGACGATATGGTAATTTTAAAGTTGTAATTTGTGATAAGCATTTAGGCAAGAACACAAAAATAATAGAGGTCTCTTGTGGATGATAAGAACATCAAGCTAGTTTAATCTGCATAGAAGTTCACTTATTGCATATAGGCTCTTATTTCATAGTTCACTGGCTAGAAGTTCATTGACGATCCAGTATCGCAGTAGTGACATCACTCTTGCCACATTTACCATGGCTCGTTTATACTGTTCTTATACCTTATGCAGAACAATTTCACCTGCATTAAACCGCAAAAGCTTTAAGCACTAATATAAGTTGCTTACTTTTATGGCTTTAAGCATAATTTTTCACTGCTATTGATGACGGTGTATGTTGGTTATCTTGCTGATAACATATCTTGTTTTTCAGGATATGCCAGCGCGAAGTTTCCAGGCGCAAGTGTCTCTTATACAAAAGACAGCCTGTTCTCCCACCTCACAAGGGAAATAAAATTAGTATATAAAAATGCCTTTTCATGTGCTTTTTTGTTTTCCTGTTGGCTGCAGTTAATATTCAGCGTCAGTGAGCCAAATCTTGCTACTTTAGACCTTAGTGGTATATATCCTAGTACAATAAAAATACAATAGAAATTCATCTCGGTCTAAATCCATTAAATATACAATAGCGAACCAATGGAAAAACAACAAAATAATACTACAATGGATTTCCAGTGGATTCACGGTGGCCACTTTTCCATGACTGCTCAACAAATCTACAATGAAATACCAATAAAAAATCCACAATTTATTGTTGTGTGTGGCGCAAAATATCAATGGAAAATCGACGGAATTCCAACATTTTTTGTAAGGCATGACCAAGATATGACGTCATGTGACATTGTCACGTGACATGGACATCGAAATAGAATCAACGGCAATATAGTTGACACGCCCAGAATGGTTTCGCATTGAATGCACGCAAGGAGACTTAATTGCCTCTGTAACTTTTTGAACCCCAGCGCATGGTGACTGTGCTGGAGACAACAACGAAAACTCAGGTTAGCACATCCCTGTACATAAAGTGCGGTGCACTATTACTTGTGCAAAAAAACTATAAAACAACTGAAGATCTTCAGAATGGTGACTATTCTCAGGATAACAGCACGGTGAGATTAGAAAGCGAACGGTCGTATAGTCTGTGTTCTAGCTGAGATTAGGATGCATAGATGTAGTGGACCTGACCTTGTAGGAATTAAAGCACATTTCCGGTGGTGCGTAGAGTTACAGGATGACTGCTGAGGCACGCAAAGAGCAGTTGATTACGGCACAGAATTTAGTGTTGTGATTATAGTATGCAATATGCCGGCATATACCGGCAGCTCACGCTGGATACATAGATCGCTGGGAGAGGCTTTCCGTCTGCAGTACATATAAAATGGTGTGATGATGGCGATGATGACGGCAATAATGTCCACTGTACAACACTGTACTTTTCCACAAACATTTGTTTTATTGCGATAGCAATTATATAGACACTTCAACCGGATTTCTGCCGTCGGCGTCGCCGTCAGGTTCCCTATAGATAAAATCTCCACCGCGCGCCGTATGCCGGATCGGAAGCGTGCGGGGACGCGCGCTATCACGGAGAGCGCACGCACTCATCTCCCACGCGCAAGCAAGGAAGCAGGAAGCCAGCGCCGGAGGGAGCGGGGGGGGGGGGGGGGGGACTCTGCCAACAACTGCGCTCGTCGCTCGTCCGCACCGTCTTTTATCTCCACACGGCTCTGACCCTTATGCGCCGTGCATTAGCCGCTCAGTTTCCGTTGAAGCGATAGACCGCACGTACCTTCGCCCGCGGCGGCGTATGCTTGCTGCCAGCGTTTTGACAGTTGTTGTCTGCAGTCATTCAGTGTGATCTATTCGTGTTTGTTTCTGCGCACTCACACCACGCTTGTTCATTCAGTTAGTAATAGCCGGGCCACATTTTCCAACTCAAGCTACACATGCAATGCTGCCCGGATCGGCAGTGCAGCGCTACAGGTGTGTCCCTCCCTTCGCACGCGCTGCCCACGGGAAGCGCTTCTCATCAACACCACCATTTCACACGTGCCTTCTCGTGGTCATCGAGTCTCTCTTCATGTCGGTCTACTTACGCCGCAGCACACCTGCTTACTTAATCAGCTCATGCTTACTACAATTCATATTGCTACCAAAGCCGCTCACCTTCGTATGACATTGCTGTGTTGCTATCGCATTCATTGCTTCGCCCTTAGGGCGAAACTGTGACATTTTTTGCTCTTGTCTTGGATCTTTCATATGGATTCTTTTTCCACTTCATCCTATTTCACCCAGGATAGTGTGAAGGAAAATATGCACCGATCCGCCATTTATCCTGTAAACGCAGATTACACACACACACACACATATATATATATATTTTTTTTTTGACGACTGCGCGAGCGACAACTCGGGATCAGCACCAATACCACTAGTCACACTCGGTGCTTGTAAACGGGTAGTCTCCTACAAATTTCAGGACTCACTAATCCGTCGCTTTCGATTGACCTAGGAGCATTGTGAGCTTGTAATTATTTCTAATGACTACGCCAGTATACTAAAGTCACGTTAATTTGAGCACAGTTTGACTTTACTGGGCCAATGTTTGCCCACAGTGGAGACTGCTATATAAAACTTTATTGCCCGCCCATTGAACTTCACTAATATGTAAACTGCAGGCTAGGCGAAACTCAACAACTTCTAAACAGGCCAAATTTTGCCTACATGGCCTATAGAGATTGCAATTGCAAATACTACATATATTTGACAGCATTTTTTGCTCCAAGAGGGAAATGCTCTCCTGTAACGGTCCAGCGATGATGTCTGTAATACGCATCGTGCGATAAGGATATAATGCTGTAGTTATTTACAAAAAATTGCTTGATGTGCAAAAAAGTTGTGAGAACAAGTTAGGCGTTGCTTTCCCACCGCAGTTCTGGGCCATTTTCACTGTCAGAAAAACTGGGGGCCTTTCTCCTACGACGACGGCTATTCGGACAAATTCATGACGTCATCCAGCATCAGGTGACGCCTCACAACACGCCAGCAGTCCTCGTTCAGGGCGTCCAGCTGTGCGCGCCCATCTTCGTTCGGGTGGAACTCGAGTCGCTCCTTCACGACGCCCGCGTACCGCAAGAAGTCGTGAAGACCCTCGATGCACTTGAGCGACTCTCGAACATGAACGGCGACCTCGGCCTCGTCCATGCACAGCACTTCAGCCAGCTCCTCCAAGAGCGCCGTGTGTTTGTACACCCGCTCCAGTGCAGCGACATGGTACCTGTTGAGACAGCGTGCAAAACCATATCAATTCATGCATTCTGAGCTCTAATGTCTCGTATGACAAAGAAACACAAAAGGCTTATTGCCAATGGCAGCTTCTCGTTACTCATTGGCCTCCTTAAGCTGTAAGCAAGAAATACTTTATTGAGGGTGCTGCGTTTCATATGCGCACGAGTGAAGTGACATCCTGCTTTTTTCTACAGCGACGCTGTATACCTCTACCAGCCAAGGAAATTTTCGTGTCGATGGCGTAAGCAAAAAACGCCAGGCTAAAAATTGAATACAAACAGCATATCTCCTTTGAAATCACGCACACAGCATACAACTCAGCACTTGTTTTCATAATAAAAACCACAAAACAACCATCAAAACCACATGATGGATGCTAGGGCGCGCGTAAACAACGGGAACACCCTCCGATGCGTTCCGGTAAAGATTCTGCTTGCAGCTGCTTCGAAAGAGGTTGACGTCATTCGAAACTCTAGTGTGAAGTGCAAACCATAGAATGTATGCTAATGACGTCTGCGACTAATGTGAAGCACGTTCTTTCTCCCGCGTGTGTTTCCCGGTAAAGATTACGGCCGCGTAAGCTACTCCGAGTGGAAAAGTACCCAACAGCATAGAAATAACGTAAAACGTCACCACGGTCTAGCAACTATATCATCCAGCGAGAACCGCAGGTAACGTACAACTTACAGAAGCGCTTGGGTTAAAGTGGAAGGAAATGTCAACCAATCAGCCGTACAGATAAGCAAGAGACGAATAAAGTATTGGTGGAAAAAAAAACAGGGAACAGATGGATACGACCTGATCTCTTAAAATCATAGGTACACGGTAGATTTTCGGGAAAAAATAAAAAGATTTATGAGAGGCATACACAAATGCTACATAAAGAACAAGTATAGCGCACAGGATTAAATCAAGCAAGCTAGATAACCATTTGTCACCGCCCGTTTCAAAGGGGACGCCATTAAATCATCATCATCACCGTCAATCCACCCTAAGCGCCTGCATATTCCTAGAGACGCACATGCTGAGTGCCACGTGATATGTGCCACTCGCTATGCGGCCATACACGAATGCATAACTTGTCAGATGCTTTTGCGAAGACTGCCGTAAATTCCTAGATATAGAGCACTCAAGATAAAATTGTGATTTTTCAAAAACTGCATTACTGGAAGCGTGGACATCAGAAGACAGGTTATGTGTTCTAATTTTCTCTTTAGTTGTGGTAATACAATAATTATTCAAGTATATTAACCTAGTCCCATGGCAACTGACATTGTAAAGATTGTGGCTGCTGACCAGATAATCCCACGTATATTTGAAGTCATACAAGAAGTCGTTCTCCCAGACCCTGCAGCACGAGAAAGTTTGCCACTTTTCCAGAAAACTCAAACTGCAAAGCTTTAGAAGCGCAGCAAACCACGTGCACAAGAAACGTGTCTTCTTCATAGTGCAACAAATCCTGAGGAATTGTTTATTGATCTAGGGGTCTTAGGCCTTATATAGAGAAAATAAGAAATGTGTTCAAATCATAGGAAAGTTTTGCGTAAAGGCATGAGGAGACCGAGAATAAAAGTTTAATAAAAAGGCAAGAAACGTTTACGCGTTTTCTACGTGGTGTCGTTGATTCAGGGCTCCACTGGTAGCCAGAGTTTGTGTATCTAGAACTGGCCAGTCAGCCGTGCCTCGGATAACGCTCGGTCAGGCTTGGAAATGAATATGACTCCCGGTATTTGGGGAAAAATACTCAGAGACGTGAGAAACCACACCTGCGTCACCACGATTATTGATACGTGGAAATGCGACGGCATGTTTTGATTTCAGTGTCCACAAATTACCTTAGCATAAGCATGCGAAGTATGATTATAATCGTACCGCCCGTGCAGTGTACGCGTCTCGTTAACCTAATGACAAGGTGTATATATTCAGGGCTCTTTAACAAAGTACTTCTGCTCCACTATTGCCGTTCGCAGCTCCAGCTGTGCTCTTGATTTCTGTGTTATTTTAATGACAGTTAATCCACACCTTGTAAAACGATGTTATGCAGCAGCGCCACACAAAGCAGCGGAGCGAAATTTCTCTAGGAACTGACAATAGTCAGTTTCTGCAACAACTGCACACACACACAAAGAAAATTTTAATGGCTTCTGGCAGAGAGCACAAGTCTAGGCCACGAGCTAGTCTACTTGAACAGGCACGCATTACTTGCACAATAAACTGAAATTCATAATCGGCTAATTGCAAACATTCACTAATTCGGCTTTTATCTAATTACCTTATGGCACATATTGCAATTTACAAATTATAGCGGGTGAGACTGCAAGGGATCATCATTATCAGCCTATATTTATGTCCACTGCAGTACGAAGGCCTCTCCCTGCGATCTCCAATTACCCCTGTCTTGCGACAGCTGATTCCAACTTGCGGCGGCAATTTTCCGAACTTTATCACCCACCTAGTTTTCTGCCGTCCTCGACTGCGCTTCTCTTCTCTGATCCACACCGGTCTCTTCCTGTCTCTTAAACTTTAGGCACTGCATGGCATATCCGCTCGAGAATGATTGTGTGGATCACACCATTTACGAGATATGCGCTGTCAGGCTTCCGGTAAAAATACACAGTCGTTGAACTTGCTTTCTTAAGAAACTTGTTTTATGCATTCAAACACAAAAGTAATTGGAACGCCAATGCATTTCTCCGCAAAGTTCGGGAATTAAAATCTCCAAAACTGGTGTCATACTGAAAATTCTCTCCAAATGGATCCGTCTTGCGAACTCCCCTCCCCGTCTGGGGAGCTGCAATAGGTCGCACAAGGTGCCATTTGAAATTTTTGTGCAAATAATGTCCACCTCTTCAAGTAGACGAGCCCATGGACCAGCATAGTGTTATCGCACACAGGCAACTTTAAAAAAAATGTTTGAAAGTGTTCGCCGAAACACCCGCTACACCTAGCGCTGAGCGCAACCACGCGTTCGTGGCACTCCGCAACCATGTTTACCGGGAACAGCACATAGGCAGATCAGCCTCATTGCTTCTCACTGCAGAGCCCTAGTTGTGACATGTTTCGGGAACTTTGGCATGAAGAAAGAAACTTGCCGCCTGCTTCGCTGTAAAGGACACATAAACGGTGGCACTTGGTGGTGCTACCTAAGTAAAAGGTTATACAAGAAGCACTTATTCCACACCTACATTGGCGTCCCGAAGCGACGCAGTTTTGACACGGCGACATTTTTTAAGGGTGGTCCGGCGGCCACGTTCCTTACAAATTGAATAGAATAAAGTTCCGTGTGAATCTTGACACTTTGTGGTTGTCAAAACTTGTCTGCGGGTAGAGCTAAGTATAAAACATGCTAACGTCTCCTTCTATGAATATGACTTTAAGCAGCAGGCTTTCTCGGTAGCACAATTAGCACTGCGACACCATTTGAGCTTGATTGAATCGACTTCCATTTGAAAATATATATATTTCAAGCACGTTTAGAAATAAATTTCAACTATAAGGCTTAGTCTATATTCAGTTAACAAACAAAAATGTATATTTAGAGGAATTCCAAAATTGAACAATAGTAAAGAAAATTAGGGAATTTATATATCTCAGTTATGGGAAAACTGGCTTTAGGGGTTGGCACCTGCGGTTGTTGACGTCTTATGATGTTTCTCAGTCTGCGCACACGGAAGCCGATTTATCTTTTTTTCGACGAGGTGATTTCAGCTCGTGACTTGCGCTCTCCTCACCGCGTCCCTGATACGAGAAGACAAAACTTTGTACCCTAGCCTTTCGGCCGCGCTTGTCTAGAACTTTGCACTGCGATGCCTGATATAAATGTGGTTTTTGTCCATATAAGAACCTGAATTTTCTTTCGCTTGTCCCTGCCACTCCTAACAACGTGATAATCGCTCCCTTGTGACCATTCAAGATAAAAGCTAGCTTAGGTCACTGCGAATGTACTTGAGTGTCGACGTCTTCTTCTTTCTAGGGTTTTGCGTGTCAAAACTAGTTCTGATTATGGGGCACGCCGTAGTGGAGGGCTCCGGAGTAAATTTGGCCACCTGGGGTTCATTAACGTGCACTACAACGCAAGCACATGGGCGTTCTTGCATTTCACCTCCGTCGAAATGCGGCCGCCGCTGCCGGGATTTAATCCCGCGATCTCGTGCTCAGCAGCACAACGCCTTAGCTAACTGAGCCACCGCGGCGGGTAGTGCCGACGTCAAAGTGAAACCAAGGGCATGCCGCGAGCCATATTCACATCGTCGAAATGAAAATTATCGTCCAGTTTCCGCGGCGCAGCGCGGGAAACGTCATAAGACGTGAACAGCCTCCTGAGCTCCTTTAGCACTTAGTTTGAGTTGTCAGGCAAAAAGTGACAAAGGCTCCCGTGGGAAATTTTTGCGTGATTTGAAAGCTTGTATGAGATCACCTCGTCAGTAGCTACAAACTTTCCGTTATCAGTAGCCGCGTACTGTTGCATTTAATTAGATTGATCCGTCTAATTAACAAATTAGCGAAACAAAATAGAACACTTGTTTGCTGACGTCTATCTATGCCAATTGCCAAAGTAGTAAAACATTTCTGTTTTTTTAGAAATTTTCGCAGCCTTCTGAAAAGCACACCGTAGGGCAGTAATCAGTCACTGTATATTTCATAACAACATTCACTGCGAAACCAAGTATACTTCGTATTACAGAGATATCAACTGGAGTTCAGTCTGCTTAATTTTTTAGAAGGGACTTGTTGCTGTGCGACGCGTGCTTATTAGCATGAGTCGATGGCCTAATGGTTCTAGCACAGGGCTTCAATGTTGAAGAAACCGGTTGCGTAAACCAACCATCAGACATGTAATTTCTTTATATATCTATATATCCCTAGTTGCAACCTGTTTTGCGATCCTATGGGGTGCGGGTGAATGTCACCCAGAGGTTCACTAACGGCCAGAATTTGACATACTACTACATCAACGTGGGTGCAAGAACAAGAAAAAAAATCGCCTCCATTCCACCCTGTGATATGCAGTGAAGCTGTTGCTGACGTTACACAAGCGCCACCACCACAACGCGTCGCACCATCGAGATCAATGAGCATCCACGACCTCATTCGTGCCCTTTCCGTTGGTGCTTCGACGCCGCGGTGCACGTTCGCGGCGTCCATACGCGTGCGCGTAACAAGCGTTCACGAAGTGAACGTCACTGTAAAATTGTAACAGCCTTGCACTTACGTCAAATACGGTCGCAGCGCACTCTGCGCGACCGATGCAACAGTGTACACTAATCAAGGACCGATACATCGTGTAAACACTTTCGTCACGCGCGCACGCAAGTGTGCCGGACTGCAGCATATATTCTCATTACAGTGGACCCTGTGGCTGGCGCAAGTGCGTTATTGAATTAATTTCTGAAAGTAAAGTACGCCACAAAGTTTGTAAAGTACGACCTACACTCAACCTGCAGACATGAAAACATCGGACTCTAATTTGAACATACAAGACAACATAAATTCTGCTACGCGGAAACTCGAATTTACACTATCTCTGGAGACGAAAAACTTTCTTTGTCGACGCGACGGTGTACATGCACGGACGCAGAAAAGTGGCCGGGGTAGCCATATACAGGTTCGCTGTAAAAGCTAACACTTGAAAACAATAATTTTTCTTTCAGGCAATGAAGAAGCATTCTTGACGCGCTCTAATATAAACATAGAGGGCCAAAATTGCCTCATCTAATGCTGTTATTCTTGCCACTGCAGCAAAATTTGTCTCAAGGGGCACAAATAAGAACTACTAAATTATTTGGCAATGATAAAGTTAAAAAACTGCTTTCAATTATTTCTTCGCAACAGCTTCAAGACTGAAAGCGGTAATGGAGGCGGCATCTTCCGTCTTTCTTTTTTCGCTCACAAATTCCTGCATTAGAACGTATTACGACGTCAAAGAGTTCAAAGTATTTTCTGGTATTAGAGCCGCTTTAGTTCTGAAGCTTGTCAACGTCAATTTAGACCTATTTTAAATAATTCAGTGTGCTCTGTCTTTAGAGATAAGAACGTAACCGTGCCCTAGCATGCGCAGTGAAAATCTGTGATTGGGACTTCAAAATGGCATCGCCACTTGTATTTTCTGTTGGTATCATTTCTGCCATACCAAGTCTCTTCCCATGGGCAGAGTGACCTTTTCTTATTGTGTGAGGGTAACGGTAATCTGTTATTGTGGCTCTTACGGTTTCTTTGTTAGAATTGCTTTAAATTGAATTTCGATCCATTGCAATCAGCGTTCAAAGGCTGACCGGACTGTCACGATACTGTGGTGACCTGGTGGTTTTAGCGTAACGCGGAAACACCACTACCCTTAAAATGCAGCATTTACGAAAGGCCTGTCCAAACACCCCCAATAACTCGTAGTGCAAAAGCTAGAATAAATTTAGTGTCGCATTTTAAGCATATAAATTGATAGTACGAACTTTTAGTACAAATAAATTGCTTTAGTGCGCGGCGGAGTTAAATTTTATGGCCCAATTCAATTGTGTCTGTTAATACCGCATACAATATTTACGCCCTTCACGTGGTTTAACTATTTCTGGCAGAGCCTTATATGTTGCAGCTGCCGTGACTATTTCGATGAATCGCGCCACTTTTTTTATGAAATTCGAAAAATAATTTACGCACTTTTTAGATATATCTATTCGTCTGCTTATTCACATTCTTTAGCACTTTGTGTATATCAGTCTTCGGCACACTATGTACTGCGCCTAGTCGTCTTTAACTCGTTTATGATAAATGTTTTTCCTTGTGGCCACGCAGTAATGAAAAGGTTCGCCACCGCGTGCAAGATTTCTTTTATTGTATTTCATGCCAGAGGTTTCAGAAAGGTCGTACCACAAATATTCTTAAAATATTTACTAAAGAGGCGATTTCTCAGGTCGACGTATCGTGCAGATAAAAATGGTGGTGTTTTCACGCCTCTATTGTTTTCAGCTCAAACGAAAACAACCATGAAAGCAAAAGTGCAACGTACCGGTCGTCTCGGGAGCCACTAATGAAAAGAGCTGCGCGTGTCACCAAGTCGTAGTTCCGGTTCGCTGTGTCTCTGACTGCAAACCAATGCTTGGCCACTTCTGGGTACACTCGATCATAGAAGGTGACCCCAAGCAGGGTGTAGTTGTCCGCAATTCCAACGGACAAGTGCTGTGCGAAAGCGCTGAGGTCGCCTGAGATCATCACTCTTCTGATGTTTCGGCTGCCCCTCACTACGTCAGCCAGCCTCTCCAGGTCTCGATCGTCCATATTTCCCGGCTTGTGAAGCCCCAATTCTCGTATGCTCTTGTTCGCGGCCAGTGATTCCATTACAATGGTCCACCAGTTGCTCGTGATGTCCACCGCCACTGAGTAGCTACAGCTGTACACTTCAACATACAGCGAGCGAAGAAAGCTTGTTTTCGTGATGTAGTCAGCCAACGCGGAAGATAAAGCCAAGTCACCTCGGAAAAAGCATATACGTACTGTAGTGATGTGTTCAACCCAAAGCAGGCGGTTCAAAAGAGGAGCGGCGTTCTTGTCTAAACTACAGCCATCCAGGTGCAACTCTGAATAGTCCATATATTCGAGCAGATCCAAGCTTTTCGGAGGAAGCGGAGATCCCAGCGTAACCTTGTCTTCGGCTTCGCTCTCTCGGAGGGCCATGCAGACACGCTGAATGAGAGGATCTTCTAGGTCAATATCAATCAACACGTTCGTCAGAGCTTTCTTCAACGGAAGCACATCGAAAAATTCCTCCCAGTTTTCTAGCTGCCCAAAGCGGAAAGGCAAGTGCAGCTCCTCCAATGTTTCATTTTCGATAAGCGACTCTAGCCAGCAGTCAAGTACGCTGTAGGCTCCTACTTGAAAGGTTCCCCAACTTTGCTTGATTTTGAACACGCGAAGGTTTCGGTTTTCAGACAAAAGGATCGCTGCAAGTAGCGAGTTTTCCTCGTCAAAGACGAACTCTCGCAGCACCAGGGTAATAACCGTCTTGTTTCTGCGTAGTCCTCCAAGTACGCACTTAAGACAACCATGTCCTTTTGGTCTACATGCCTCAAGTGTTAACGACGTCAACGTGGTGCTCCTATGAAGGTAACGCGCGAACACATCTTGGCAACCACTGTTGCTGATAGCTGACTCGTGCAAGGAAAGCTCTCTGACAGTGGTATTTTCTCCTAGCGCGGTGAAGAAGTCTCTGACACGTTTTCCTTTCATGCGTAAACCCGAAATCCGTAGGGCAGCCAGTGATGTTGTGGTGCGAAGGAGGTCAGAAAGACCTACTGGCACATCTTCGGGACACTGTTCGAATGTGAGCTCAAGATCTTCCAGCCACCGTAAACCAGAGATGGCCGCGCTGAGTTTCCTACAAGCCACCCTCTCTATTGACAACACCGTGAGATGTTTCAAAGATTTGCCTTCCCAAAGAGCATTGCATACGATATCTACCTGACTGTGCAGCAGTGGTGGTGCGAGGGTTAGTGTGGACAAGCAGCGATGCTTCCTGAGCAACCAATACAGTATCGTGGCAGCCTGCTGCATAATAAGTTCAATTTGAGGTTCTATTCCTCTTCCGAACAAAGGAATGCAGCCGGAGAACTTGACCACGCAGAACTGCCCACTCATTCCAGGCGCTAATCTCACTTCTAACCCAGCGTAGCACAGGATCTCGTTATAGGTGGACAACTGAGTCGCGATTTGACATGTGCGGCCTTCGACTGCTGTGCAGGGCACACGATGCATCACGGTTGACCCGGTGAAGCACCCTGTTGCGGACTCTAAGTTGGCCAAAGTGATCGCAGGGGATGTCCTACCAGGCATCATGGAGTCGCCAGCGTTGGGAGCGGTCATCGTGTATCTGCGAAAAGGAATGATTTTTTTGCATGCAGCTAGCAATTCGCCAACTTTGACTATAAAATATTTGCTTAATCACAAGGTGCTTGCGTGTATGCATACGTAATTATCTTCACTAAAATTTTCTCAGGATCTTTTGTGGCTTTCTTAGATGATTATTACCTCTGTCTCTATGGTAGGAAGTCTCAGCTCTGCAATCAGGCTGCAGTACACTGGGAACATCCCCTTCCGATTCGAACTGTTTAAAGCACGCGTCTATTGCGAGCTGCTTCGGGCATTCAGAAGAACGCGTGTACCAGTTTTGTTTTTCGTGAAAAATGCGTTCCTACTGGCTGCAGGCCTAATTCTTATGCCGTAGTAAAAAGTCGCTGTTTCACACGAGAGGCGAAAAATCGATTGCGATATCAAATTAATAGACAGCATCCAAAGCAAGGATGGAAGCTTTATCGGCCGTATAGACTTGGAAATATTCGCTAACTAAATTAACAAGCATGGTGTCGGCGCGCACAGGGAAGCATGAACACATCGGACTCAATAAACGTTGACACTCACTGTCAAAACACTGGCGTGAGGAAGCACGGCTGCAGCAGCGAGCGAAGTGATCTTTTTGCTGTCTATCGCTTCAACGCAAACTGAGCGGCGAGAACGCACCACGCACAAATGTAATAACAGTCGAAGCGCCTAGACTCTGCCCTCAACGCAGATCGCTTTCAAGATATGACGCGCGCAGCCGCGGAATACGCACATCAAGGCCATGCCGACAGCAAAAATGCGCCTCGAGTGTCCATATAATTGCTATCGCAATGATAAATATTACATGTATGGGCTATGCCATTTCATCCTCAGAAAGCAATATAGAAGCTGATTCAGCGCTGAACAAGATATGCGGATTTCATGCGCTGTGGACATTGATTAAAGCGGAGTTTTAGTTTTTGTTTCTTAGGAAGGCTGCTCTTCTCAAGCGACCATTTGCAAGTACAAAGCACACGACAAAGTTCGACACATTTTCGCGGGGAAATGCCTCAATGAACATAAACTTGTGGCGCTCAAACTCCCATGGCGATCCCATGCATGAAGACAAAGGAATGGCAACGATAACATGACGACGGAAGAATGATGAGAGTATGACGACGTCGGCAAGGCAAGGATTGCGCGACGCTGACATTATAACAGCAGTGAGATGACACAGCTGGAATAACAACCAACCACGCAATGGTAACGGTGTAAAGACCACGACGGCATAACGACCAAGGCACAGCGGCAACGAAACCAGGACGCCAAATTGACGATGACTGCGCCCGAGCACCTATTATCGACGGTCGCATAATGGCGAGTACATGAAGATGGATTGACGACGACGGAAAGACGACCATGATATAACAACTAAGAAATGTAGAAGACGTAATTACGATGGCATAATGACGAAAGTCTGATGACGTGCGCATGACGTCGTCAGATTGACGCCGACGGTATATATGACGACGGCATAATGATTAAGCTTGCATGGAGACGTGCGATTCAAGTCAAAGTTGCGGTGGTGGAACAATCACATTGTGATAGTAACAAAGGAATTAGTACGACGCAAATCATCATCATCATCCTGTCTTTATGTCCACTGCAGGATGAAGGCCTCTCCCTGAATTCTCTAATAACCCTTGCCTTGCGCTACCTGATTTCAATTTCCCTCTGAAAATTTCTTAATTTCATGCCCCCACCTAGTTTCCGGCCATCCTCGATTGTGCTTCCCTTCTCTTGGCTCCCAATCTGTAACTCTAATGGCCCACCAGGTATCTACCCTACGCATTACAGGGCCTGCGTAGCTCCATTTATTTCTCTTAATGTCAACTAGAATATCCGCTTTGCCCGTTTGCTCTGTAATCCACACCGCTCCTTTTTTTAGATGCGAAGCATCTTATGCTCGGGGCTATGTCACTTCCTCCCTCCCTACCTTCCTCCATTAATTCCAAACGCCGTGCGTCCACACCCCCCACTGCGCATGCGCATCCTCCTCCCCATCCTCTCCTCTCCTTGTCTCATCTCCTCTCCTCTCGGAGAGCAAGCAGTGTCGTCTGCCCAGACATGCCAGCTCGACAGCAGCGGAGTTGGCAGGCCTCCACCTGGCCGTCGATCTACTCACCGAGGAACTCCCTGACGTGCCGGCAGCCATCCTCTGCGACTCCAAGGCAGCCCTCCTCGCCTTACAGAGGCCAGAAAGCCCCAGTCTTGGAGTCGCCCTGCTGTCTACGCGGCTGACGGCGCTGCAGGATGCAAGCCACCCGGTATCCCTACACTGGATCCCCGCCCACGTAGGGATCTCGGGTAACGAGGAAACCGACACCCTGGCGAAAGACGCCTATTACGCCATTGTGTCCCTCACCCGGGCCGTGACGGAGCGGGACTTTACCAGACTTAGGCTACGGCGACACTTGGTGACCCACCACCCAGACAAGCGGGTGTCACTGGGACGCCCCCCTCGCCCACTCCCCCAGCGAGGCCTAGCTCGCAGGGAGACTTCGCTCCTGCTCCGGCTCCGGATTGGCTGCAGCTGGACGGCAGCACGCAGCCATCGCCTTGAACGAGCGACGTCCCCGGCCTGCGCTTCTTGCGGGGAGCCGGAAACCACGGAGCACCTCCTGCTGGCCTGCCCGGCATACCTCCAACAGCGGGGCCCACACCTGCAGGAGTTCCGCCGCCTGGGCCTCCCCTCTGGCAAAGAGGAAGATCTCTTCCCCGGCCGACATCACCTCTCTGCACTTCGAGGCATCGTGGAGTACCTTGACTCGTCAGGGCTCTCCGCACGCCTCTAAGACCCGATTTCTGCAGCAGTCAGATGGCGTCGCGGCCTCTCAACCCACTCCAGACCTGACAGGTCCGGAACAGCACCCCTGCAGTCTAAGCTGCACTCTAAGGCCTACCATCTCGGCCTGATACGTGCCGCCACAGCCTGCCGGTTTGCCTCGCCCAGCTATGGTGACGATCTCACCCAATCCCCTTTCTCTCCCACTTTCCCCTCCCTGTTGGCGCTGAGCCGCGCTCCCTGAAGGGATGCAGAAGATAGCGTCAACCTTTCCCTTTCCACACGAACCACTTACTACTCCTCTCAGCATTCCTCCTCTCCTCTCCGACGATCCTCTCCTCTCCGGATGGCGCAACAAATGACAACACCTGCGGCTTCGCGCGCGATAATGCGAAGCAGCTTAGGTTAGAGACGCGGCGGTAGGCGCCACAGAGGCACCGGCAACAGTCACCAACGCGCGTTCGGTGCGAACGCGGGCAAAACGCCGACGGCATCGACAACAGTTCTGCGCCTTGCTGGTGCTGCTGCATGTCCAAGTTTATACAGCTGATAAAACTACCTTGAGTCGACCCCATGGCTGCTTCGCATACTACTCAGGGTTCCCCTACGGGAAGATGGTGTAATTTTTTTTAACCAAGAGAATAGGCTGGCTTCAGGAAGGGATATTCTACGATGGATCTCATCCATGTCATCATCAATCAGGTAATCGAGAAGTCTGCGGAGTACAATAAACTCTGTATATGACTTTCATAGATTATGAAAATGCATTTGATTCATTAGAGTTACCAGCAGTCATAGAGGCATTGCGTGACCAAGGCGTACAGGAGGCATACGTGAATATCTTGGGAAATACCTACAATGACCGCACAGAAAAGTAGAAAGTTACCTATCGAGAAAGGGGTCAGGCAAGAAGACACAATCTCTCCAATGTTATTAACTGCATGCTTAGAAGAAGTCCTCAAGCGCTTAGACTGTGAAGGCTGGGGAGTGAGTATCAACGGTGAATATCTCAGCCAGCTTAATGCAGTTTACAGATGACATTGTCCTGTTCAGCAACACTGGGGTTGAACTACAACAAATGATTGAGGACCTTAACCGAGAAAGTGTAAGAGTAGGATTGAAGATGAATATGCAGAAGACAAAGATAATGCTCAACAGCTTGGCAAGCGAAGAAAAATTCAGGATTGCCAGTCAGCCTCTAGAGTCAGTACAGGAGTACGTTTATCCAGGTCAATTACTCACAGGTAACCCTGACCATGAGAAGAAAGTTTACGGAAGAACAACTGCATTCCCAAATACTGACTGGGAGCTTACTACTGTCGTTGAAGATAAAAGTCTACAATCATTGCATTCTACCGGTGGTAGCATATGGGGAGAAACTTGGCGGTTAATAAGGGTGCTCGACAACAAGGTCCGTACAAGAAGCGATGGAACGAAAAATGTTAGGCATAACGTTAAGACACAGGAAGGCGATAGAAATATAGCCTACGAAATAACGGCCAAGAAATGACAACGCCGGTATGACGACAAAGGCATATTTGTATGCACATGACATCTTCGCTTACCTAATCAGCCAACCACCCCGAGCCGGCTCGCGTTGCGCTACCCGATACTATGTGTCACTATACCCGGGACCGCGCAACTGTTCATGACAGCAGCCAACAACCAGCATTCAATAGATGGGGGTAAGCAGTAATGAAAGCTTCGCTTAAAAACCAAACAGCCATCTTGATTCCTGTCACTTTTGTCCCGTGTGGAAGAAAACCAGCAGATAGGGAGAGTCATTGTGAAGAGGAAACGGCGCTATTCTCTGCAACCATTTAGGAAGTATGGCTCAGCGCCTTTGGGAAGAGGAGGGGGGGACATTAAGAAGAAAGGAGACAGGGAAGGTCGAGGTGGACACAGAGCCCTTGACCAGTCAGCGGTAGCTAGGCAGTGCACTTACAAGTTGCACAGCAGCTCCTTGCCCTCCAGGAACATGACGAGGTACCTGAAGGCAAAGCTGTGGTGCCGGACGGGAGGCAGCAGTTGCGAAGCCGAGACTGCAGGGAGTCCCAGGTATCGCATTAATGCGTATAGAGAAGCCCTCTCTTTGGAGAAACGCGCCAGAACCCCGATTTGATTATGAGGCGCTCCGCAGTGGGTGACTCGAGATTATTGTCCACCACGAGGGGATCTTTTAACGTCTCCCAATGCACGAAACACGGGCGCTTTTGTTTTTCGCCCCCAACAAGATCCAGCCGCCGCGGCAGTGATTAGATCGCGCGACCTTGTGCTTAGCAGCGAAGCACCACAGCGGCTAAGCCACCGTGGCGGGTGCTGTCATACTTATGATGGGTACAACAATGATTGCAGGTGTCAGTGCGCAGCCTGAGAAAATGGCGCCTTCCACTACGCGTATTTTCGCGATGAAGGATTAAGGCTGTACCTAAACTGCAAGAAAACACTGAGCCGATATATCAAAGCCTGTGGGCAGTGACGTCTACTCGCTCCCTGTCCCCGCTGGTCAGATGTAATGAAAACAACCCTTACAAAAATGAGTTTAGACTGTCTGTAGAATGTCTATAGAGTACTTGTAGACAACTTTGCCTTTTTATAGATTTGTTCTTTTGTTGATAAATAATCTATAGAATGTCTATAGACAAAAGTTGATAAGATTTTTATTTATTTTTGTCTACTCACATTCTATAGACAGTCTATCGAAAAAAGTTGATAAGATGTTTGTTTCTTCTTGCCTACTTCCTCCCTATATACTATCTATAGAAAAAAGTCGATACAGTCTTCATTTATTCTTGACCATTCATTGTCTATAGATTGTCTATAGACAAAAATTGATGATTTTTATTTCTTTTTGTCTACCCACATTCTATAGACAGTCTCTAGAAAAAAGTCGATAAGGTGTTTGTTTCTTCTTGTCTACTTCCTCTCTATAGACTATATATAGAAAGAAGTCAATGCAGTCTCTATTTATTTTTGTCTATCCATTGCCTATAGACTGTCTTTAGACAAAAGTTAATAAGATTTTTATTTCTTTTTGTTTACTCCCATTCTATAGCCGGTCTACAGAAAAAAGTCGATGTCTGTTTATTTTTGTCTACTTCCTATCTATAGGCTATCTATAGAAAAAAGTCGATACAGTCTCTATTTATTCTTGTCCATTCATTGTTTATAGAGTGTCCATAGACAAAAGTTAATAAGATTTTTGTTTCTTTTTGTCTACTCCCATTCTATAGTCTGTCTACAGAAAAAAGTCGATAAGATGTTTGTTTATTTTTGTCTACTTCCTCTCTATAGACAACCTATAGAAAAAAATCCGGTACGGTCTCTATTTATTCTTGTCCATTCACTGTCTATAGACAAAAATTAATAAGATTTTTATTTCTTTTTGTCTACTTCCATTCTTTAGTCGGTCTACAGAAAGAAGTCGATGATTTGTTTCTTATTGTGATCTTCCGCTCTATAGACTACGTATAGACCAAAGTCGATACCGTGTCTACTTATTCTTGTTCATTCTGTGTCTATAAGGACTGTCTATTGGCGACAGTCGATAAGGTGTTGATTATTTTTGTATAGGCCCGGTTTACAGATTTTCTATAGGCGAAACTGGATAAGGTGTCTACTTTTATCTATTCCCCGTGTATAAATTAAGTCTTGACAAAAGTCGCTAAATTGTGTTTTTTTTTTGTCTATATTAGCGGTCTATACACTGTTTATATGCAAAAGTTTTTCTGTTTGCTATTTCTTAAGCCGATTGCCACATTATAGAATGTCTACAGAGAAAAGCAATAAAGGTCACCATGGCATCTCTGTCATTGAATTAAGCAGTTCTTAATTATGATTTTACCAGATAATTAGGTGTTTAAGAGTCTGCTTGCCGAGTGTCATCCAGTATTGCACTGGTTTTTAACATGTAACCTCTGGGCCCGGCACCCGAGTTAGTCGGGAATGCATCCCCGACGATAATTTTCCTTGCGAACCACACGGAGGCGGAATATATACTTCTATGGGATTGAAATTATGCTTTATTGGTTTCCTATATCCCCCCCCCCCCGATAAAGGCTATAGGGTGGGACATCACCAAAGATCATGTTAACTCGAGCGAACTGACCGTATACCGATTGCGGTAAGCTGTGAGATGAACTAAAGGACAGCTGATATTGTAAAAGTCTTATTGCTTCAGGTTTACTTGCCGTCTATAGACAAATGTCGTTAAACTCGGCCCAACCCGTGTACGCTGTAACCAAGTGGAGGTACAGGCGGATAATACGGACCTACGTTTGATATAAGCCACTGGGATTGTATATACTGCTGACATTTCTTTAAAGCCTTTTTGTAGAGTTTATTATAGACATGGTGTATATACTTCCGCATTTGTTCACCACATTATATGACCTCCGTAGTCGCTCTCGGCAGTCCCAAGACAGTCTTTACAGTTGTTTTTCATAGCATTACTTTTGCGGCAGTAAAATAAAGAAAACAAACTGCCGATACAATCATGTAAATACAGGTTATGAATGCCAGTTTTAGCAAGAAGCGGATTACAAACCGGCATCATGCTAACAGCACAGGGACTTGTAATGTGTATTGCTGACAACGCAGAATTTGCTAGTGTGCGATAAACCGATGTCACGCATGTGGTGTGCGCTTTATGTGCCGTCTGATTCTCAGATACTCTTTAGGTTCTCCCCATATCTAGGCTGCATCACTAATATCGGGTGGTTTTTCGCAGACTGATATCTCGCACTATAAATTCATTAAAGCTTCTCGTTCACTTACAATGTGCGCCAGATACTCTGAGCCCACCCAGTCCTTTCCAGGCGCTATATGCATGTGCAGCCGAGCATATGCGTACGTCATTAGTGCATTGATTGCTTTGACATATCACCGGAACAGACAAATGTGCACTAACATGTGCGCAGGTATCCCATTTGGCGGTACGTTGGAAGCTATGCTAGAAATGCACTGCATTACTCATCGTCGTTGTCCATAATGCTAGCGCCTGACGTGCGTGCTAACGGTTTTTACAAACACTGCGTTCATCCAAGTGTGCGCTCTTCCTCCATGCGATAGCCCACAGTGTTTGTAATACAGCGCGCCAAGGCATTTCTTTCTTCCATGAAAAGAACTGAAAAACGGAAGGTAAAAGCAACCGGTTTCCGCGCATGGAAAGCAGAGAGAGAGAGCGGCAATAAGAAAAAAGAAGAAAAAAAGAATAGAACAAGGCAAAGCGCTCGCATAGAGAAAGAAATTCAACAAGAGGGGACACTCGGCAAAAACTGGCAACAGGAAACACGTCACCATACGTCACGCTATACTTTTGACACCGAACGTTAGCTGCCGCGAGCATCGAAAAAAAAGAAAGTGAACTTAAGTTAACAGGCATTCATTTATTCTTTTAATTCTTTGCCGCGAAAAGTAAAACGTTTTGCGTATAAATTAACTTAAGCTTTGCGACTTATTTTCCTTGCCTTACCTAGCCACAGGTCAATGACGCGCCAGATACATGCGTCATCCGCCAGACACTCCACCGAAGCCAGCGAGGATGGCTGCGCGCGCGTTTGAGCGCTCGCGTGCGGCGACCCGTCTGCTTCATTCTTTCTTTTTTTTAAATGTAACCTGGTTTATTGGGCTCTCGGCGTATTCTTGCGTTCCTTCTGCACTGGGACAAGACACCACTGCACTATTGGACTACGGCAAGGTGAGAAATCTTGTTTCACAGTCTACGACGTAATTAGGCTTACGGCACGGGACCGAGACTTAGGACGCAGTTAGCGAAAAACAGCTCGGCCATCCTGGCGCAGTTAATTTGAGTAAATGAATCGTGCTGAGACATGTTTCCGACACTTCCTAGGGTACTATTGTAACTTATTTCGGTTTTTGAGCCAAACTGGCCGCACAGGGCACCATGTCGCAGTTAGGGAGAACTCAGCCGTGGTGTGTATAGTCTAGTGCATCTTGTTTGGAGAAGTTTGTGCCGCTTTCTCTGACGCCAGACATTACTGAAAAGTAATTTCGTTACTTTCTGGGGTACTTTTGAGGCACGCTGGCCGCACAGCGCGCTGTGACGCAGTTAGCGATAAGCAGCTCGGCCGTGGTGATAAAGTTAGTTTGGCGTGTAATGAATCTTAGAGGGACAAGTCTGTGACGTTTTTTGTGGCTCCGCAACAACATATACTTTCTTTCGATACTCACGCCTGTTGAAAACGCGATGGGCGATTGCCAAGAGTGATAACATGGGGTGTGCTGCTGGCGCCGGCAGAACGCGCGAACGACGAACATATCAGAAACTTGTAATTCGAAAATTACGTCTTCTAAAGGGCTGAAAAAAGGCATTGCACCCACGCATTTGTCTTGAGTGCCTGTTGCGTCCGTCTCTGTGTATGTCGCGTACCATCGCGTCGCCCGAGGCCAAGTTTTCGAAACGCGAAGTCGCTCGTGTAATTTGTGCTGCCTAAGTGCAGGAAATAATGCCCGGAAATTGGGGAACGCTTGGAAATCAGATGTTTTCATATATATTTGGGATGAGTCGGGTATTTTCTACGCCATGTATGTAAAAGCGAATTGCTTTTGTTTGTAATGCCGCCCATTCACCGCTTTCGCACGTTTCGCCTCGCAGTATTCCTGTCTAAATACCAAAATTACTCATGCTTGTAACATGCTGTTACGTGCTTGCAAATGTAACATGCTTGTAATTTACTTTTTTTTCAGCTGGTACCGTCCGGTGGAGCTTCATACAGGAACTACTGCCTTACCTGCTGGTGCCACAACGTTGGATGAGCGCACAAAAAGCGCGGAACGAGCTTTTATATAGCGCAAAATAAATATTTCCTCATTGCACAAAAGGTCTTGCGTCTACTTTGTGAAATTGCACGTGGCACAGATTCGATGGGACTTTACGAGATCGTTCGCAATCATTTTACTAAATAATATACCGATCCTGCACGAAGAGCAAAAAAAAGGAAAAAGGGGGGGGGGGGGGGGGGGAGCACAGCCGGCGTGCTAGCTTGCGTTCAAAATACGCGCGCCCAAAACCGAAACCAGAAGTGATGCAAGTGATCGACACCAACCGCTTGGCACGCTGTAGTCAATTCGGCCGCTGGGCCCTATGGGAGTGTCCCCTCTTGTTGAATTCCTTTCTCTATGGCGCTCGGGTTTCTCGGAGCACGCACGCCGTCGGCGGCCTCAGTGCATGCGCATGCGCAGCGGCAGCAGCGGCGGCACGCCATCTCTCCGCGTCGATTTGAATTCTCAACGGCTGCGCCAGGCAAGTCAACGCTTGTCGCTGCTGGTGAGCTGCCTGCACCTTTATGTCTGTGTATTCGTCTCGACTTTGTGGCATCACACGTCACCTACACTGAACGGTAAGTTTTAACGAAGATGTTTTCAGTCACTAGCTCATGACTAGGTGAGCGTATTTCGTAGCGCGAACCGGCTGCAGGTAATGTAGGTGACTCGGGCGTAGTGTCGATTTGTCGTTTGGTTTGTAAACGCGCTCGGGTTCTCGATTCTACTATAGGGAATGTTTAACGGCAAGCGATCGCTCGCGCTTGTTCATTTTACCGTCATTGTCAATGTCCGTGAAAAAGGAAATACACCATGTTTAACGTGGATACTGAGCAGAAATAAGCGCGGATTGTGTGTGTTAAGCGGCGTACTGCGGGCAGGTCTCGTTTTGTGGCGCTCGATCGGCGGCCATAAAACTCATCTAAAGCGCTTTATGCATATACCTCGAAATTGTGCTAGAGTGACGAATTGTCTAAAAGAGACGTAGAGTTGAATAAATGCTAGCGTACTCAGATGAAAGGCCGTGTTTGCGGGTCATGCATCAGCAGCGAGTGCTGCCGTTTTCGTAAGTCAAAAGTAGGAGTATTTATGGGGCTCCTGGCAACCAGTATAAATATATATAAGCGCAAAAGCTTTCAGAGAACGAAACTCGCGATAAGCTCAGTCAATCGCAGCTTCGCAGCTTAACCGAAAGAATTGGAGAACAATAAATTAGTGGCTCGAGGAAGCACCCTTTACACGTTTGAAACGGAAGCCATTGGTTTGAGGAGAGTTTGAAGATTTTCTGTGCTGTGCTCGTGCTGCCATGAATTACTAACTTGGCCAAGCCCTTGTCAGCGTTATTAAACAAGTGCTTCAATTCAGCTGAATCTAATAGTGCATTTCAAGTGACTGATGTGTTATTCGTTATAATTACAGTTATGTGCTGGCAGTATTTCGCAAGCATTAAACCACAATTTTTTATTGCCCCTAAACTGCGGGTGTCATAGACTGCCAGGGAATTTTCATGAAGACAGCCAGGGAAAGCTTGGAAAAACATCAGGGAAATTGAAAATGTCAACATAGGTATGCTGTCCCGTTATTTCCATACAATGTTTCCAGAGAATCGCTGTCTTAAACATAGTTTTGAAGCATTTCACCTCCGAAGAAAATTACAAATTGGTACGATTTTCTGAAAAAGAAATGAAAGTGAAGCATGCTGACATGGCATTTCTTACTCAATCTTTTTGCATTACGTAAGTGTCCTGAACCTCGCAGCTCTAGAAAAAATACTTATGTTATAGAGCGCTTTCAATTATTTACTGAAATAGCATTCATTGTAATGACAGTTTCAGTTTTGTTTCCCAGGAGGTGCATATGTGTCGTGCCACAACACAGAAAGTGCTCACGGGGTATTTCTGGTGCTCATGTGGTATACCTAACTTGCAACCGTGTCAGCATTCCCAAAAGATATGATATGATTATCTATAGGAAACTTTCTACAAAAATTTTAGTAAGGGTTAACATAAACACAGAGGGTTATATATATATATATATATATATATATATATATATATATATATATATATATATATACAGGGTGTTTCAGCGAACACTTTCAAAAATCCTTAGAAGTTGCCTGTGGCAGATAGCCCAATTCTAGTTAATGAGCTGGTCTACTCGAAGAGGCGGACATTACTTGCACAAGAAATTGAAATGCATAATCGAATAATTAACAGAAATTCACTAATTAAGTTTTTAACTAATTGCCTGATGGTCCATATTGCAATTTACAAATTGTAGCCGTGGAGTTCGCAAGGCGGATCCACTTGGAACGAATTCTCGGGATGACACCAGTTTCGAGATATTAATTCCCGAACTTTGTGGAGAAATGCATTAGCGTTCCAGTTAGGTTCTTAACAAAACGTCGCTTTATGCATTGAAGCACAAAATTAACTGGAACGCCAATGCATTTCTCCGCAAAGTTGGGGAATTAATATTTCGAAACTGATGTCATCCTGAGAATTATTTCTAAGTGGATCCGCCTTGCGAACTCCACGGCTACAATTTGTAAATTTCTATATGGGCCATCAGGCAATTAGTTAAAAACTTAATTAGTGAATTTCTGTTAATTATTCGACTATGCATTTCAATATTTTGTGCAAGTGATGTCCCCCTCTTCGAGTAGACCAGCTCATTAACTAGAAGTGGGCTATCAGCCACAGGCAACCTTAAATAAATTTTGAAAGTGTTCGTTGAAACACCCTGTATATATGTATATATATATATATATATATATATATATTCGGATGTGTTCGAATGATTGTCTTCGTCTGATAGGTTCTGAAGCAAGAGCGTTGCAACATGTCGCACAGTAGAATGAAGACGCTCGGTGCAGCATCTTGCTTCACGAAAAGCGTGGTTTTATGCATCGTTTGTCAAATAGTTTACTTCAGTGAAGGGCCTCAGACACTTCTGTAAAGATTGTGACGACCGTGAAGAAAGGACCTTCGTCACGTTTAATTGCCATAATTCGTTCTCCTCCTCCAATATAGCCTTCGAAAATAAAAAGCAGGAGATCGACAAAAGGAGGTACGTATAGACAACACCAGGCGCTCACCAAACCAGCCGTGTCGAAAGCGCGAGCCTTTGAAGAGGCGCGGAGGCTCTTTACTCCATCTCACAAGCTGCTTGCAGCACTGTGGAAGCTACACGAATTATTAGCCAATCGGAAGGCCAAATTCACCCCGAGATGTGCTCATCCGCGCCGCGTCGTCTGCTCGGGGTGTGCTTGCCATCCATTTGCATGCTCTATGGTTGGTGGATTGACGCAAAAAATGTTTTGACGCCGTAACCATAAGCTGTGTTTACATGCATGCAACAGCAGGGTTTCGCTTTACCTGTACGCTTTCCCTGCAGTTACCTCGCAGCCCCCTTGGAAGTAGTACGGGCGACTGCCCTTACAGATGTTCACCTGCGCCACAGCGTTTGCTCGGCGTCTACTTGGCGTTTGCTCGCTACCATCATCACGTACCACGCTATAGCGGGGTACTAAATTAATGATGCAAGGAACATAGGCGTTCATAGCGTTCAGCGTCGTCAACGCATCACCAATACAAATGTTAGGGCGCCATCTGCTAACTCTAGCAATCAAACCAGTTTTATGACTCGGTGCCTCATCTGTAGTCCTAGCAGCGTGAAAAGAAACAGCCGATCTCAATGATTAAGGCCAAACATACCTAATGATTTGACCTCGGCCCCAGATGAGACTTTTTGTTGACGTATTTTGAGGCGCGGATCCAGGGGGTATTGTCCGAATGTCCTGACCCCCCCCCCCCCCCCCCTTAGATCCTGCATCGCCCCTCGCTGACACGTTGATGGCCCTGTCGCGAAAAAATATGGCTACCAGCATTCTTCAAAATTATTTTCCACAAGTACCAGTGGCAGTAGCCATGCAGCAGTAAAGGCAGCTCGCTCACAAGCTTAGCCGTTTTCTTAGGGGTGTGGTGTCGCGAAGTTGCCATAGTTATTTTTATTCATGGACATCTTGGACCTCCTTTCGTCGGCCGTTACTCGTCGCGTCGGCGACGGCGAGCGAACGAGGGGACCTCCCTTTTGTCAAGCACTGCCATATCCGCACGAGTGCCTGCGCGCCCGATTAACTTAGATCCCCCTCGGGGTGTCATCGGTTGCCTCTTAGCGTTACCTGGAAAAGACAGGGGTGCGGTGAAGCGCGTTCACGCCGGAGAAAGAAAGCTAACAAAATGGAGAGGCGGCGACAGCAGCAACGTGAATAGAGACAAAGTGAACACAGGCAGTGAAAGTGGGACCGTGCAAAAGCGGAGAGCTTGTGCGTCGCTGGACCATCAGTCCGAGGAAGAACGGCACCGCCTGCAGTCGCTCACGCCGGAGAAACTTCATATGATGATGATGATGAGGATTTAAAGGCATCCCCTCTGAAACAGGGCGCTGACAAATAGTTACCTAGCCTGCTTATTTTAATCAGGTATGCTCTACATGTTTTACAGCGAATATGTATATGCCTAGACGGAACGTCCGTGCCCAAGCGGGCCCTCGCCAGAAACCAGTGCGCATGAGCGCGAAAGAAAAGAACGAGTTGGCAAGGAGTTACGAGCCAGAGAAGAGGGAACATCTGGGTCTTTCACCTCGGGGTAACACGTGTTGGTGACGTACAGGGCGGTCCACTGTAAAAAGGAACACCGGAGCGCGTGGCGTCTGCTCGGCGCCGCCGCAGGCCGGTGGCTGCAACGAGTGTCGCGCAGGCGCAGTGAGGGCTGTGCGAGGTACTTTTTCGTCGTCTGCTACCATCGGCTGTCGCGCTTCGGATCGTCGCGAAGCAAGCAGCTCGCGTAGTTCGTATTTAGTAGCAGCCACTATCCTTCCAGCTGGAAGGAAAGTGACTGCATAGATTTGTAATCAGATAAATGCCCTAAATGTCAAAAGCATTGACACTGCAATCTTTTGTTCGGCTTCTTGTTTAATAAAGTTCTGCCCGCTTCAAACATTCTTTACTGTGCGCGTCGATTCAAATCATTGAACCATAGCTCGAGTGATAGCTCATCATAAAGTAATGTTCTTGAAAGCGTCTGTGGACCCTTTGTTCAGCCTACGCACTATAGGGATTCGAATGTACATTAGTAGAAATGTGAAGAGTGCTATACGCGCTACACACGGAGAAATATTCTTTGATATATCTGTACCACAAAGAGACGTCCGTAAAAGAAGATTGTCACGTTGGTCTTGCAAGTTGAAACGGCAAAAGTATCTGCGAGTATTTTGCCACGTCTAATTTTCTTTCAGCTTTGCAACGGCTGGCTGTCAGTGTGTGACCATGCAGTCACCGGCTACATTAAATGATGTGGGCAGCTTGCACTAGTGGTACAAGGCTGGAGTAAACAGTGGACCTGCTGATCGACCTAGCTTCGTCCAGGTTTTACTAGGCTTGGCTAAGCGTTGCTAGGAAATGCTAAGTGCTGCTGGGCACGGTATTCTAAATCGGCTCGCCGCCGACGCGCAGATTCCCGCTTGGCCGCGCGACGCGCTTCAAGATGAGCGGCTTCTTCTTCGGATATCCGGATCTTCTGCGGTCGTCCCATGTCAAGGCTACATGCACTCGCCACAGAGTCAACGAGAAATCTGCCGCCGTGGTGGCAGCTCCGGGCTTGATCTTCCCGGTGATGTCACGGCCAAGCTGCGTCTCCACACTTGCCTGGGAGTGGCTGGTTGAAACCTGCCGAGCTGCCGCCAGATGCGCCTGCGGCAGTCACGGACACCGCGCACGTTCGGCGCCAACGCTGGGAAACGCGGACGGCGTCGGCAGCAGCTCCGCGCGTTACCTCGTTGGTGTTGCTACAATTTCTTTCTCTCTCTTTCTCTATTTCTTATTTTCACTTTCTCTCTCCTGAGCATAGTGTGCGCCACGCGCATGCTCTCCTACCCTTTTCTTACCGTCCCATGTCAAGGCAACATGTGCACGGCACGGAGAGGAAGCGAAACACACGCCGCTCCTCTAGGTGGTTGCTAGGCAACGGAGGTGCCATCATCGCTCAGCGAGGTTTCGTTCGCAACACACGGACTGACGGTTGGCCTCAACAGCTCCACTGTTAAAAGGCGTGAGCGGCTTGCTTCGCTACTATCCGAAGCACGGCAGTGCATGTTTGAAGACGACGAAAGAGCACCGCCCATAGCGCTCACTGCGCCTGCGCGAAACTCGTTGCAGCCGCCGGCCGGCGGGGGCTCCGAGCAGAGGTCACGCGCTCCGGTGTTCCCTTTAACAGTTGACCGCTGTGTACATAAACCCTCACAGCGTCGGCGTGGAGTGCAAACGCGCCAAGTGTGAGGCAGCAAGAGGAAAGAGAACGTCTGGTTCTTTTGCAGCGTAGGTGGGACGTAGCGCAGCCTGTGGCTAGTGCACACGTGAGGGAACAAGGGGAGAAAGAACGTCTGTCGCGCAATTGGCTGCGCGGTTCGTGACATCGTTCCTCTCTCGCAGCGGCACGCGCACGGGTTATTATCTCTCCGACATCGCAATGGTACAGTCACATGTCGTGCGTTCTCCCGAAGAGCAGCTCGCGTACGATGAAAGGCGCCGCGAACAGCGCCGGGAGTCCGCCCGCCGCCAACGCCAAACGTGCCGGTATCTTCATTGCTCGGCATAAAGGGGCGCGTTAAGTGACACATAATTGCGTAACACAGTTCAGAAACACTTTAATATACCCGCGTGATAAACCTTAGGATAAACACCGAAGCTGCCCTTTTTCAGCTTCGCTGGTCAACCATCTCCATGGGATGTGGG
Organism: Dermacentor silvarum; assembly: GCF_013339745.2. Classification (NCBI taxonomy): domain Eukaryota; kingdom Metazoa; phylum Arthropoda; class Arachnida; order Ixodida; family Ixodidae; genus Dermacentor; species Dermacentor silvarum. The sequence continues at coordinate 136,153,957 of NC_051158.1, read as the reverse complement.
CCGAAAATATTTTTAAGCGCAGCTTTACTGACCCTTTTCTCGAAGCAATTTGTTTTAGACAAACGAGATGGCGCTCACGGCGGCGCGCCATGCCTCGTCTCAGCGAGCGCGCACGAATACGAAACCATTACTGCTTCTACCTTGCTTCTGTGCGATCAGCTGTCGGAAATGCAACTGAATTTTCGCTAACACACCGTGCTCCAATCATGCTAGATTTAATCATGTGGATTGAAGACGTGTGCAGCATTTGGTAGGAAAAATAGTGACTGGCATTTTAAGAAATAGAATGAATCTGTGTGGCCAAGTTCGCGGACGGCTGCTGCAACTGTCCGAACGTGTTACCGACACTTCGTGATGTACGGCTTTCGTCGAGCATACAGAAATTTGCTTATCCGCCAGCCTTGTATCGCTAAGCTTCAAAGAAAGGGTTTCATCCCCAGAACGTCGGCAAGAGTGAGTACCACTCGTTAAACAATGACAAACGGAGTAGCGCCGCTTCCTGCCATAGTAAGTTTCGCACACGTTATCTATACATATCTCTCCCAAATGGCAGGAAAACTTACACCCACTCTATCGCCGACGTATCAAGAATAAGTGAATGGGCGCACACTTGAATATATGCGCACTAAATTCGCACAATAAATGAGGGACTACACCTATGGCTCACGAATGGTCGAAGCTGAATGTTTCGTGACGGTCCAGAAGAGTAAGTGAGTCACTAGCTGTAATATATATTTGCTGCAAGGTATAACAAAGTAGGAAACAGCTACGTTTCAAGCCTTGTGCGCAGCAAGAACAAATCTATCGGAATTGAGCGCACGCGCGAGCGATTAGGCAGAAAATAACCAGATAGTGGCCGCACCGAGGAACTTCACTGAGTCAGAAACTGACAAGCCAGGGCTTCGAAATACTTGCCGAATAAGTAAGAAAGAGCAAAACACACTAACCTTTACTGAATTCATGAGCGGAATGTTTGGATAGCTTGGAATACATATTTAGCCCCGCTTTTAGAACAAGCACCATATACGCTGTTTGCGCCGTTTGGACATAGCTTAATCAGCTCCGAAAGCGCTATTGCATGTTCTCTGAAGCTGTGATCAAAGCTTCGTGTCGTCCACCTAGCCACTGTCTACGCTATCTCCGAAAACAGAGGTTTTCTAAGCCGCACCGGCGTCATACACTTCCATTGCTAACAAGGAGGCAACGGAGGCAGTTGAGGCAAGCAATGGACGCCTCACCACGTGATCAAACATGGCAGCGCCCACGGGATCGCCGCGAAAAGGCTCAATAGGCTCACAAGTGCCGGCGGTGGTGGTGGAGGTCGCACTGAAAAGTGGGCCGATCCTGGTGATAGTGCAGAAAGAATCCAAGCTCGATGGCACATGCCCCTGTGGGCTGTGGGACCTATAAGGCACCCTTGAACTGGCCTTGTCAAACATGGGACCCAATCAGACAAAATCACAAGCCCTTCCCCTGTCGAGAAAATGGGGGTAAGCGAAGCTTGGTCGCCCGATTCTAGGGTGAGGGCTTGTGAACCCGAGGCGAAATGCCAGCGAAGAGCCGCGGACCCTGAGTTTGGGGCAAACGAAACAAAACGCCTGCGACAGCGTCGTCTGCTTCGTTTACCGCCATTTTCTCGACAGGAGAAGGGCTGGTCATTTCTTTATCTATCATTTTTGTATGCGTATCCCTAATATGTTTTGTCCCTTCAAAATCTACCTTGTAGCGCTACCTATAACTACAAGACATCCGGTCCCATCAATTTCTTCTCTGCTTTTTTCCCACAAGTGCTCTACACATTTCCGTCCACTTAAAATCCAAGCGCTTCTTGAAGGTGTACGTTACCTACGGTTCTCTATTTTCTTCGTATTCCATTAGCAAGTGCTGAGTGGTCTGCGAATTTTCACTGCAGCATCCACACGCCTAATCTAGTTCCGAATATTTGCTCCGGTATGTTTTGTCCTTAGGCAACCGGGTCGAGCCTCAATAGCACGGCACTGCCCTTTGTGTTATCGTGCAAATTTTCCCTTCGAATTGTTTTCTTCTCCAATTAACATCCAATTAACCGTCTCTGTTTCTCTCACGTTCTTTCTGATGACTCCTGGTTGTCTAACAGTTTCAATTCCCCTGTACTTGGTTGCCAACTTTCTTGACCTCTTCCTCCATTCTGTGTCCACGCTTTTCAAGTACCGATACTTGTGCACTTTAGCCGCCCATTTATTCTCTTTCGTGTTCCAGAGTCGACCATGAACCAACTAAACTTAGAGACTTAGATAAATTAACAGCCGCAGCCGCCAAGCACATGGCTGTGTTGGGTAACGTAATTTCCTGTAAGTTTGCAGAAACCTATACCTAACTTCGCTACAGGTGTTGCACTAGCCGTATAAGAGGCGTGTTTATCGTGAGCAGAAACGGTGAATTTCGGTAAATAAGAAAGGCTACTGTCATCATCACCACCATCATTGACAGAAGCTGACCTCCCCACCCACCCTCAGAAAAAGCCTATATCCGCTCCTGCGTGTTTTGCCGCTGGTTTCTTGCTGGCAGGGTGGAGAGCCAGTAACAAGCGCGAATTCGGATCGAAGCGGGAGGTCGGCGCTGTATGGACGCTGCAATGCTGCCACGGTTAGGGTGGCTATTACGGCTACCGGTGGTAACTGCCACAGTAAGTCTTGGTATACAACGTGCATGCGCAGAGCTCCTATCATGTCACGTGTCGCTGCACCGTATCATGTAGCGAGTGGAAATAAAAATCTCTAGTGTAGCCAATAAGACAACCGGAACTATATACCGCTGCACAAGGTTATTGCCTGTGTACGGCTCGTTCCTTCGGCAGTGTTGGAACTAGCGAGTGAGATGGAGTATTGCGGTCACCAAAAAAAGCGAACTGTTCGCTCAAGCGGGCCCACTTGCGAACGTTGAATGGTCTAATCAGCCACACGCTTGTACGCCGGCGGCGCGGCTTGCCCAACTAAAGGTGGCAGAGAATGTGTTGTTCTTGTCTGTCATCAGGTGCCCCTAAATTGGAAAAATGTTGTATTGCAACAATGTCATAATAAAAGCAGCCACGGTTTCTTCCGTTTTATCAAAATACGAAATGTGCTAGACTTCTTTGACGTGGTCTTAATAGCTTTGCTCATCACCCAGTTTGCAGAAACCTATACCTGACTTCGCTACAGGAGTTGCACTAGCCGTATAAGAGGCGTGTTTATCGTGAACAGAAACGGTGAATTTTGGAAAAATTTTGGAAAATTTTGGAAAAACAGAACTTTTGAAGAAAAGATGAAGGTGTCTGCTTATTTAAAGCTACATCAAAAACTGACAATAACTGTTTCGCTTTACAGCGGAGCAGTAGTAGCTACAGTAGTTGTAGTATAAACTTTATTTTGTCCGAGATGACGTTTAGGGAGGAGGGGAGTGGGAGGGCTCGTCCTCTTCTTGCAGTCGCTTGTCAAGTAGGAGGGATTCATATAAGTGTGATGAGAACGTTGTGCGTTTCACCGACCCATATCGCGGTTCGGGGGTCCGTAAGGCGCGTTTTCATGGATCCTTTTGTGTCCTAGCCCGTCAGATAACAAGTGCAGCGAATAATGGTCCTTTGCAGTCTGTATATGCAAAGTTCCACAACAGTGATATAAATTTTGCAAAAAATATTCATTCCATATGGTTCGCTTTATTCGAACACGATAACCAAATTGACCTCTCAAAGCTTCTGAAAAATTCCCAGGTGTCTTTAGCTATCGGCTTAGAGACGCGAAGGCGAAATCCTTCTAAAGCCTACTGTAATTCCCCTTAATCCACGCTAATGCACACGAATCCACATTAATACACCAGAGTCCACCCTAATCCACCTTAATCTTACCACTAATCAATCATTAACTTCGCTAATAATTAATCATCTTATAAACGGCTGGACATGATTTGGTTCGCTTCTGGCCATCCTTGGGTCACGTGACTTTCTGTACCTCGCAACGCGACTAGGCGATTATTTGTAGGGCACCCCGACGCTTTGGCAGGGAAAAAAACGCGATTCTCCGGACCATCACAGACGGTTCCGGGAAGATTTCACGCCGTTCCCGCGATGATGTTGAAATGTCTGCCCATTTTTTTCTTACAGTCATTATGCTTCCGCGGGAAGCTTAATTTACCTATGTCACTGCCACAGCCTAATCATACGCAAAGGGTTCACCCGTTACCTTCGTTGTGCCCTTTGTTCTAACCGCATCGGGTTTGATTGTTAATGTGCCGTGGTAGATTAAGCTGATTCAGGTAAATAAAATTACCAAGCGCTCGCATAGACTCGGAGCCCAATTTATTCAGTCATTCTGGATATGCAACATCAAATGGTTTCTCTACGGCACTCCTGCAAGCTCGCTTTTACAAGAGCGTACAAAGCATATGAGTAAATTGGCCGAAAGAAACAAGCATTTCTCATAGCATTTATGAACACTTTGTTTATAGTAATAAATACAACAAATTCATCAGGCGCATCTTGCAAAAATGTAGCGGGACATCACGTAGAAGCTAATCAGCATCTCAAACGACCACTCCCTTCCCATATTGCATATTTAGCTTAGGTGTCATCCTTCGTAGTTTCATTGTCTGCTTGTTTCCTCGCTTCTCTGCATTAACTCGTTTCACGAAGAAGTGCGGTCGAGTAGTTAGGGAGAAACTTACCGCCTTCGTTTTTACTTCAGCTGCGTGTTCGCTGAAACCAGGTCTGGCAGAACCGAGGGCAAGGCGCCTTCCGATAGGAGGGGCTTCCGCGAGGAATGCGTATTTCCTTGCCTTCGATTACATGCACATAGTCTCTGATTATATGGGGTGTCCCAACAACCATGCAGCAATATTTAAAGATATGCAAAGGCAACGTAGCTGGCCAGAATCAAGCTAATGTTGCTTGCCATCGCTTGGAGATACTGAGATTATTTTTTCAATTCCACCTTATATATAATTAGCCTTAATTATTCAACGTCTCAAATATTGTATTTAGATGAAAAGTGTCAATGAGAAAATAGTAGAGCAACACGAAAAACTCGGGATACAGCTTTCTGTTCCTGAATACGTGCTACATAAACGTGTTTTCTCCGAGTGTGAAAGAAGCCCACGAATACAAGCAAAATTGCCGCGTGACTGGCCGCTCGAGGCACTTAGCGTGTATTTGCGGGCTTCATTCACGCTCGGAAAAAACAATTTTATGTAGCACGTATTGAGCAACAGAAAGCTGTATCGGGAATTTTTCATGTTGCATCTACAGGTTTTTGTTGAGACTTTTTTTGTGATGATATTATTTGAGAAGTTGCCTAATAAACTATGACTAATTATGTAATTAGGCGGAATGCAAGAAATAATATGAGCATCTCCAAGCGACGGCAAACAGCATTACATTGGTTCTGTCCAGCTACGAGCCATTTACACGTTTAAATCCAGATGCAGCTCGCAGACCGCCCGTGTTTTCTCCAATATTTTACCTGCACGGTGAAAGTTCCACTCCCATTGTTTTCTTCGTTCTTCGTCTCGCGAGACATTGAATAAGGATGCATTCGGTGCGTCTTTCACGCAGCTGTAACCCGTACGGCACCCAGACGCGAAACAACAGTTGCGGCGACGGTTAGGCATTTTCGCCAACCCGGGACACACGTCTGTAACGTGGGCGATACGCAGAGACAGGCACTACACGGAAATGAAGCCGGCAGCAAGCAACGAAGTCGCAGCCAACCGACCGCCACCACAGCATAGAGCAAAGAACGACCCGCACGCGAAAAAGCGAAACGGGCGGGTGGACTGGCGAGTTCAGGAGCAGGAAGCTGTTGCCGCGCCTCTAGCGGGCGCATTGGCGGACGACCGCGGTCGCGTCAGTGGAGAACTTGTGAAGAATGGGCCAGTGAACCCACAAGAAAAGCTTCTAAAACACTGTAATAGAGGTGTCGGTTTTCGTGACACAGTAACGTGACGTGCCTGCCGTCGCCAACGTCCACCGACGCTGGCTGACGCGCACGCTGCGTCGAACTATAAAGTGGCCTCAAGTGAGGAAACCCGGGAGTCTCTTGACCATATGCTATTGGGTGCCTAGGAAGTATGTGTCACTATTTTTAAAAGAAGCATCGAACCAAGTATCCAATAATAAATCGTAGTGTGAGCGCCCGCATGTGCCGCCTATCTCATCGCTAGCGCCACCTACAGCGCTGTTACGCCGACTCAACGCCAAGCCCAAAGGAGACAGGGCTCTCTCCCGTTCGCTACGACCGCCGCCACGGACGGTCATGGTTTTTGGCGCGTGCCACTATGTTTTCTAATAAATAAGTGTTACCCTGTTATTCTCGCCTCAGCCTTCACGCCTCAGCCTTCACGCCTCAGCCATCACGCCCAGCCCTCACATCTGGCGCAGTCGACCCCTAACCTCAGCCAAGCCATTCAGCCACGGCAGCGCAAGAACGCCTTTCGAACGCCAGCGTCGAACGCCAGCAACAACGCCAGCGTCGAACGCCGGTCAGTACGCCTTCTCAACTGCATTCGTCATTGTACTTACGCACTCACGCCGCCGAAGACTCACGCCTGAAGATACTCCTGCCATTTTACCGCTCGTCTGTGTAAAGCACGGCCGTCATATGAAGAGTGCCGTGAATGTTGACTAGCCCTAGTCGACAACTAGGCTTAGCGATCACTCGCCTAGTCTCCCGTGCGCCCAGCCTCGTTTCGCAACGCCATGCCGGGAATTGTGTGGCAGAATCTCGACGCGGTGACCATGTCGCGCCTCGGCGTCGACATTATACGCGAAGAATTGGCCCGTCGACAGCTGGACCTTACAGGTTCGAAAGAGGAGCTCGTTCATCGTTTGCAAGCCGACATTCAGCAGCAGCGTGAAGCTACCCCCCCGGTTGAAACGAATGAATCCGCCTCGAACGCTGCGGCGTCTTTGACGCTGGACCCAGCCACTCTACAGAGCCTCGCCATGCTGTTCCAGCAGCTACCTCGCCCTGCAACAACGGTGACGACACTGCCAGACCTGTCATCGTCCATCCCGCAATTCGCAGGTTTGCACAGCCACAGTGTCAATACATGGCTTGACGACGTACGCCGAGTACAGCAGCTCGGCTCGTGGGACGACGCCACCACACTCCTGATCGCAGCTAGCAAGCTGAAAGGCACGGCGCGAGACTGGCATCTCGCGTTCGGCAACCAGTACAGCACCTGGGCCACGTGGAGTGCCGCCCTGAAGGACACATTTTGTACAGAATTGTCCCTCATTGAGTGGCAAGAGCAGGTCATGAGGGTAACCCAGGCCCCATCCCAAAGCTTACACCAATATGCCTTTGCCAAGTTGAAGATCATTGAGCGTTGCCCCGTTAACCTTTCTGAGGCACAAAAGATTGACTACCTGCTGCATGGTTTACGGGAACAACACATCCTCGCCGCCATAGCAGCCAACCGGCCGCCCACGGTGGCTGAGTTTATTTCTACTTGCACCAGCCTCGACAAGAGTGCGCAACATCTGCACGCCAAAGCAAGCCCGTCACCATTTGCCGGTTCTGTTTTGCCGCCGTCGCAACCCTTTCGTGCCGCTAAGCCCGCAGAGCGCCAGCAGCCTCGCTCAGACCAATCGACACCACAGTCCTCCCGAGGGGCCACACCAAAAACGCGCATTTCAGAGCTGCCCGCCGAGCAACAAGAAGCTACTTATGCAGCTATTTCGGCACAGTATGGCGCTCCAGCTTTTCGTAGCGGTCAAGACCTGTCTCAAGCTGTCTGCTACCAATGTCATGCCTTGGGTCATCTGGCATCCAAGTGCCCTACACGCACCAGCCGCTTATCATCACCAGCGCCTCCAACCATGCCCAAGACACAGCAGCCCCCAGCACTGCACAGTGCAACCGTTCCGCTTGACGGCTCACAACAGCAATGCCCCTTCTTCAACGCAACTCTCAGTGGAGTCGGTGAGTGTGAAGCGTTTCCTGACTCTGGGTCCAAGGTGACATTAATCTCTAAAGCTCGTGTGCCTGCAAGCATGATCATCCCATGGACCGAGCCTCCACTCGTGGTGGTAGGAGGAAGCACAGTGCTACCTGTTGGTGCTGCATTTTTGAAGATATCCATCGGCCCAGCCACAGGAGTTGTTGAAGCTGCTGTTTTGGAAGATAATGTACTCCCACTCATTCTTGGTGAGGATTGGTTCTCGGCAGCGCAGGCACGTCTCATCTTCGAGCCGCCAGAACCAACCCAGCTGCAGCATCGAGCCACGAACGTCACCATTACCGCTAGCCAAAAACTGGTCCCAAGAATGGCAAACGCTGTAATCTCAGCTCGGTCAAGCCTATTTCCACAAGCCAGACCCAATTTCAAAGACTGCCTGCAACGAGATACCTTGCCTTCGTCAGAACAGCCACCATGGCAAGCCTTAGAAGCCCAGACATGGCCCTCGAGTACGTCTATCACATCAGATGCCCTCCCTTCTGACACGGTGCCCATACGCATTTATTCCGATATTGCGCCAGCCCAAATTGGCAGCCAGCTCACTCTCAGCCAGCGGTCAGTTATAAAAGGTAGATTGGCTGAACACAACGCTGTTTTTGCTCGCCACGATGATGATCTTGGCCATTTCACTGGCATGCAGCACCGCATTGACCTACTACATGACACATTGCCATACAGTCGAAGCCCCTACCAGTACGCTGCAGAAGACAGGCAGTTCCTGCAAACTCAGGTCAAGAAGTTGCTCTGCCAAAGTTCAATCAGTGAGCATGGCTTACTACGACCCGGTGGCTCACCAAACAGCCTACGGAAACTTGGCCTACGGCCCCACGTCATACGGCACCCTGGCATATGGCCAGACGGCGTACGGGTTGACGAAGTCCAGCACAGAGACGATTATGCTCAAAAAGGGAGCTTCGCCACGTTCGCAACTGTGGCGTGTGCCACCATCATCTTCTTGATACTGGTCAGCGCACTGATCACGTTCTTCGCCATGGGCTACGGTTCTACTTATGTGACTGAGACGACGGACACCGCGGAACCCAAGGTCATTTTTCGAAGTGGTGACGTTGACATCAGGGTGTTGTTGTCACCCAACACTCCGGCGACGCCGGTAGGAGCCACAAAGAAAACGACCACGACGACAACGACGCAGAAAACAGACACCTATTGCGTCAACGGCCGCTCCCTCGGAAATGATGGACAACCAGCCTTGATCAACCAGCAATCCGCCCTTGCCAAGCGCATCCGCGACACAACAATGCAGCTCTCCAAAGCAGCCGCCAATTCAGAAGCAGCCCAAGGTGCACGCAAAGAGCGCTACGACCGCAGCCACCGTTCTCACACCTTTACCGTCGGTGATATGGTCTGGGTGAGACGACAGGCTCCGGTTGCCAATGAGAAAATAGCACCTCGCTTCAATGGTGTTTATCGCCTCTACAGAGCAGCAACAGCCTCAACGGCCCCAACGCACTCGATGTCTACCGAGCCACCTCGACGACTTTGTGCTCGAGTGAAGTTGCAGCGTTCCCGTGCATGTGTGTGGGTGTGGTATCGTGCGTGTGACAGTGTGCAGAAGCAATTGACCACGAGACGTGGTCAGTCAGACTGGGGTGGGATGTGAGCGCCCGCATGTGCCGCCTATCTCATCGCTAGCGCCACCTACAGCGCTGTTACGCCGACTCAACGCCAAGCCCAAAGGAGACAGGGCTCTCTCCCGTTCGCTACGACCGCCGCCACGGACGGTCATGGTTTTTGGCGCGTGCCACTATGTTTTCTAATAAATAAGTGTTACCCTGTTATTCTCGCCTCAGCCTTCACGCCTCAGCCTTCACGCCTCAGCCATCACGCCCAGCCCTCACAGTAGCAGATGTCCTCATTTTCTCCGAGTAACCTCGTAAAACTGCTGATGGCAAACAGAATGCCAGTTTACAATACCTGTAACGACGTCGTGGCGCTGGGTGTTGTTGCTGTTGCCTATCTCGTATGCGGCGTCAAGAAGTCTTCTTTTCTTTCTTCGTCGCCCTGTTGTGGCACAGATACTTCGACAGGGCTGCACACCAAAACCCGTATAAAAATAAATTTTGGAAGAACAGATGAAGGTGTCTGCTAATTTAAAGCTACATCAAACACTGACAATAACTGCTTCGTTTTACAGCGGAGCTGTATATGGCTATACTCGCGCACAACGTTCTGTGGCTATAGAGAGAAAGCTACGGAGGCAAAGCTCGCGCAAGTGACAGTGCTTCTGATAGACTCCAGCATTTTAATCTGCGTTATTTTAGGCTGGGCAAGATAAAATTATGCATGGCTCTGCCACCGGAAACACTAGAGACCAGCGGAGCTGGGGAAAGCCTAGTAAAGTAGTGGGAAACCACACACTTAGTTTCCTGGCGCTCAGGAATACTTCGCGATTATCTGCGTATCATCGCGATGAATTCAACCGGCCATGTTCACAAGCCTCCGGATCTTCATTTCTTCGCCTACGCGAACTCTCGGCTGCCGAGCCGCCGCCAGAGGCATCGGTTGCAGTCACGGACATCAGTCGCGTTCGCCGCGAACGCGAGGAAACGCGATCGGCGTAGGCAGCACCTGTACGCGTGCCACTACCACGGCCAATGCCTCCTAAAAAAAAGCACCGCATATCCACGGGATGAATGATGATGAGTGGGCGAAGCTCCGGAGGGAATCCTCGGTAAACCGTGAATCTTCCGTGTAATTCGCCCAGTCTTGCCGCACTAAATCGAACGATTGACTTCCACCAATGACACGCGCCATATGTGACGTCATTCCTATTTTATTGCGATAGCAATTATATGGACACTCAAAAGCAGATTTCTGCCGTCGCCGTCGCCGTCGGCGTCGCCGTCGCCGTCGCCGTCGCCGTCGCCGTCGCCGTGAGGTTCCGTATGACGTCAATGGAGATGAAATCGTGGCCGCGCGCCGCCGAACGCTGTATGTGCGAGTGAAAGGGCGCGAGGGACGCGCTCTTTCACGGGGAGTGAACGCACGGCGGAGAACAAACGCGCGTTCTGCGCCGTGCTTCCTTAAGGGCTGCAGAAGTAGGCGTCTCTTTCCTCCTTTACAATCACCATATATGTAGAGCAAACGCGCCTTCTTCCGATGCGCGAGAGGCCGTGGGGGAGGGGGGAAGGGGGAGGGAAGGGAGGCGACGTTTAGCTGCGGCACCAAGTGCCTATTTATATCAGAGGCTCCGGCAACAGTCACCAACGCCGCACGCATTTTGAGCGAACGCGGGCAAAATGCCGACGGCGTCGACAACAGTTCGGCGCGTTGCCGGTGCTGCTGCATGTCCAAGTTTATACAGCTGATAAAGCTAATATCATTACTCCGTATATCTCTCTACAAATTTGCTATCGCAATTGATGCTTCACCTTTCAGGTGAAACTGCGACAACTTTTTATAACAGCGCCCTTCATTATAATTGCACCATCTCCCGCTTAAGGGGAAGCTAGCACAAACGCGTTAGAAACGTGCAGTACTCTCTAGTAAGGGGGAGAGGCCACAGGATCTTACGCAGCCGTTTACACATGCCGGAACGTGCACCGCGTTTGCCGACGCCATCACATGACTGCTGAGAGAGTATAACCCCCGTATTCATAAACGCTCCTCGACTTGAACTTGACTTGCCACCGCCTTCAACGCGTTTCGAACGCGATGCCCAAGACGGTGGCAAGTCAAGTTCAAGTCGAGGAGCGTTTATGAATACGGGGGTGAGGCGGAGAGGCCACAGCGTCTTACACCAGCTTCTTACACGGGCCGTAACGCGCTAGCACAAACGCGTTAGAAACGCGTAGTCTTTCGTTAAGGTTGGGTATTTATTGTCGTCGTGGTGCGCGTGTCCATGTGCGCTTCGTGGCGTAGTGGTTAGCGCCGCACGTTAGGAAGCGAGGGGTCCCTGGTTCGATTCCGCGCTACGGACACAACTTTCGGAATTTTTACTTCTTTTCATAGAAGTAGACGTGGCTACCTACTACTACTACAGAGGAGGGACAGACCCACACCCTAAGGAGCTTCGCCACTAAAAAACTTTTGCCACGGCCGTCACTCCTCCTCTCCACCTCGCACCCGCTATGTTGGATGCACGATGCTATTTTTGGGGCGCAGCTCCTTAGGGTGTGGGTCGTTCCCTCCTCTATAGTAGTAGTAGTAGTATGTAGCCACCAGTAGTTTTATGAAGTGTTCACTAGATGGCGTTCCGGTTCCACTTTGCGCGCGTTCGGTGCGAACGCGGGCAAAACGCCGACGGTGTAGACAACAGTTCTGCGCGTTGGTGGTGCTGCTGCATGTCCAAGTTTATACAGCTGATAAAACTACCTCGAGTCTCTCGTAACTGACGCGCGCTCTCTTTATCTCTCGTCCGTAGCTGTGGTTTACCCGAATGATCCCCCGGTGCTTCGCCCACTCATCATCATTCACTTCGTGGATATGCTGTGATTTTTTTATACTCTATGCTCTCTCTCTCTCTCAGCTCGGCGAAGCTAGCGCACAGCTGGTATTGGGTATGGAGTTTTGTGTTTACGCTACATTTTCCGACCAACGACAGGTATAGAGCTTCGCTGTAAAACACAAACGCCTTATTAGCAAACGTTAAATAAGACAGAACAACCACTGGGTGTGAAAGTTTATTTAATTTGCGTATTTTGCGTTCCGCGTCTGGGCAAACGCGAAACCGTCGCAAGTGGAGGCTGCATCGTTTGAGCGTCTATACCGAGAAACACAAAGCACTGCCAAATGCTACCGGACTACTTGGCACGGTAACAGATGTGCAGCAGTCACGCGCCCAGGCCTTTCCCTTCGTAGCCCACAGAAAGTTGTCCGCGAGTTTTTTGATAGGGCACAATAGAACTTTCGCGTCCGCAGACAAAACCTCCCGACACTCCGAGGCGTACAGATGCCGCCCTCTATGAGGAGCTGTAGAAAATTCAAAGCCACAAGTCATAGACTTAGTATACTACTCTACAGGAAAAGCTGGGCGAAAAAAGCGGGAACCATGAAGGCGCCGCCTCGTTACTATGACTCATTTTTGTAGTACTTATTCAAAATAATACGCAAAAGCAAGCCCTCTTACGTAGCACGTGTGGCACTTCACACGTAGCACAACGTGTGAAGTTCATTCCGTATATTTTTCAGAGATTGTATTGCAATTAAGAAAACTTTTATGTGAAATTTACGGTGTCCAAAAGGCTGCGCTTGCAGGCGCCTTAATTACGTGGTGCTACCATACTGGCGGAGGCTCGGGATCGCGTTGATTGCGCGCCCCATCTGAATCTCATCTTGTCGTCTGCGCTTGCCTAGGGTAGCAATATGGCAGTGCCCTTGCAGTTCCCAATTTCAATACAAGGGCCCTATGGGGAGCTTTCCCTCTAAAAGTGGTTGCTTTAACTCTATGACACAAGTAAGGCATGTGTTGACATCTGGCGTAGAAAGAGGAAAGCTAGAACACCACCAAATACTACAAACCGTTCCGCGCTCCGTGCGATGATTGATTTGTGCAAGCTAGTTAAAGCTGATTGTGATTGACTAGTGCAAGCTACGCTCTTCGCTCTTCCTCAATTGGGATAAATTTCGTGTTATTTCAAGCTGTTGCAGTTTTTATTTCATTTATTCCCGTGTATTCGTGATCTATACACACAAATACCAAACATTTTAGAGCGCTGCTCCTGAGCGCCGGTTCGTGCCCTGAGCGTTGGCGTGCCTCGGCGTACCTCGTAACCGAGCGAACTAGCACAGCGGAAGATAAAAGCGAACGCGGAACGCAGCGCGAGATGAAAGAAATCATGAGGCGGACCACCGAGGAGCGGAGGGGAGACGGCCAGCAGGCGCTGAAGTGCCGGCGGGCACCTGGCCGATCTCATCTATGCTTACGAAGGGGTGTAAGGTGGGGAGAGCTATGCTCCTCCGCGGCGTCTTGCTGATATCAGTGCGTGGTACGAGCGTGTGTGACGGGGTTCACTGCTCCTGCAAGGAGCGATGGCGAGCGGCTACGAGTAAGGCTCGATATGACGCTCCCATGGGTGTTGTCGCCGCTGACACTGGTGGCACGATTTCCACGTGACGAAGGGCCCCTCTCGTCGTTGGTCGAACGGAAGCGTGCGAAGAACAGATCCCACGCCCTGTGGGAATCTATGTTATGCGAAGCAGTGTGCGAGGAGCCTACCAAGTTAACGAAACGACCATGAGAGCACCAAGACGAAGGCGGCTTTTTTATGACCTACAAGACACGCATGTCATGACATTCACGTCCTGAGTCCTCAGGTATCTCTTTAGCAACGCCTAGGAGAACTTAAGGCGAAAACCTTGGCCATGCTCCTCACTATGAATTCAACCATTGACCTTAGCCTTCTCCTTCACTTAGTACCACATCCGAACCCATTCCATTGGTTTTTGAGCGTTAATCTTTTTCGCTGAGTCATTGACATTTTTCTGAGTCATACTCATGACTATGACTCCTACCACCATCCTTTAGTGTTTCCTTCACTTAGTACCCATGTCAGAACCCATTTCAGTGGTTTCTGAGAGTTAATCTTTTTTCGCTGAGGTATTGTCATTTTTGCTGAGTCATGCCCATGACTATGACTTCTAGCATAATCCTTTAGTGTTGACTTCACTTAGTACCCACGTCCGAACCTATTTCAGTGGTTTTTGAGTGTTATGTTTTTTCGCTGGGTCATTGTCATTTCAGGCGGCTGTTTCATGACATACATGACAGGCTTGCAATGACATTAATGTCATGACCTGTCATTTATACCCGCCGCGGTGGCTTGGTCAGCTAAGGCGTTGCGCTGCTGAGCACGAGATCGCGGGATCGAATGCCGCATGTGTGCTTGCGTTGTAGTGCACGTTAAAGAACCCCAGGTGGTCCAAATCATTCTGTAGCCATCCACTATGGCGTGCCGTATAATCATAGCTGGTTTTGGCACGTAAAACCCCAGACTCAATCGACCTGTCATTTATGTTGGTCATAAACTCTTGTCATACTATACCAATTTTGGTAAATATCAAGTTAACGATACGACCATGAGAGCAGCAATACGTAGGCGGCTAGATACTGTCAAAGTGGCAAATGTTGGCCAAGAAATTCTTCGCATTTAAAAGCGTAGTGCCGCGCAAGAGGGGCTTTGCGGCGACGATGGCCACGATATGGTGCCAGCGAAGCCCGCGCCTTCTGTATGGAAACCAGGCGCTGCAATAGCTGAGGTCTATCTGCAGCGGCTGCTGTGAATCGCGCCCACGAATTCCCTACGCGCTGCCTCTCGCGATCTCTTGAATAGCGAGGCAGTCGCTCCACCCTTCACTCCATTTGCAATGGGCCGCAGGAGACAAATTGTCCGCGGCCACCTACGCTACTCACAGCGTTCTATTCCTAATGTAAACCGTGTAGCTATATAATCACAATACGAAATATTCACACGCGAAATGTAAACGCGTGTAGAGCTGCGCTCGAATTTCGCGTTAGGGAGTATCGTAATCGGCGAATTTTCTTACCGCGAAGAACCCATAGCCACAAAAGGTAAAAAAAGACAAGCACAAACACCGTTCTTTTGCCCTTTCTGGACTTGCTTCTGCGCTAAATAAAAGGTTTGGTCAGTGAATAAAAACTATGTCGATCTCTCACATTCTTAAGCGATGCGCGCCAAATTGGTTTTATTTTGACATTAGCGTATCTAAACTCAGCTGGTCTTTTATTTGTTACACATTTCAGATTTAGCTTCGTTGTGTTAGAAGGTTGTTGACCAATTCCTCAGTGTGGACTGTGATGCATGGTTATTTGCACTGCACTTCACAAAGTTATAGAAGCAACCAGCAGCTAGACTGCTAGACTTGTCGTTTCCGCTCTCGATGTCTTCCTAAAGGGAAGCTGAAGCATAAAAAGTCAACGCCCAAGCACTCCGTGGAGATGGTTAATCTGCGAAGCTGAAACGTGCGGCCCCGGTGTTTATAATTGGGTTAATCCCGCCGGTTCATTCAAGTATTTCCCAATTATTGGATACGTCTTCGTGTTTCTTAATGAGGTTGCACAAACATTCGGCTGCGACGGAGCGAACGACGTCACTGACAGTATGCTCGCAGTCCGCCGTGGTCGCTTGCGTTCAATGTCTCGAGTTTGCTCGGCGGCGTGGTTAGCAGCATTCGTCAGCCATTGCCGCTTTAGATTATTCGAAATTAAATTGCTTCAAAATTAAATCTGTCCATTACAAGTGACAATGAATGGCTCATACCCCCTTAAGCAATGGCTCATACCTCCGCAAACGCGGCCTCCCCATTCGTTAATAAAACGGAGGCAGCCTAACCCTTCCCGCTTTGCAATAATACCCCATTTACACCGCAGCGCCCTTGACGCATTCTAATGTGGAATAAACATGGTCTCATTCATTCATTCCATTACGACGACAGAAGTGAAATTTTACACTGGAATGATGAGCGGCAGCGTACCGACCTGTGGAAGACGACGAATGCGGTAGCAGTGGAACGAGCGCGTGCCGAACATGAGCGCGTTCTGAGGGGCGTAAACGAGCGCGCTGAGGAAGAAGCCAACGACACTTGAGTTAATGCTGATGATGATAGTTTTCTGTGGACAGGCGATGGACAGTTGCTTTTTCATTTCGCCTAGCCATAGAAAGCTTCGCTTTAAAAGGTGGTCTCGTATCGAGTTAAAAAGTTATTCACTACCTGGCACACGAAAATCGTCATTTAACGGGCCATAAATTACAGGAAGTCACGTTATATCGTAAAAGCGAGCAGCATCAGCTGCGAAGGACGCCACAAAGTGTATAAAAGGCTCCGATTGGCGAAGATGGTAGTGGCGTTATGCAAAGTATCGCTGAAGCACCTTATTTTATAGCGACGCTGAACGCCCTGCGCTGTGTCCTTTGCAGTAAAAACGCGGCACGCTTTCTCTTTAAGGTGGTTCTTCTATTTCGCATGGAGATTGTCGCTGCCGTAACCACACTCCGAACCCGTGGACCGCGAGCAGCGTTTTCATGTTTGAGCATTCACGATACAGCGAAGACTGGTGCAAGTATATTAGCGAAGCAATAGGCGAATTGCCGTTTCGGAATTGGTGATTTCCGAAAAGTCAGCCCTGCGTGTTCTGTTGCATGAAAGTGAAGCTTCAAGTGCCTAGACGGAGACGAAGCTGGGATTTTAATGCGTTTACACGACAGTTATGTGCATATCAGATCCTGCGACGGGACACTTCGAATTCACGTGCTTTCAAAAAATTATAAATGTTTTACAGTGAAGCTGTTAAGGGCTAACACTTCAATGGTCGCGTCCGGATGTACCAAAAAATTCTCATTGGCCGTATGCTGTATGTGCGAGAGAAAGTGTGCGAGGGCGAGGGACGCGCGCGTTCACGGGGGGTGAGCGCACTGCGAAGAACAAACGCGACTTCACCGTCGAAGGGGAGCGGTGGGCGAGGAGGACGTCGCGACACTCTAGATTATGCGTGTGCGTGCCCGCTCTCCCACTGCGGCACATGCGCGCAGCCCTGCCGGCCTCTACCGCCTGTGCCGCCGACTTTCCCTGGGCTCTCGCCCGCCTCTCCCCTAGCAGTGTCGACAACGGTGTTGGCCCGTTCCGTCACGTAGACATCGCGCTAGCGCTCTTATCAGTTGCCCTTACGACTCGCCATAGCCCGGCCGCGTGCTGTTCGTTCAGAGGAACAACGCAACGAGTGACGGGGAACTGGCGACTGAATCTCCCATGTGAAAGGAGGACAGCGGGAAGGCACCGCGGGATGGAGAGGTTGCGGATTCTGCTCTGCGACCAACTTGTACTTTGCGCTGCGCCGGGCGGTCGCGCGAACCGTATATTGAAAGCGATCTGCACCACGGCTCCTACCTTTTTTTACGCTGTGCTTTCGCCGCTCAGTTTCCGTTGAAGCGATAGACCGCATGAACCTTCGCCCGCTGCTGCTGGCGCGCTTGATCACGCCAGCGTCTTGACCGCGGTTGGGTGCGGTCACACAAACAACGCGCAGAACTAATGTCGACGGCGGCGGCGTTTTGCCCGCGTTCGCACCGAACGCGCGCGTCATTGGTGACGTGTTTATGAAGAACGTGCCAACCTTTGCCGTACACACCACGGCGGTGTACCGTAGCGATCATAAGGCCATGGCTCCTGTGGTGACTAAATAAATGAAAACCACCGGATCATATATATTTCTAATTTTTAATAGTTCAAATTACCAATTACACCACCACATCTTAGTATTCATAATTGTAAATACATAATTCCCACCGTAGTACAGCTTGGCTGGTCTTCCATCTCCACCACAATGGAAGGGCTCACAGTTTTATTGCGATAGCAATTATATGGACACTTCTAACGGATTTCTGCCGTCGGCGTCGCCGTCGCCGTTGCCGTCGCCGTCGCCGTGAGGTTCCCTATAGATAAAATCTCCGCCGCGCGCCGTATGCCCGAGCGGAAGCGTGCGGGGAGGCGCGCTATCACGGAGAGCGAACGCACTCAATCTCCCACGCACAAGCAAGGAAGCGGGAAGCCAGCGCCGGAGGGAGCGGGGGGGGGGGGGGGGGGGCGCACTTCTACTCTGCCAACAACCGCGCTCGTCGCTCGCTCGCACCGTCTCTTATCTCCGCACGGCTCTGACCTTTCTATGCGCCGTGCATTCGCCGCTCAGTTTCCGTTGAAGCGATAGACCGCAGGTACCTTCGGCCGTTGCTGCGGCGTATGCGCTTGCTGCCAGCGTTTTGACAGTCGTTGTCTGCAGTCATTCAGTGTGATCTATTCATGTTTGTTTGTGCGCGCTCACACCACGCTTGTTCAATCAGTTAGTAATAGTCGGGCCACATTTTCCAACGCACGCTACACATGCAATGCTGCCCGTGTCGGCAGTGCAGCGCTACAGGTGTGTCCCTCCCTTCGCACGCGCTGCCCACGGGAAGCGCTTCTCATCAACACCACCATTTCACACGTGCCTTCTCGTGGTCATCGAGTCTCTCTTCATGTCGGTCTACTTACGCCGCAGCACACCTGCTTACCTAATCAGCTCATGCTTACTACAATTTATATTGCTACCAAAGCCGCTCACCTTCGTATGACATTGCTGTGTTGCTATCGCATTCATTGCTTCGCCCTTAGGGCGAAACTGTGACATTTTTTATGTTGAGAACTGCAGAGAAATAATTAAAGCGGGTCCGGAGGCCCCACCAATCAATCCGGTGACTCCACCCAGGTCTGGGCCGGTAGACAGAGTCCTTCGGCGACGGTCCGGGCTTCGGCGACGGCCCGGGCTGTCTAGACAGCCTTGAGTTGAGCGATGAGCTCTGTGCTTCTTAGCGCTGAGTCCCAGGAGGACTGGTCAGGAACGTCAGTGCCCGCGTTGACAGGGCACAGCCAGAGCATGTGTTCGAAGTTGTTGTATGCGTGGCCACAGTGTGAGCATTCAGTTGGAAGGTCAGGATTGATCCTGCTTAGTGTTGGTGGTGTGATGTATGTCCTAGTCAGCAACTGTCAGTAAATGTCGGCCTGTGCTTTTTGAGCTTTTGGTCAGGTGGAGGAAAAATTCTTCGTGCTAACCTATGATTTGAAGTGATATTATGGTATTGCTCCATCACGTTCGTCCTGTCCAAATCCTCCGTTGACGCTCCGCACGAACACGAACCTATTTGAAGTAGACGTAGATGGTGTCCCGTTGACTGCATTGATTGATACTGGAGCCCAAGTGTCCATAATGAGCGCTAACCTATGTCGTCGCATCAAAAAGTTCTTACGCCTGCCTTCTCTCGAGCCGTAAGCGTTGCCAATGGCGCCACTGTTGCCGTCACAGGTATGTGCACTGCTCGCATTGAAATTGCTGGCCGCCAATTCCAGTCCTGTTCACCGTGCTGACCAGTTGCCCTCATGATTTAATTTTCGGGCTGGACTTTCTGACGACGCATTCTGCCCTCATCGACTGTTCCACCGGTACGCTGTGCCTCTAGCTTCCTCTTCTTTCACACGTTCGCCCCGAACAACCGAACACCCTCTGCAATACAGCGTTTGTTTGTTTACCTCCAAAAGCCCTAACCTTCGTCGAATTGGTCTCAACGGCAACCGTGCCTGATGACGACTATGTCGTCGCCCCTATTCGTGATGTCCTCCTGGCGCGCGACATCTCTGTGCCACACTTCGTCGTTACCCTTGCCGCTAATCGGATGTGTCTCCCCGTTGTCAATTTTGGCTTGACGAAGCAAGTGTTACCTGAAGGCATAGCGGTGGCCATGCTCCGGTCAGTGACAGACGACCACGTCACTGCTTTTGCTGCCGACGCGTTTCCATATCTTCCTGATTACGCGCAGGATGCCTTGAACCTCGATGGCCCGTTACGTCCCATGGTCGCTCCGGACCTCGCACCTGACCGAGAAGCCGCCCTACATCGCCTTTTGCTTTCCTACCGCGACATATTTGACATTGACAATCGACCACTTGGTCAGACGTCCCTTGTTAAGCATCGGATGAACACTGGTGATGCTGCTCCCATTCATCGCCGACAGTATCGCATGTCCACGGCAGAGTGTCAAGTTATTCAGCAGGAAGTAAACAGGATGCTTGCCAAAGGCATTGATGAGCCCTCGTCGAGTCCTCGGGCATCGCCGGTCGTGCTCTTCGAAAAAAAAAAAGATGGCACGTGGCGTTTCTGCGTTGATTACGGCCACCTGAACCGCATCACTAAAAAGGACGTTTACCCTTTACCATGAATCGACGACGCTCTTGATTGTCTTCACGGTGCCAAATACTTTTCGTACATCGACGTTCGATCTGGTAATGGCAGATTTTCGCCGATGATTAATACCAAGAAAAGACAGCTTTCGTCACTCCAGATGGCCTCTACCAAGTTATGGTTATGCCATTCGGTTTATGAAATGTCCCCGCCACGTTCGATCGGATGATGGACTCTCTGCTTCAAGGTTTCAAATGGCCAACTTGCCTTTGTTACCTCGACGATGTCTGTGTGTTTTGTTCTACACTTGAGACGCACCTTGAGTGCGTCGCAGCTATTCTTGACGTCCTCCGCAAGGCTGGGCTCCAATTAAACTCATCGAAGTGCCAGTTTGGACGCCGACAGATTGCAGTGCTAGGCCATCTCGTCGATGCTTCCGGAGTACAACCCGACCCGGAGAAGGTTCGAGCAGTAACGGCTTTTCCTGTACCTCAGTCTGTCAAAGACGACCGGAGTTTTGTGAGGCTCTGTTTTTATTTCAGACGGGTCGTGAAAGATTCCGCAGCAATCGTTCGACCAGTCACTGAACTTCTGAAGAAAGACGTGCCTTTTACGTGGGGTTCCCCTCAGGCTGCCGCATGCCTTGTCGCGATTCTCACCATTCCACCGATCTTGGCCCACTTTGACCCGCCCGCACCTACAGAGGTCCGAACCGATGCCAGTGGTTATGGGATCGACGCCGTCTTAGCGCAACGCCAACACGGACACGACCGCGTTATAGCCTACGCTAGCCGGCTCCTGACAACTGTAGAGCGCAACTATTCGATTACCGAGGGCGAATGTCTTGCTCTCGTCTGGGCTATTTCAAGTTTTCGCCCATATTTATATGGCAAGCCCTTTTCAATAATCACAGACCATCATGCGCTCTGTTGGCTTTCGTCGCTCAAGGATCCTACTGGCCGGCTCGGTCTTTGGGCCTTCTGACTACAAGAATATCTCTGCACAGTGACGTACAAGTCGGGAGGCCAACACCAGGACGCAGATTTCCTCTCTAACTACCCAGTCGAAGACCCGACCTCTACGTCTGATACTGACACCGACGCCTGCGTTCTCTTTGGTTTTTCCACTGCTCCATGTCGCCAACGCGCAGCGCCGTGACCCGTCCTTGCGTATCATCATTGACCGCCTCGAATCGTCACTTGCCGACAGTTCCCTTCGCTTATTCACACTTCAAGATGGCGTATTTTACCGCCACAACGTTCACCTAGACGGCCCAGCATTACTCCTCGTGATCCCTAAACGCCTTCGCTCGGCTCTTCTCCACGAACTTCACCACCTTCCCACTGCCGGTCACCTCGGTATGTCACGTACCTACGACCGGATCCGCCCAAGCTTCTTCTGGCTAGGGCTTGCTCGCTCCGTTAGAAGATACGTAACTCCGTATGAGAAATGCCAGCGACGCAAGACACCGTCGACGCTCCCTGCTGGGTACCTTCAACCACTCGACATTCCCGCGTCCATATTTTCGGGTTGGTTTAGACTTACTTGGTCCTTTTTCCTCTTTCTACCTCTGGGAACAGGTGGATCGCTGTGGCCACAGATTACGCCACGTGCTACGCCATCACCCGAGCGCTCTCTACACGACGTGATCTTATTACATGGAGTTCCACGACAACTTCTCACAGACCGTGGCCGGAGATTCCTATCAAAAGTTATTGCGGACATCGTGGAGTCCTGTGCCACGAGGAACAAGCTATCCACGTCATACCATCGGAAAACAAATGGCCTCACAGAGCGTCTCAATCGCACTCTCACAGACATGCTCGCGACGTCTCTTCAGACCACACAGACTGGGACCTCGCCCTACCGTTTGTCACGTTTGCGTATAATTCCTCGCGCCACGACACAGCCGTTTATTCCCCATTTTTTCTTCTGTTCATCCGAGAACCAGCACTGCCCCTCAACACAACCCCCCAAGTTCACGCAGCACCAGCCAGCGAATATGCACTTGACGCCATCGCCCGCGCTGCCCACGCAAGGGAAATTGCCCATGACCGCCTTCTGAAGTCCCAAGAGAGTCAAAGGAGTTTGTACGACCGGCGACACCGAGACGTGCACTTTCCGCTTGGTTCTTTGGTGCTTCTATTGTCTCCGTCGCGTCAGGTCGTGCCGTCAGAAAAACTGCTGTCTCGTTACAGAGGCCCATACCGAGTGCTTCGGGTCGTGAGTCCCGTCAACTACGAGATCGCCCCTGACGCCCCATCTGCTTCCCAGTCCAGTGATATCGTGCCCGTTACACGACTGAAGCAGTATCACCTTCCCAGTGATGACATTTTGACGCTCCGGGACGTCGCTTCTGCCACCGGGGGATTATGCTACACGCGTGTGGTATTTGATTGTTTGAACGAGGCTCGCGGGCGCCATCGCTCGACAAAAGAGGAAGAAGAACGAGCTTGGCTCCCGCGGTGAATCTAACCGGTCAGCGCTGCAACTGCTGTTGGAAATATAACCTGTAAATAGTTGCTCGTCTTACTGGCTCGTCCTTCGCGTAACAGTATGATACGAGCGGGTCTTTGTTGTCTAGATCCCTCCAGGTGGGTTGAAGTGAGAGGGCGGACCGCAGATGCGGATAGTGAGTTCTCGCGCCAGTTGGTGTGCCCGCTCGTTCGGATTACAGTCAGTAGGCCCGGAAATGTTGCCCAGGAGTGCCGGGAATCATGTGATGTGTGTGGACGTGAGGCTGACTCCTTCCGTTTCTCGGAAGAATATTTTGTTGACAACCGTAGCTGCTTTCCTAGAGACGAGGGCCGCCGAGAAGGTTCTAATGGCTATTCTTGAGTCCGAGTAACTGAGGGAGGCTCCTTTGCAGCTTCGAAGGGCCACCGCGATGGCCATTTCTTCTGCTTCGTGAGTGAAGTTGGTAACCACCGTGGCAGCCACGGTGGTTGACGAGTGAACCATGGGCGTCCACCAGAGACCGCGTAGGCGCCTCGATTCCAATATGTGGCCGCGTCAACGAAGAGGACTTGCGTTTTGTAACGTTTGATCTTGTCAAGGACTGCCTTCGCTATCGTTTTTCTTCACCCTTCGTTGTGGGTCGGGTGTATGTTTCTTGGGATTGGATTAACGGTTATTGGCCTCTTAGAATTTGAGCATATTTGCGACTTCTCTGGTGACATGAAGAAGGGCTGTATGTCTGCTTCTAGTAATATCTCCATGCCCGCTCTTTTGAGTGAGAACTGACCAATTTGGGCATTTCATTGTGCTTCAAAGAGTTCTGTTGCCGTGTTGTGTGGCCCCAATTGGAGGAACCGCTCCGTGCTGGTGTTTCGAGGGAGGCTTAGGACCTTTTCCAATCCGGTTCTGATTGGTGTGTAGATATTGTTCAGCTCCATCTTCGTCCAGTTGAGGAAGGGGGCGGTGTAGGTTACGAGGCTGATGAGGAAGGCGTGACATGCTTCCATGAAGTTGTCCTCTTTCAGTCCATCCCTTGTGCTGGCGACCCGTAATATGACCCTGGTGAAGTTGACGTTGCTCTTTGTGATGCGTTTTAGTGCCTCCGCGTTGTCATTGCTGTAAGCCCCAATGACCATGACCAGGACCTTAATTGTGATACACCTGGGGATGTGTCCTCCATCCCTGGTGTGTAGGTGAACGGGGAGGAAGCTGAGGGGCTGTCTCTGCCTGGGGCCTTGTTTGTAGAGGAGGATCTCTGATTTCCTGGGGGAGAGCTTCAGTCCCGTGTTTTTAAGGAAAGCTTCCGTGGTGTCCAGCGCTTTCTGTATAGGTTCTGCTCCATAGTGGCTAATGGGCCGCTTGTGGACCAAATGGTGATGTCGTCCGCGTAAATCGCGTGCCCTACCCCCTGGTCTTTCGAAAGTTTGTTTGCGAGATCGTGCATTGCGATGTTGAAAAGAAGCGGCGAAAGCACTGACCCTTGCGGGGTGCCGATGTTACCTAGCATGTGCTTTCTGCTTCTGGTTTGTCCAACGTTTATTGTGGCCATTCGGTTATCCAAAAACGATCTTACTAAATTGTGGAAATTTACTCCGTGATCTAAAGTGGAGATTTCGTTGAGGATGTGTTCGTGCCTGACCGTGTCGAAGGCCCTGTTTAGGTCGAGCGCCAGGATGCCTTTTACATCCCTGGATTTGTTGTCCATGACGGCGCTCCTGATGAGTAGCATGGCGCCTTGTGTGGATAGGGATTTTCTGAATCCTATGAGATTGTGGCGGAATAGGCCGTTTTATTCAATGTGCTCTCCAATTCTATTGTGGATGGCATGTTCCGCGACCTTCCCGAGGCACGACGTAAGGGAGATGGGCCTCAGATTCTCTGCATGGAGTGGTTTTCCGGGTTTGGGGATGAGGACTACACTGGCAGTTCTCCACGTCCGGCACCCGGCCTTCAGCCCATACCTCGTTAATTTTAGGATTTAGAGATTGACTCCAACCAAATAAGGAAATTTACTAGCCCGACATTTCGGAACCAATTCGGCTCCTTCTTCAGGGGGTATTCTTCGGAGGTGGCGGTGTGTCGCTTTTAAAAGGTCCGTCGTAACAAAGGAGAGGAAGGGGGAGAGAGCATAAGGTGCGGAGACACTTGGCAGGGCACCTGTTCTAGACAGACAAAATAGGTGGTGGGGGGGGTGGGGGGGGGTGCTTCGGCGTCGCTGGTCGGCTGGGCTGACCGATGCTGGGTGCCCTTTAGTCGCGGGAATGCGTTGACGAGGGACAGGAGGAGGGCGAGTTGTTTTGGTGTTGCTGACCTAGAGCGGGGGGCCCTTTCTTCCCTTCGTCGCGTCTGCAAGGCCATGAGCATAAAAAGAAGGAAGAATGCCCTTCACGCGGTTTATATTACCTGCCGTGTTCTGAATGTGCCAAGACTCGAGTAGTAGCCTTTTTCGCCAGTTTGTCTCTGTTTGAAGGATTTGGGTTTTTTGGAAAGAAATCTTGTGGTCGGCGTCTTCGGAATGTTCGGCGACGGCGCTGCGTATTCGGTTGAATGTTCTGACGTCGTTTTCATGGTGTCTGATTCTTTCTTTAGATTTTTGGTTTCCCCGATGTACGACGCCGGACAGTCGGCACAGCTGATTTTATAAACGACGCCTTGAGCTTTTTCTTTTGGTGGACGGTCTTTTGGTTTAGGAATGAGGATATTCAAAGTGTTCATCGGTTTATGCGCGACTTTGAGGCCTTCTTTTTTCAATATTCGGCTGAGAGCTTCGCTGGTACCTTTGAAGTATGGGATGGACACTCGTTTCTGTGGTCGAGGGGGAGTCAACGGTTGTAGGTCTCGTAGTTTGTGTTTTTCTTTTTTGTTGTCGGGTTGTTTTTCGAATGAATTCCGTTGTATAGCCGTTCCTTTTGAGTTCGTTGAGAACCGTTCTCCTTTCTTTCTTTTCATCTGATTCCAATGTTCAATGAGTTTCGACTCTTTTCAATAAAGAATTTACGACCGATGCCTTGTGGTTTGCCGGATGGTTGGATGAGAAGTGTAGGTAGCGGCCTGTGTGGGTTGGTTTTCGGTAGACTGAGAATTTTAGATTGTCGTTGGTTCGTGTAACTTGTACATCTAGGAATGGTAGCGATCCGTTTTGTTCGTGCTCCGACGTGAACTGTGTATCCGGGTCTATGGAATTTAAATGGCTCTGCAGGTTTTCGACTTGCGACTCCTTCACGATACAGAAGCAATCATCCATGTACCTGAGGAAAACTTTTGGCTTCGGGGAAAAAGTACTCAGAGCTCTGTGTTCGATATTTTCCATAGTTAGGTTAGCCATGGTGACGGAAATTGAGGCCCCCATGGGAGTTCCTTTCACCTGCTTGTAGTAGCTGCCTCGGAAGGTGAAGTAGGTATTTGATAGGCATAGCTCGAGAAGGCGGCAGATCTCGTCTACACTCAAGGGGGTTCTCTCGTCGAGTGTGTCGTCGCGTTCCAGGGCATCCCTTGTTGCGGATATAGCTAACTGAATGGGTACTCTGGTGAACAAAGAGATCACATCAAAAGAGACCAGGCATTCATCACCTTCGAGGCGTACATTTGATATGAGCTTGATGAAGTTTTCGGGGTTGCGCACGTGGGATGCTGTCCTTCCGGTGAGTGGTGATATAATCTGGTGCAAGTATGTGGATAGTGATCGAAGTGGGGAGCATGAAAAGTCTACGATTGGCCGTAAGGCTTACGCTCTCTCCCCCTTCCTCTCCTTTGTTACGACGGACCTTTTAAAAGCGGCACACCGCCACCTCCGAAGAATACCCCCTGAAGAAGGAGCCTAATTGCTTCCGAAACGTCGGGCTAGTAAATTTCCTTATTTGGTTGGAGTCAATCTCTAAGTCTTAATCAATTTTCCCAACCAGACAGGTAATTCTGTCGATATGTTTAGCTTCAACTCGTTATTTTGCTGTAATAATTTGTATGGCTTTGTCATCTAGATTTCTGAGTAGTTTGTTAGTCCGTCTGGGCCGGACGCCGAACGTCCGTATAGGTTGTGAAATGCGTGCACAATCTCCGAAACTTCGAAAGGACGATCCAGCGAGAGTTGAGGTGTCCCCTTGTACTCGCGTGTCGGGTCGTCCGACGGGACAGATTTGCGCTATACCGGCAGGTAGATGTCTGCATGGGCGTCAGCAAAGTCCCGCGGACTCGTACCTTCTTTCGTGTGAAGGTGAACGAGCCTTTCGATCGTTAGTCGGGCATTACTCTTGGTCGGTTTGTTGATGTCGGCGAAGAGGTTCTTGAGAAGGCTCCACTTGCTGCCCCTTCTCAATTTACCGTCTGCCTCATTACACACCTCGTCCATTGCTGCGCATTCAACTTTCTAGAGTGTTCTTCGATCTCTTTGTTGATTTTAGTTAATTTAGACCTCAGCCTCCTGTTTAGCTTCTGCTGTTTCTATCTTTGTCTTAGCGCGTTCTTGGCCTCCAGGAGGTGTGCGAGTCTGGAGTCCACGGCTGGTACCTCTAGGTCCACGCTTATTCATTTAGTGGCGTTGGCCACCGTAATTTTCAGATTTTCCAGGAGCTCCTCGAAGGTTTCTCCTTGTCTGTCCTCATTATCCCTCATTCTTCTGAAGAGGTCACAGTCGACGTAGGTGTGCGTCTTGAGAGGAGTGAGTGTGATGCGGACGTTGATTTCTAGGATGTAATGTACACTGCCAAGGTCCTCTTGCAGGTTGCCCCACGACCCGTCAGCGTTTCCGAGGAACGTCAGGTCCGGGGTGGGGTCCCTCTGAACCAGGTTGCAACTGCGCGACGGGAACCTTGAGTCCGTGATGAGTTGCGTGCCTAGGGTGTCCGCGCACTCGGCAAGGTAATCCCTTTCCTGCCATTGGTGGCGTAGCCCCAGACGGTGTTGTGCGTGTTGATGTCTCTGGCAACTATCAACTGCCTGTCCTTGGCTTGCGATGCGGGTGATGTGAGAAGTTTGTTAAAGTTCCTGAGTCTGTCAGTCGGGGAACTGTAGAAGTTTAGTACATAAAGGTTGGTCTTTAGGGCCCGACTGGGAATGATTTCTGTGAGCATGGATTCCAGGCCTTTCTTGTATGTCGGGGTGCCCCTTTCCACCATAGTGGTTATGCAGTAAACAATATTTTCTAAAGAACACCATCTTAAGTTATCTTTATTGTGCTTCTCGACAGATAAGAACTGCTACAAATTATATTAATTAAATAGCAGAAGCATTCACATGAGGAAAATGCTAATTGTTGCAACGGTTTACCTATAGTAAACAAGGTTACGCATAGACGTATTCCCTTCTTCCGCACCAAATGCACAAGACCTTGCGACTGCTTGCACGCCACATGCCCCTAGAAGTGGAAACATTAAGCAGTCGCCATCATGAATAGGCACAAGCCCCATTATACCAGCCGCATAAAAATAACGAGCACATCCACACTGCACAGTGGATACACACAGATCATATCTACCTGTCTATATAAAAACAGTGCATTTTTTTCAGTTCACGTAAGGCTTACATCATAGAAACGGCACTAGAGCAAATGACTATAAGCCACCAATACGACTGCAATGACATCGTACACCACCGCACATTTCTGCCACACACCACATAGGACACATGCACGCTGCAGAGACATGTTTTCTTTTCTAGGACGAATCTTCGCGAGCCGCCCGATAAACACAGAAGGCACGGACGACACGTACGAGCGCAACCCACTCACATTCAACACACCGAAACGAAAGGAAATGCGGACGATACGGGTGTAACCTGCACCACACGAGTTATCAACCCTCGTGGATTTGATCCTTTCCTACTGAAACAGTCACAACGCGCACGGAAAAATCGCACGCTGCACATGTGTACCTCCGATATCGTGTCAACAATTCCTGAGGCTACAATTCATGTGAACGACATGAGAAAGTTATTTAAAACGAAGTGACGGCGTAGGAAAAGTAGGTAGCATCGTGAAACCTCATGGATTGACTTTCAGACAGCTTCGATACAGCCCAAACCGTTCAAATCACGCCACAGCGACGTCTAGGTAAAGATTACCTAAGCTGATCTCGAAGGCCATGCTTTTGCTGGCTGCAGACGGCGGAAGCAATTCAAATGAATGGATGGATGTAAAACTTTAATGAACGTCCTGAGGTACTCGACACAGCGAGCAGCAGGCCGCTCCCACATTGGGACAGTCAGGCCATGCCCGACCGCCACATCGTGGGTCCTTAGGACAGCCCATAGTTGCGCCCCAGCATCGGCGCTCTTGATAGCGGAGAGCCACTTGTCCTCATTTATTTGTTCCGTGCCTCGTAACGAGGGACAACGCTGGAGCATATGGTCTAAACTAGCGAAGTGATTGCAGCGCCTGCAAGAACTACTGGCATAAGTGTCGGGATAAAGCTTGTGTAATAAACCCGGGGTGGGATACGAGCCTGTTTGCAATAATCTGAGGGTTAATGCCTGCACTCTATTTAACTTTTAAGGAAGGGGAAAGTCTCTCCTGCCGAGATAAAAGTGCTGCGTAATTTCATTATATGTTGTCGGTTGATCTCTGTTCTCCACCACTCCTGGCCGGCCGGGGAGTTCTCCATGGTCGTGGAAAGCGAGACCTCGGGCCTTGGACTGGGCCAGCTCGTTGAGGTTTGTGGGGCCTCCCATGATTCCATGTGAGCGGGGAACCACGTGAGAGTGTGGGTGGCGATGCTTTTGCCGTCGAGGATGCGACAGGCTTCCTTACACACGGCGCCAACGCTGAAGGCGCGAATGGCTGCCCTGGAGTCGCTGAAGATGTTGGCATGTTTCTCGTCTAGGAGGGCCAAGGCAATGGCCACTTACTCGGCCGCACATGACGACGTGCTTCGTACCAAAGCTGCGTTAACGGTCGAACCCCTGTGGTTGATGGACACTACTACGAAATTTTTGCTGTTGCCATATTGGGCCGCGTCAACGAAGCAGCTGCCGCCAGGGAGTTCTGTCGCCCGGCGTAGGGGCGCCACGGCCCTGGCCTTCCTTCTTTCCACGTTGCGCTGGGGATGGATGTTACTCGGGGTGGGGGATATGATGATGTGGTCTTTCTGCTCTTTAGGAAAGCCCTGGTAGGAGTCTTCGACCTTAGCCGGGGGGACGCCCATCTCTGTTAGGAGTCGTCTGCCCGCCGTGGTGCCGGAGAGTCTGAGAATCTGTGCCCTTTCTTTTGCTTCTGCAATTTCTTCCAGTGTATTATGAATGCCCAACTGCAGAAGTCGGTCGGTGCGTGTGCAGTTTGGTAGTCCGAGCGCGCTCTTGATCCCCCTCCTTATCATGGCATTTAGCTTGTTTCGCTCGGCACTCTTCCAGACGTGCATGGCCGCTACTACGTGAAATGGCATAACAAGAAAGCTTGGACTAGCCTTATCAGATTCTCTTCACTCAGGCCTCTCCTTCTGTTAGCTACCCGCTTGATTAGACCGATGACGCTAACCGTCTTCTTTGCTAGTTTGTGAATGGTGATGCTATTTGTGCCCGCCCCTTAGAGTGTCATTCCCAAGATTCTAATGGACGCGACTTTGGGAATCGGATCTCCGCACTTGATGTAGAGATTAATGTCGATTTCGGTGGGGGGCTTCCAGTTCTGTGGCTTGCGGCCCTTTCTAGTGGGGCTGTAGAAAAGGAGTTCCGATTTCTTTGGGGAACACCGGAGTCCCGTGTCCGTTAGAAAGCGCTCTGTAGTGTTGACAGCTTCCTGGAGAGCGGCTTCGACTTGTCCGTCCCTGCCTCCCGCGCACCAGGCAGTGATGTCGTCCGCGTAGATCGTGTGACCGATGCCCTGGATCTTGCCTAGGTATCTCGAGAGGTCGACCATTGCGATGTTGAAGAGGAGCGGTGAGATGACTGACGCCAGGGGGGTGCCTCTTCCGCTCAGCTCCATTTTCTTTGATTCTAAATCTCCAGCCTTGAGGATGGTGCATCGTTTGCTCAAGAAAGAGTTGATGAAGGCATGGAAGGACGAGCCCAGGTCGAGTTTGGAGATGGCGTCGAAAACGAACTCGTGACGGATGCTCTCAAAGGCCTCCTCCAGGTCGAAACCAAGGATGGCTCTCGTGTCCCGAGTGCAGCGTTCCAGGATTTGCATCTTCATAAGCTTCATGGCGTCCTGGGTGGAGAGGCCTGGCCTGAAACCTATCATGTGGTGAGGGAAAAGGTCGTTGGTCTCGATATACTCGGCAATTCTGTTATGAATGGCGTGTTCGGCCACCTTCCCTAGACATGACGTCAGTGAGATGGGGCGGAGGTTGTCCACGCTCGGCGGTTTACCGGGCTTTGGGATGAGTATGACGTTCGCCACTTTCCATTGTTCCGGTACAATTCCGTCCTCCCAAATGCGATTTATCTCACTTGTGAGAAACTCGACTGATTCGTGCTCTAGGTTTCTGAGAGCCTTGTTGTTAATGTGATCCGGGCCGGGTGCCGACCTACTATTGAGGTCGTGTAGGGCGCGGCGGATTTCACTGACTTGGAAAGGCTTGTCCAGAACGGAGTTCGGCTTCCCTTTGTATACTGGGTATGCCGCCTCATCGGCCACAGTTTTGAGTGGCAAGTACTTCTTAGCTAGCGTCTCCAGCACTTCTGCTTCCGAAGACGACTTCCTGGCTTCGTGTAGAGGTTTAGCGAGGACACTTCTCTGGTTTGATTTGGTGCCGGAGTCGTCGAGCAAGTGTTTCAGAAGATTCCACTTCCCTCCCGTGCGCATCTGTCCGTCGATTGAATTGCAAATTTCTTCCCATTGCTGCCTAGACAGGGCTTGGCAGTGCTCGTCTATCTGTTTGTTGACCTCGGCTATCTACGTGATACGTAGAATACGTGATAGGATTTCTTTCTGCGCTAAACTATAGCGTAAAATATAGATTGTTCTATGACTATTTTATCTCGCAACATCTATACGTAGATGGGTGAAACCGGGCACAAAATGTTACCATGTGAGTGTACCGGTTAATATTTATGGCATCACACAGGCCACACCAGTCTCACAAGTATGCAGGCTGCGCTGTTGCTTTTCCTCCGTGTTCTGTGATGGCGGTCGTATGTGCGGGGTGCTTGATCGTGTGTTTTTGTGTTTGCTGTAATGAAGTGGGTCGCAGTTAGCGTGCAAAGAAGTGCCTTAAGGTACCTTGTGCCATGCTGCAAACTCGCTGTATGCGTGGCGCGCCAGGCAAATGTGGACCAACGATTTTAGGCCGTGGAGTGCGGCTCCTTTGTTTCTCGTTGTGGAAAGTTGGGTGGACGTCGCAAAGAAATAATGCGTGTTAGCGCGCCTCAGCTCGTCCACTACGCAGCGGCATGTATGCGGGGAGCAACATCGCCGACGCAGCACCGGCAACTTGGAGAGCGCTTTGCGAACGCGTCGTACCATTCAAAACGTACGTAATCGTGCTGGATAACTACACGCGTATTGTGCGAGCTTCTCGTGTGTGCACCGCGTGCGCGAACGTAGGAAATAGAAGTCCCGCGACAACAGTGAAACCTGTGCTGATGCTTGCTGAACGCTGGTTGTCAGCACTTAGTTACGCAAGTTTATTGCTTTGATGCTAAATTGAAAATCTTGATAAACATTTTCTTCCGATCAGAAATATAACGTTCGGAAATAATCGTGTTCATCGTGTGCGCGCTTTGCGTGATCTCAGGCTTTTCTACTGGAGTTGCATAATAACGACTGATTTACCTCTTCACCGATTCCTATTGCAATGATGTTTCCTCGCCTATAAATGCTTCGACGTTGTAAATTATCTCTGCTTACGAAGTTTTCGGTTTACGACAGTTTTAGAGAAAAAAATGTATGCAATCACAGCTTGCTAATAGTACAACTTACTTTTAAAGACAAGACGTTTTGACATACCTTATACGTAACTAAACATGACAAGGGAGGGTTGCTTAAACTGAGTCATGAAAAAAATGAATTGTTTTGTAAACAAACATTTCTTTGCTATGTTCTACTGCTGCGTGTCAATAATTTTACTGTTATGAAAGGGTCCCCATTATCAAGACATTCATCAGTGACTTCTACTTTGTGCTTTGTTGCCACCCTGCACTAATGCAAACATTGTTTTCGTGACTATTTTGAGATGCTCCATGCATGTGTAGACAATTTGGCAGCTTTATAAAGCTATGTGCCACGGCTATAAGTTAACAAGGAACTTATTTTATAATGGCGAGGCTGTGACCCACAACCGTGCCCACATAACGGAGGAGCCACCAGACCCCTTGGCTATGCCTCCCGTAGCACAACGTGAAAATCTGGATGGTTGTGTCAGGTATGTATGTAGTGTACGTGTTTCAAAAAGCACCATCTCGATATCATTCGTGTCTAAGTTTATCGAGGTTACTCAACACAGCTAACTAAATAGGTCCAATATTTATGCAACTTTCTGTTTATTTGTGTTCATAGCTGTTCTGCACACCTTATCGTGTTCTATATAAAACTAGACCTAACATGTCCTGATGTTAAGTATTTTTTCTTGCATCAATCGCTTGGCTGCAAGTTACATTTTAATTTTGCATAGTACACACTCTATTTATCACTTATTTTGATTTTCGTGTTTTTAAACTGTTTCCTGTGCTGTAGGTACTATTTCCGAACTTTTTGTATTTATGATACACTCTTGTGCAGCTTCTGCGCATGTAAGAATTCAAAGTGTAGTGGGTGAAATATGTCATAGGTGCAAGCACACAGTGTGCTTACCATTCATATTCACAATTAGTCCTGTCTTGTTCCCGGAATAACTGCCACTGGCAAATACACATTTGATGAGCACAAACTTCTTGAAATGATACATGATACATATTCACTGTGCTGCAGTTACTACAGTTCTGAAGTATTTTATAATAAGGTAGCTTTTTTCTCTCCCATGTTACATTCTTGGCATGCTATCCCCATTCATGCAAGTAGCCATTGTAGCAGTTGCCAGTCAGTGTCCAGTTACATTATTTTCACTTTAAGTCAATACATAACACACATAGTTAACTGGTAGGTAGTTCATTGTATTGAGTTTTGAAAAATAAGAGTAAAGTAAAGGCAAAGTAAAACAGCTTCACACCAAGGGAAGCAGTAGAGAGGTTTTCTGAATTTTCTTGTTTTTCAAAGCTTAGTAGCCGCTGCTCGCATGAGGGGACACTGTAGAATGTGAATTCACCAAAATGACGTGATTATGCATTCGAATAAGTGTGTTTTGTTCAATAGCAATATGTGGTTTCTTGTTTGGACATTGCAGTGCATGCGGAAGTAAAAAGTCAAATTAGCCGAGGTCAAGTTACTAAGTGTTGACTGTATATATGTGTCATTTTTCGTTGTATTGTTGTGAAGATAGCCGACATAAAACTTCCTTATTGTGTTTTTTTTCGCTACGACACGCCCCAGCTATGCTCAGATAAAGTACGGGCTTGCGAAGTGGCATCTTTTCAAGAAAAGCTTACGCCATAACATCTCGTACTGCTATAGAACAATACAGAACTATATTATGGAAGTCCACAAAGCTCAGGGCTCGCCGAACTAAGATGCAAGTGCTACAACGCCAGTTACCGGCTCGACATGCCACTCAGGCACTCGACTGATGAGAAAACATTTATAGTGGGAGTTCCGCAGGCTACAAAGACATTGTGTAGACATATCTGAAGCTGCACATTAGGACTTAAAAAAAGGACAATGCCCAATAACAACAGCCCACGCGACACAACAATACTTCACTACAGTCCATGTCTACAGTCTACTTCGACACTACAGTCCACGCGACACTTCACTCCTTGTCTGTCGTACTCACTTCGTCCCGTCCTAGCGCTGTTTGTTCCCGTCCTAATGATGTACCAGCCAGCCCAGACCAGCACACTCCATCTGGGACTTCATACACGAGGCATGGATGGACCATTTTTGTGATTTCTCCCTTTCTGCTCTATTTACCCCATTTCCCTATATAGTCCTTCAAGCCAGTAGTTTCTATGCACGTACAAATTAACCGGTGAATTGCAGTGCAGATGTAGGCAACGACAGACGAGTCAAGACGACAGACATGCGGCAACTTATAACAAAAAGATTTATTTTCGCCAACCCATGTTTATAGCCGTCAGTCACCACACTGCACATGCGCAATTCGCACCCTTAGGAAGATAGTTAACTCTTTATCTGACAAGTGTACAGACGGTGTGCTGATACACCATCTGCAATGGTATGCAGATGAACGCAATTTTCTTGATATTGTGAGAGCTTATGAATGTAGTGTATGACGGCCAGTTTTTATGTCTGTCAGATGCAGTGACCACATGGCCTCTACTCTGAAAAGCGCATGCGCCGAGTGGTTGCCATGTGGTCACTACATCTGACAGACATAAAGTGGCTGTCATACCATACATTCATAAGCTGCAGTATCATGAAAACTCCAGATCGTTCCAAAGTTAAAGTTGTCTTCTCTACACCTCAGAAGCTTATGAAGTTGTGTAATCTAAGGAAATGTGGCAGCGCAGCACACAAGTTTAAGAAAAAGCACAAAACTCGTTCGTCACCTATGTTAGCAACATGTTTTAGTGTACCCCTCTTTCTTGTGGTAAACAGTACATAGGTCAAACAGGACGCTGCATCAATGACCAGCTGTGAGAACACTCATACAATGTCAAGACAAACGTGTGTGACAGTTGGCTTGCATGTTGTTGCAGTTCGTGTGCCGTCAACCATTGTTTGCTCGGTGTACTGTTGTCGGCAGAAGCAGTGATCCACTAACACGTTAAATTATTGAGGCTGAAAAGGTTGCGCAACTTGGCTATGTGTGTGTCGGCACCTGTACGCTTATCAGACACAGAGTTGACCTTCCTAAGGGTGTGAATTACGCTTGTGCAATGTGATGAGTGGCGGCTATAAACATGGGTCGCCAAAAATAAAACTTTTTGTTGAAAGTTACCACACGTCTAGTGTCTCGTCTTTTCTGTCGTCAATATCTGTGCTGCAATTCACCAATATGTTGTACCAAGAAGTCAAATTTATCACGCACTCATTGGAACTTTCTCTCATCACGAATGAAATGTGGTTTTCGTACCGTGGTAGAGCATTCACTTGATTTGTTAATTATTGTTCTCTTGCAAGACTGAGCTAGATGTAACAAGCAGCCGTTGCATTGCTAGGAAGCTTTATGTTAAAGGAATGTATTGATACCAAAGTCTTAACTGCTTAGCGCAATAACGGAAGTTGTGGGTATTGTTTATTGTGCTTTCCTTGCTCTTGTGTCTAAACTGATGGCTATAATTGTTAGGTTTCACTGAAATTCGCTTTTAATGTTTTGCATTATTCTCCTGCATAAGGTTCGTTTCACAGTTATGTGAAGCTTAAGTTGTTTGTAAGCATTTTTATTGCCTGTTTTCACAGTAAACATGGCTTACTTCAGTTTTTGAAATGGCGCATCATAGTTTGAGGTAATTCATGTCTCTGCAGGTTACCGCATTATTGACTTGGAAACCAGTGAGGTCTCTAGATGCAAGTGAAGCTACCGAGGGAAGCACGTGTGCATTGTTTGTGCTGCTGGCCATCCTCTGCAAAAGTGAAGGCTGGCTGTCAGTGCTTGGATGACTTTCTGTTACTCTAGCCCTTGGGCTGTGTTGACTTCACACTTGCTGCAAGCTTAGGCAAAAAGACCGGCTGGATGCTTGGCAGGACATAGTATCAAACCGCAGTGGTACTGTGCTGTGTTTTTGTACATTACAAAGTGAAGGACAGTATTTGTGCTGTTATTAAGAAGTATAAATTGTGTTCTGCCATTGAAATAAGGGAACTGGACAAAAAAGCAAAACATTTCGAAGTCTGACCTAAATGGGAAGGCAACAAATATTGTGTTGTAGCTGTATGTAGAGTGTCTTAATATGTGATACAAGACTTTGATGTTTAATAAGTAATATATTTGTGCTATCAGTGCTGTTCACGTTGTTTTTCTAAGTTACTGTTATGTAAGTATCATTATTTGTTTGCCACCAGATGGGATGATGAAGTTAGGAAATTTGCAGGCGCAAGTTGGAATATGTTAGCGCAAGACAGGGGTAATTGGAGATCGCAGGGAGAGGCCTTCGTCCTGCAGTAGACATAAAATATAGCCTGATGATGATGATGTAAGCAGACGGTAAATAAATGCATGGTTTGACATTATAACCAGGTTTGTCTATGACATATTCACTATTATTTAAGGTGGACCAATGCATATTAATGGGTGCATATTCAACCACCACATATTCCTCCTGCGCAAACAATTCCTACATACTAGCGTTTGTTCTTAGCAGCTGATGTTGGCTATTATGCAATTTCATGAAAGCACGTGCAGCTACCGACACATGATTTTTAGAGCAGTAAGTCGGAAGCAATGAAACTGATTTTTTCTGTGGCCTAAGCTTAAATATGCTTAAGAAAATGAACATTTGTGGAAGATTTTTACTTTCCGGCTGTGAGAACCTTTATGCGAGAACCTCTGCAAACTGGACGTGCATGCTATCTCTTGTTATAGCGGAAATGAAAAAGTCTTCTTATGAACCCCTTTGTAGCTTTGCATTATGCACTTTTACTTGCAGTCAGCATCTATATGCTGGGCTATGGACAACTGCAAGACAAGTCGGGCAAACCACCATGTGGCAAACCAACAAAGGGTTAATTATTAATATTATTATGTATTCGGTGTGTTGTGCTCATTTGTAATAATTATTGCTCCTACCAGAACGGCGAGGCTGGCTTACTGTAGTGATGATTTGCCTAAGACATGGTGTCTGACTGTACATGGTATTGTATGACCTTATTTTTGTAGGTAATTGTGTTGAAATGCACGAGGGCATCAACGATCAACAAGTTGCAAACATGATTTTAATGTTTTGCTGACAGACACTGTATAGGAAAATGTGAATTTCAAGAAAGCTTTGGTTTCTGTAGTATTCAGCTCAAGGACCCGTTCTAAGTTCTAGTTCTAGAATTCATTTTTTTTATATTTTTACTTATTGTGTTGGGCTATGCTCAACACAACCAGAAGCGAGCTCGCGGCGTCAGATCAGGCCGTAAACGAAGGAAGATGCTTAAGGCTGAGGTTCCCGCTTTTTCCGCACATGCACGAAGTGGCCCCAGTTTCTATACGGGATGCGTTTATTAGCAACAATGAAAGAAACCAAGAAATACGGCCATGTTCTAATAACATCTTAGAGAGCAAGCAGAAATGTGTTCGAGCTTGCGCGCCAGACTTCTGCGACAATACGCCAGCCGTCTAATAGCATAGTACCCGTAACATAATAGTAATACTAATAGTATAGTAACCCTCGGTGAATTAATATTTTCCACCTCGTTCACTTTCCCCACGTGCGCTTGCCCGCACGTGAGGGTGGGTGAGACCCACCCGTCATCATGGCGAGGTAAAGCCAATGTGGGCACAATGTTGTGGACATCATGCAAAAGGTGTATGGTGTTTCATCTTTATGACATTAGTTCCGGTTTTCATGTCTGCCACCAGGGTGAAACAGCGTGTCCCGGTCTAAAAATAGTCATAGGCCTGCGAGTTTGTGTTCCTGGACAAGCTCGGCAGCTTGATAAGCGCAGGCTGTACTTCATTTTATGCTTCTCTTTGAACTTGGTGTAGCCAGTAATGCACAGCCGCCATTATCTCCTCTGTTAATACATATTCCTCCGTCTTGCGACTTGTTTTAAAGATATTTATGAAGCACTGTACCCACGCCGTTACTTTAACCGGCTTGACATGTTCGGGTTGATATCGCTGCCTTAATTTTAAAAATACGATTTATGACGAAAACTTCTGGCTCGGATATATCCGCTTAAAGTCAACTCAAAACGATGATGGAATTGGTCCACATGTACGAAGGTGGTTTGTCAAGAAATAAAGAGGGTTAATCTTAATGCAGTTGAGCAGTTTGGTGTCTGTCAGCGCTCCCATTAGTTTGAGGAGTGGTAAGGAAAGATGTTTCAATTGAGCGATTTTTGATTTCCCAGCTTATACAGCTGTGGTTGTTAGTTGATGAACGCTACAGAAAATTGCCGTTTGTTGTATTTTTGATTTCCTGTCGTCTGATATCCTGTTGCCTCACGGCTAGAGTCTGACTTCCTGTAGTCCGTCAATGTTTATTTAAAAAATTAACGAAAGTTTTTAAGGCGATATAAAAACGATATTGTTTTTATATCGCCTTGAATAATGAAGTAAAAAGTAATGTAAAAAATCAAGTAAAAAAAGAACTTCATAAACGATTCCACTACATATTGCATCAGAATACAGTATCATAACACTGCGCCGTGCTGAACGTGGTTTTACTCGTATATTTTGACCGTGTCTACACTAATAAGAAGCTGTGTCTACGCTGGTGTTTACATTACGAACGTCAATTGGACAGTGGATGCGCTCAAGTGTGGCGACTGCTTGATATTCGTACTCCGCGGTGATAGCCTATTCAGCTTCTAGCTCCTGTGTTGAAATATCATCGACTATTTGGCTGACATTATTTTCAGTATCTTGTTACTGGCAGCCAAGTGCTCTTTCATCGTGATGAGTGCGGCTCTGTGGAGCTCCCGCTTCCCAAAAAAAGAGGTCGCCTCGTTGGTTACGCTTGTGCTGGGCGCCCGCCGGTTATCTCTTTGTTTTCAGATGCTCCATGACTCCAGCGCGCAAGCAGGGAACCGTAGGGCTTTGTCCACGCTCTGGTAAGGCTGGGTGCAGTACCGACCTGGATTAGGTTGCGCCGCGAATATTTCTCGAATAAACCGTCCTTGTCAGTGGCTTTTCCACTTTCGTCGGTAACCCCTATAAGTCGTTGACCCCGAGTTTGCATCAGGTATTGTGGCACGATAAGGAGATGCTGAAACACATGGCAAAAAAATAAACGAGAAAAATAATATACCCGAGGCCATACAGGACAGCCGTTCGGTCTTTCCCTATTGCAAAACCCAGTATCCAGTACCCAGTGTCATGCCTGATTATGGGCCCAGTGTCGCGCGCTGGATACTGGGACGCTGGCAAGGCGCGGCATACTGGGAGGCGCTGGGCGCGGGGTATTGGTGCGAAATGCAGCTCTAGAGCGAGAAATACGTGGTGCCTGGCTACCTTATATATTTTTTCGAATACAGAAAGAAAGAAGAAGAAAGAAGAAAAAGGCGCCGAGCAGGATGGTCGGGCGAATATCGGCTCCCGCTTTTTGAACTGTTTTCAGCCGTTTTTCGTAAGTTTTCCGAGTGGATTTTTATACCAACGGACGTATACAGACGAGAGGATTACGCCGACATCGAATTTTTGCGGTGGGTGGACAACGGTGCAACGACCGTTGGCAGAGCTATAATGGAGGCGGCAGGGATCGAGGATGCCATGGCTGGGGCCGACGTTATCTGCCCGAACTTGCAGCAGAACATCGTGGTGGTCAGCACTCCGGATCGAGAGCATGCAACGAGGTGCACTAGAATCAAGGCTATCAGAGTGGAAAACAAGCCCTACGAAGTCAGCGCATATGAGGCGGCTCCGCATTCTACGTGCAAGGGAGTGATAAGGGGCATTCCGTTGGGCGATGGTCCGGGAGCCCTAGAGAGGAACATCGTTAACGAAAGGAACCCCCTGGCGTTGGGGGCCAAGAGGATCAAGAACACGGGAACAGTCATCGTGGCTTTCGACGGTTTGAAAGTGCCGAACTTTGTGCGTTACGGACCAGTGTTGGTGCGATGCTCCTTATTCCGCAAACAGGTGGACAATTGCTACGCGTGTGGCAAGCTGGGTCATCGAGCCGACGTATGCCCGACCCCGGAGGCCGTGACATGCCGGGGTTGTGGTGTGTCGAACCCGGACGATCAGCACCAATGTACTCCGAAATGCAGGCTGTGCGGGGGACCACACGTGACAGCAGACAAAGTGTGCCTGCAGCGATATCAAATTCCGTACGTCGTGAGGAGAAGAAGGTGGGAGAAGGCGACAGAAGCTTCTGCAAACCAGGCGTCAGACACGCCACTTGGCAGCGCCGGCGGGGGCGGCCGGGACAGCCAGCCTTCAGCACAAGGAAGTAGGGGACGCTCCGGTTCCAGGGGGCGTTCGCATTCTAGGGGACGCTCCCGTTCCAGAGGGCACTCCCGTTCCAGAACCGGATCCAGATCCCGGTCTAGGGGGCGCTCCAGCTCCCGGCGCCGAGCAGGAGGAGGACGTGTCCAGTTCGAGAGGTCCCGGTTTCGGGGTCGCCATCCTGTGGGCCAGCCAACCTGGGCCGATCGAGTTCGCAATGGCACTACAGAACAGGTAACGCGGGGTTCGCCGCCAGAGCACAGCAAAGACAGCGAGAGGCTTGCACAACTCGAGCGTGAGAATAGGATTATGAGAGACACGATAGCTAGTCTCATGGCTGAGATAGCGGAAATTAAGAAGGTAGGAGGTACACAACCTGCCGCGGAAGATAGGCAGACGCCACAGCCGGCGGATACACCCATGGCTGAGGAATGCGAGACGGAGAGGCCCGCCAAAAAGAGGGCCATAGTTAGAGAGCAAGACACGCCTACGGGTAGGGCTAAATCGGAAATTCGCGAGATGCTCTCTTCCCTTAGCGAGAGCATGAAGCAGCTAAGCGAGACGGTCTCGCACATTCAGGGCAGTATGTTGGCCATGGAGGAGAGATACAACCAGCGATTTTGCAAGATTGAGGCGTTCTTAGAGAATGTGGTAGCTCCAACCGTGGGGCCGAGGGCGCTGTCACTCCCGTCGACGGCTTCGGCGGCACAGAACGTGAGTGTTCCTCACAGGACCAATTCAGCAACGCAGCTGCAACAGCCACAGGATGGCTGTGCAAACTAATTCATTCAGAATATGGCAGTGGAACTGCAGGGGGTTTCTGCA
This sequence comes from Dermacentor silvarum, assembly GCF_013339745.2. Classification (NCBI taxonomy): domain Eukaryota; kingdom Metazoa; phylum Arthropoda; class Arachnida; order Ixodida; family Ixodidae; genus Dermacentor; species Dermacentor silvarum. Next base: position 136,111,999 of record NC_051158.1, on the reverse strand, counting down.
CAAAAGGGCCCCCTTGCAGCAATTTATTCGCTCGCACTCGGAAAAGCCTCACGTAGTACTCCTGCAGGAAACACTAACTAACAGCGTCGTGCTGCCTGGCTACCGGTCTGTCGCAAAACACGACGAAGGAAGAGGAGTGGGTGTACTGATCAGCAAAAAGCTTACCCACGTCGTTCATGACCTCAGGCTGGCGTCGCGCAAGGTCGAACACGTCATGGTAGAAATCATTCCCGGCCCGGCGAACAGAGAGAGCATCTTTGTTTTGAATGTGTACAGCAGTCCCAGGGATCTGAGGCAACGCTTCAGAGCCCGTGTCTCCAAAGCTGCACATCTCGCCAGAGGCGCTCCCCTGGTCGTGGCGGGTGACTTCAACGCTCCGTATCATACGAGGGGCTACCCGTATGACACCCGTAAAGGGGAGGACCTATGGATAGAGGCAATAAATCTGGACCTGATGTTGGTCACGGACCCTGCCTTCCCAACCAGGTGCGGTGCATCATCCAGCCGGGACACGACTCCGGACCTCACTTTCGTCAGGGGAGTGGCAGAGGTGAACTGGACAAACCTTAACATGGACTTTGGCAGCGACCACTACGTCTTGGCCACCGTCCTTCGGATCGAGCAGAACAGACAACGCAAGACTGGGACAAGTTCCGCAAGCTGAGAGAGAAGCGGACCGGGGAAGAGAGGCCCGACCTGGAGCGATGGATTGCAGAGATTCATGAGGACATTGAGGGCGCGACCAAAGAGGTTAGCACAGACCTCCCGGTGCAGAAGATGGACAGCAGGCTGGCGCACCTACTCGAGGCCAAGCAGTCCCTTCTGGCCAGATGGAAGGGTCAGCGGCTCAATCGAAGGCTCCGCAAGAAGATTGCCGAGGTCAACATAAGCATCGAAGAGCACTGCAAAGTCCTTTCCAGACAGCAATGGGATGAAGTTTGCAACTCGATTGACGGCCAGATGCGGAGCGGGGGGTCCTGGAACCTCCTAAAGCATCTGCTGGACGAGACCAACACCAAGTCGAACCAGCGGAGCACGCTGGGAAGAGCGCTGCACGGGGCCAGGCAAGAATCCTCGGACGAGGAGGTTATGGAAAGGTTGATCGCGAAGTACTTGCCGGTAGCCTCCGGTCCGGCGTCCCCCATCCCAGAATATGGGGGCGTCGCGAACCCGGAGCTGGATGCGGAGTTTGGTGTCGAGGAGTTCCGGCGGGCCCTGCACGATTTAAACGGCAGGTCGGCCCCGGGTCCGGTTAGAGTTACAAACAAGGCACTGAGGAACTTGGACGACAAGTCGGTGGAGTACCTGACGGACGTTATCAACAAGATGTGGAACGGCGGAAAAGTACCAGAGATGTGGAGGAGGGCTGCCACCATTCTCATCCCCAAACCGGGCAAGCCCCCTAGTCTCGATAACCTCCGACCGATTTCACTCACTTCGTGCGTGGGCAAGGTCGCCGAACATGCTATCTTAAACAGGGTCTCGTGATACTTGGAAGACCGGGATATTTACCCACACAATATGATAGGCTTCAGGGCAGGACTGTCAACGCAGGATGCCATGAAGCTCATCAAATATCAAGTCATTGACCGTAACACGAGGGACACGAGAGCCACACTTGGATTAGACCTGGAGAAGGCCTTTGACAGCGTCTTGCATTCCTTTGTCTTGAGCCAGATATCTAGCCTCGGGTTGGGCAAGCACTTCCACGACTACACACGATCATTCCTTGCGGACAGAGAAGCCACTCTCAGGGCGGGAGACCTCGTTTCGGACTCGGTTAGGCTGGGTTTCAGAGGGACGCCACAGGGGTCTGTCATATCCCCGACCCTGTTTAACCTAACCATGATCGGTCTGTCGAGGAGACTCTCCGAAGTCGAGGGTATCAACCACACAATATATGCAGACGACGTCACCATTTGGTGTACCGGAGGCAGTGATGGACGGGTGGAGGCTGCGTTGCAGGAAGCCATCGAGATAACGGAGGAATATCTTAAGCCGACCGGCCTTCGGTGTTCCCCTCGGAAATCAGAACTGCTCATTTACAGGCCCCGACGAAGGGGGCCCAAACCGAAGGGTTGGAAGCCTGTAGAGGACGTCGACATCACTCTACGGACAAGTGACGACGGTGTCATCCCCAGGGTGGACTCCCTCCGGGTCCTAGGTATGACGATCGAATCAAACGGCTCCAATAACCTGACGGTGTCAAAACTAGCCAAGAAAACGGATAATGCCATCAGACTCATACGGAGAGTTGCCAACCGGCAGCAGGGTCTTGGAGAGGACAATCTTGTGAGACTGGTGCACGCCTTTGTAATGTGTCATTTTACCTACGTGGCGGCCATGCACAATTGGCAAAGGTCGGAGAGGCACAAGCTCAACACGTTGATCAGGAAGACTATCAAGAGGGCCCTCGGCCTGCCCATGTACACAAGCTCGGAGAAACTGATGTGTCTCGGCATGCACAACACGCTGGAAGAGATCGCGGAAGCGCAGGAGAGGGCGCAGTACGCCAGGTTGTCCACCACCCAAGCGGGTCGGAGCATCCTGCGGGAGCTGGGGGTTCCGCCGGCGGAAATCGAGTCCCGCTTCTGCGGTCTCCCTCGAGAACAGCGGGAACGCATTGTCGTGGCTACAATTCCACGCAACGTTCATCCCGAACACAACGTAGGTCGGAGACGAGCTAGGGCCAAGGCTCTCCTGGGCAAAGCTCGGGAAGAGGCTCCGGATTGCTGTTTTGTTGATGCTGCCCGGTACCCAGACGGGACGGCGTTTGTAGCGGTGGGCATCGATCACGATGGGAAAATCACGAACTGTGCGACTGTTCGAACGAAGTCGGCCGAGGTGGCGGAGCAGGTGGCCATAGCCCTGACCCTGCTGGACGACAAAAGGACCACGATCTACAGCGACACGGCTGTACGAGCTTTCGCCAAGGGCGCCGTTTCGGAGCAGGTCGTGCGCATTCTACGGGACAAGGACATCAAGTCGAACACGATCATCTGGTTCCCTGCACACATGGGGCAGATCAAGGGCGCCCCGCCCAACCTCAACGAGTCGGCCCACAGAGCTGCGCGAGGAGTCGTTGACCGCTTAGCTACCGGGTGGCGCGACGCTGAGGTTATGGACAATCGGGACCCTCCCTCCTCATATAACGAACTTACTAAACATTTTTACATGGGACGGAGACGATATCCTCCGCCACATAGGAAACTAAACAGACCACAGGCGTTGACACTCAGATTACTCCAGGTCGGGGCATACCCTAACCCCGCACTGTTACACAGAATATACCCAGATATACAATCGGCCAATGCTTGCGAGCTATGCTCAGACCTAGCTGACTTGGAACATATGCTCTGGCGGTGCCCCGCGTTACACGACGGCGACGATGTCACGTCGACCAAATGGGAGGCTGTCCTAAGCAGCCCCGATCTTGAAGCACAGCTATGGGCTGTCCATCGGGCCCGCGACGCAGCAGAGAGGCTCGGCCTTTCTGTGCCGACGTGGGAGCGGCCCGCTACGTGCTGACGCGCGTTCCGACGGACAATAATAAAGTTTTACCATACCATACCATACAGAAAGAAACAGAGAACATTGTAATGCAATAGAAAAAGAAAAAAAGTAAAACAAGAAAAATCTGCGATGATTCGAACCTCCGCCCTACAGATCCCAAACCCAGAATCTTACCACTACGCCACGCCGATCCATGATTGTGTGTTCATATTTTGCCATGTCAACGCGCAGACACAGTTGTAGCTTTGCACAGACGTCTCGCACAGACATGGTAGATACGATATCGCCTTCAACTAAAACTTACGCCTCTGCCAGAACGAAAAATTTGTGGTCCGTATTGCATAGTATACCTGGAAGTGCTGCAGCACTGATTTGCTTTTCCGATTGCTATATTAACAACGAAAAAAACCTTAAATGAAACGTCGACCCGGAATGTTGTACGGGCCGTTACCGCCGATTTTGACAGCCGTTTCTTATTCTTCGCGCAAAGGTAATGCAACATTTCCATAGCTCGACAATGCTTTTCAATCGACACGTATGTTTAGGCACATATCTCCGTAAGAGAAGCGTTCGCTTAATGCGGCTGACAGCCTTCGGCGACAGCACACATAGGTATGTTTACAACGTCATTTCGGCGCTCATCGCTTGGTATGCTGACACTGTACACACGAAAGAATAGTCTGTCTAAAAGCAACCACGGGAAAGCTGAATTACAGAGTGATTTAACCTCGTTAGACTTCTTGATTCCTCAGATTGGACGGGCCGATTGAGTGTAGACAGATTCAGCGGGTACGGTAGGCCTAACCTTCGCTGGAGGTGAACGATCTCGGCGCGGCTACCTGATGAATGGGAAAATGCTTGTATTTGAGCTTCATAACCTTTTAACTATTATTTCTAGTACACTAGGGAAAGTGGAAGCGCACGAATCACCGCAGCTTTGTTGTCGGTGCGATAATATCAATCAGCGGCAGGCTTTCTGAGGTCCGTTCGAACGCGTCTGAACGGCTGCTCGGTTTCGTGTCGACTGTACAACACTGCGACAACTCGCAGTCATCGATTGCGTACGAACTACTAGAAAACGAGGTGTTATCTGCGTTTGCGTAATTTCGTTCACGAATACAGCTATCCGCACAGTCAAAAGGGAAATGTACAAAGCGAAAGTTATCTCAAGTGTCGCTTATGCATGGGCTAGCATCACGCACCTTTATTCCAAGCTGCAGCACCGCCGACATGAAATAGACATTTATGATCCCAACTTATAGCGCTATGTTTAGGACAGGAGTCTGTTTTTTGGACAGGAGATGCCCATAAAATTGTATCAAGCATTTATTATTCAACAGCGCCTATACTCCGGCAGTGCGGCACAAACGAAACCAGCGCAGTCTGCAGTACGAGCCAGCGAACACCAGTGCGCCCCCGCCTCATAACAGTGAAACCAGCGTCTCGTCCAGTGTGGCCCAGCACTTCTCCAGCGATCTCACCAGTGCCGCAGTGACTCCCAGTGACTCCCAGCGTGCGCCAGCGTCTCCAGTGCCACCCAGTGTCAAAAAACGCGCTGGTTTCACACTGGAAGGCACTGGAAGACGCTGGTTTTTGCAATAGGGTTGGCAAATAAAAAATTAAGAAATAAAAAGAACATAAAAGAAGAAAACGGCAGCGTTCTCGTTCCCTCTGCTCCGTCGCTTGTGGTGGGCTGCCATTCCGTTCTGACGTCGTCTTCTTTTTCTACATCTTAACAACGCTCAGAATGCATATGAGAATGTGCATGCATTAACATGGAATTGTAATACAAGGAAGATAATGTGACCTGCCTAGTGGGTATGGGCCACCAGTAGAGGGAAGGCGAAGACAGGTCGTCGCTCCTAAGATGCCTGGTAAACGGTAAGGCCAGCAGTTAAGGAATTTGTTCCGAACATGAAAACGGACGAGGGTTGCGTGGTAGTTTATCATACAGTGCGATTCGGAACATTGATTACCCTTAACGATAATCTAAAGCAATTCTTACCAGCCCTGATGGCGTAGTGGCTGTGGTGTTGGGCTGCCAAGCCTGAGGGCGTTTGATCGTTATCCCGGCCGTGGCGGCCGCATTTCGATTGGAGTAAAATGCAAAAACGCCGTGCACCGTGCATTGGTACCGCGTTACAGAATGCCGCCATCGAAATGTGACAGCCGTGGCCGGGATCTGATCCCGCGACAACGTGCTTATAGTGACGCAACGCCAGACCCTCTAAGCCACTATGGTTGGCCTACTAAATGTAAAATGCCATCAGGCTGAAGGAACGTGGAACAACCAGCCGAAGCGTGTATTCAGCCGTTTGCAGTTAGATACAGGATATTCGCGCAAACATAACGTTTCACTTGAAGTTAGCCGAATTATAAGAACAATGCTACTTCAAAAAATGGAATTAAGTACAAGACATAATGATTAGTGAACGTAACTTGCAAATATTCAGGAACTCACGTGTCACTTGAGTAAATAGCTAAATGTTTAATAAATGTATAACGGGGGGGGGGGGGGGAACGTACATTTTTTTATTTATTCTCACGTGTGTTTCCCTAGTATTGTTATCTTATCCGATTATTCTTGTTGAATGCTTTTCAACGGAAACCCTAAACAAAAAATCAAAGGCCCTTTCTTAAAGAAAGATGGTTGAACGCGAAGCTTTCTCCCATGCAATCTCCATGCAAGTCCAAAGCCAACGACCAATTATTTAATTATTGGGTTTTTACGTGCCAAAACCACGATCTGATTACGAGGCACGCCATAGTGGGGGGACTCCGGAAATTTAGACCACCTGGCGTTCTTTAACGTGCACCTAAATCTAATTACACGGGTGTCTTCGCATTACCCCCCCATCGAAATGCGGCTACCGTGGCCGGGATTCAATCCCGCGACCTCGGGCTCAGCAACCCAACACCATAGCAACTGAGCAACCACGGCGGGTAGCCAACGACCACGCAGCGAACCCAAGAAATGCTGAGCGACCCGATGCGATGCATATGTGATTTGATTGCTTGGTTAGCGTTGTATTTTTTGAACGTTGAAGCGGAATGAGGACACATTTCGGTAAGTTGCATAGCCTTTATTTTAGATCATGTAGCCGTTGATGACACGCACGCACTCACGCTTTCAGGGACGACTCTACACTTGCACAGTGTTGCCTTGTGTTCGATGTGGTAGACGGGAGAGGCTCTGCCATTGCCAATACAGGGGATCGACATTCCGGGCACGTTCGCGCTAGCGTTCGCGTACGACAGCCTCTTCTGCCATGCGCTGTACCCGCGGACTACCCATGATGACGGCTGGGAATGCGTTTCGTGACGCGCGTACTGCACTGCCGATATATACTGTTCGTCTGGGTAGCGTGGCGTTGCAGTTCACATTGTTCTTATCGGTACAACTGCGAATGTAAACTGCAGTGTTCTACTATACGTATGTTGTGCTCCATTGTTATATTGTGCGCGCAGATGCGCAGCCGTTGTTCTATTGTGTGCGCAGACAGTTCCAGTGTGTAAGTTGGCTTTCCTGCAATGCGTTTTAGGCGCTCACGAAGGAATAAGTTAGACAAAGAAAGCTTCGATTTAAAAACAATGACGTGGTTGCCCTATACTTTTGCATCGCGCTGCTGTTCACGAGGGTCCAGGTTTTATTGGCGGCTGTGTCGGCAACATTTAGTAGGGAGCCAAATGCAAAAGTGCATCTGCCGTTACATTTTAGCCATGTTAAAGTACCGTAGAGCGTCAGAATAACCACTAGTTCCCAACTGCGAAGTGCTTAACAATAATGAGATTGAGGTTTTGGCATGCACTCCCAAATATAATTTAAATTTTTTTATAATTATTTTCTTAGGCGGATGGTAGTATGTTTCTTTTTGTTGTATCTTGTAAATTCCTCCCTACTTTCGCAATAGCCCGACACTGTTCATAAATGGCAAAATAAATTATTACGGTGAAAACGTGTCATATAGCAGGTGAGGCCTCAAGCGCAAGAAATTCAGAAAATTATGAAAAAATATTGCGGGCTAGCGCGTCAAGAGAGGCAATGAGGAGGTTGTATATAAGTCGATTTTGCAGACAAGCTTGCAGAGAAGCTTGCACAGTTGTTATTACAATAGTAATTCTAAGGACACTACAGACTCATTTCTAACATCGTCGTGGTGTTCCGTATGCAAGTCCAAGGGCGATAACGTCGTCGCCGCGCGCCGTATTGTCGCGAAGAATGTATGCCGCGGGATCCATTTTCCTTTTTGTGACTGTGGGGTTGTCCTCGATGCTGGGGAGTCGGGCAGAGAGCGGGGCCGAAAATGTGAAAACACGAAAACGAGCAGCGCGGGCGACTGCAGCCTTTGCGTGGGAATGACCGCGACGGCGCCTCGGGCACGTGCTCTCGCCCAGCCGACGCAGTCGTACCTGGCAGTCACTTTGCGTGTGCGCTGTTCAAGGGTTGGTCTGCACGCGGCCGACCTTGAGGGATCCCGAAACGGGTGGGGACAAGTTCGTGTGGTCATTTCATGCTCGGCTGTACTGACCATAAGGGGGGAGCGATTTAGTAGTCATTATTAGTTCTGTTGTGTGCGTGGTGTTTTCGAGACGTTGTGTGGTCGCCATGTCGGCTTGCCATGTCGGCTTGCCTGATAGGTCTGAGTAGGTGATTGGTGGGGAATCCTGCGTCTCCCAACAGTCCGACTGTCTTCTTGATGCTGTGAAAACCAACTTAAGGAAGGTGTCTTGAGTCTTTTTGGTAGAGCAAGGAGACAGCAGCCCACGGCGCCACTTCACGACGGGAGACTAGATCAGTCAGGCAGGCCGCCGATGACCGGTATGACATCGTTTTATTGCGATAGCAATCCGCCTTTTGCATTGCGCTGTGGCGCCACCTTAGCGGGCTCCACGAGAAACAATATGTACGGCGCCGGGGCCCCGCGGGACGCAGAGGCACGCTGCAAGAAGCGACCTGAAATGGGTTTCAGCATTTGTCAGTCGTTGTAATTTTTGTTTTCTTTGAGTGGCCGCTTGTTGGACAGGATGCCTAGGCCGGCAACGACTCTGGTGCGACTAACAAACACAAGTCGTAGAAATGATGACGGGGTTTCGTCAGCTACGCCTACAAAACCAGTCGCTGTGCGATGTGCCTCTGAAGGAATACATCTCACCGTAACGCGATTCACACAGCTTCTGCGCTTGTATTCCTGCTATTGATATTTATTTGGGCGGAATATGAGTCCAAACATGCTTCGGAAGTTGAAATGCACAAACGTGAGCACTCGACAGCCGCCCACATCAAGTTTATGCTGGGGTCAATTCCGTTCAGTGGAGGTTAGCCGTATCGTATATAGCAGCCGAGTTCATGCCTTTGCCACTGTTAGACCTGCACTGAACGTACGCTAATAGGATGATAAAAACTGATTTTATAGTTCAGTCTGGACCACTGTGGCAATCAATAGCTCTTTGAAGGGGCGACACTGCACCCAGAGTATTTATGAAACGCAAGAACGGCGCGTTTACATCGGCATGCGTACGACCACCGCTGGCTGTTCGCTTCAAGTACATTAGAAACCGTGCACCGCTCACATGCAATAATGAGGAAATGTCATGCACTTATCATGCACGTATCAGAGGCGATCACACTGAGACGAGAAGGCATGAACGTCTCGGGCACATCGAAAACGGTGACAACGACCACCTAGCCGCACTGGCACGCGAAAATGCCGACGCCTGCCGTACTCGCGTGGTAACGAGCGGTGTTGTTGCTTACGATGCAGCGTCGAAAGGGCCATCACTTGTTGACTGTTTAGCATAAGAGGCAAACTGTGTTTTCGGTAACTACTAAATCTGGCAGCATACAAATACACTCTCCGTAGTTGCACATCGTTCATGGAAGCGCCGGCGGCTGCGACCGACAGTCTTCGTTCAAGAACGGTGCCTGTACCGCGGTATTAGCACTACGCCGTGTCGCCGCTTCCCACTCTCACTGTGTGCATCGTACTATGCTAAGAGTAGTTCACTTCAAGTCGGTAAGGTCAGGACTGAACTATATAAGCAGTTTCCTTCGTCGTACTTGCTTATCCTATATTTCAGGTCCGCCGGTAGCGGGCGAACTCGTAGGCTGTGTTAGGCATAATGAAGCTGCCTGAACGAGATCGACACCGCCTGAAACTTGATGTGGAGGGCTGTAAATGGCTGCAAATCGTGCATATCAGCGTCGGACGCACGTTTCGACTCAATTTGAGCATCAATAAATAGATACACGAGCGCATTTGCGGTGATATTCACGTTGTCGGTGCGATGTTCTCACTGGTTTTGCACACTGGTATTGTCGGCGTCGTCGGCACAAAAGCTTATTACACTACGATCACTCGCTGACGTTGGTCGCGTCGTCGGTAGCTTCTTCGTCAAACATGTATGACAGTATAGGTCTCCCACTGGCACAGTATGACAACTATAGCCAGCCGAGCGTTGGCGCCGGCGTGAGGTCGACTTCTGACAGACATCGGTGTATAGTGTCGGCATATATTGTGATGTACCGGACGTTCACCGAATATCGCTGTGAACAGCTGAAGTTTCTACTAAAACACAGCGCAAATACCGCGTCGTCGGCCGGCACAGCGCAGACAATAAAGAGTTCGCGTGCTCGATGGCTATGCTGCATACGCGTGCGTCGTCAGCTGCACGAACCACCGACGCCGTAGAAAATGTTTTCGGCGCTCGCCACTAGGGTACAGCGCATGCGCACTCGGGACATGCAAAAGGCGGATTATATGGACACTCCTCTCCAAAGCGGATTTCTGCCGTCGCCGTCGCCGTGAGGTTCCGTATGACGTCAACGGCAATGAAATAGTACATGTCATTATTGTGAGTCACCTTCTCTGGCTCCCGTCAGCTTAGCCACCAAGCTTATCAGCTTTCCCGTGGATTATTCAGAAGGAACCATGCACGGTGTTGCCGGTTTTCCTGCAGCTCCAAACATAATAGGCCCGATCGTAGCAGACAATGTTACAAATCCTGGTCGCAGTTTCACCTGAAAGGCGAAGCATCAATTGCGATAGCAAACTTGTAGAGAGCTATACGGAGTAATGATATTAGCTTTATCAGCTGTATAAACTTGGACATGCAGCAGCATCGGCAACACGCAGAACTGTTGTCGACGCCATCGGCGTTTTGCCCGCGTTCGCTCAAAATGCGTGCGGCGTTGGTGACTGTTGCCGGAGCCTGTGATATAAATAGGCACTTGGTGCCGCAGCTAAACGTCGCCTCCCTTCCCTCCCCCTCCCCCACGGCTTCTCGCGCGTCGGAAGAAGGTGCGTTTGCTCTACATATATGGTGATTGTAAAGGAGAAAGGAGACGCCTACTTCTGCAGCCCTTAAGCGAGCACGGCGCGGAACGCGCGTTTGTTCTCCGCCGTGCGTTCACTCCCCGTGAAAGACGCGCCCCTCGCGCCCTTTCACTCGCACATACAGCGTTCGGCGCGCGGCGACGATTTCTTCTCCAAATGACGTCATACGGAACCTCACGGCGACGGCGACGCCAACGGCAGAAATCTGCTTTTGAGTGTCCATATAATTGCTATCGCAATAATAGTCGCCGCGCTCCGGGCGCTGTATGTGCGATTGAAAGGGCGCGAGGCACGCGCGCTTTCACGGGGAGCGAACGCACGTCGGAGAGCAAACGCGCATTCTGCGCCGTGCTCCCTGAAGGGCTGCGTTTCTTACCTCCGTTACAATCACCATATATAGAGAGCAAACGCTACTTCTTCCGTGGCGCGAAATGCCGTGTGGGGGGGGGGGGGGGGTGGGGCGGGAGAGAGGGGAGGCGACGTTTAGCTGCGGCACCAAATGCGTATTTATATAAAAACGTTGCGAGGCGAGAAGGTAGGTAAGATTTCCGACGCTGCTCGACGAGTGTCCGAATCTGATCTCGTCGACAACCTCCGAGCCGCCCCGAGAGGCACCGGCAACAGCCACCAACGCCAAGCGCGTTCGGTGCGAACGCGGGTAAAACGCTGACGGCGTCGACAACAGTTCTGCGTGTTGCTGGTGCTGCTGCATGTCCAAGTTTATACAGCTGATACAACTACTGTCCTTACTCCGTATAGCTCTTTACTAATTTGCTATCGCAATTGATGCTTCGCCTTTCGGGTGAAACTGCGACAATTTTTTATGTAATATGTGTACAGTGTAAATGTAGAGTAATACCAAGTTAATAAACCTAGTTTTTCGAATGATACCTCTCGTCGTCATCGTCATACCTGCCGACCTACTCCGCCGTAGTTCATATCCCTCATCCTCGTCTCCCTCATGAGCTGATGTGGCCGAACAGCAGCGTCACTTCACTACAATATACTGTATGTGCGAGCGCAAGCGCGCGAGGGTGACCCGACGATGGCAGATCAATTTAACGCGCACAATGGAGGAGAGCGGGGAGGAAGCGCAACGTGTTCCGTCACGTGCAAGGCACCATGGAGAGGGGTAGGGAAATGGGCGTTTTATTCCGGCGGCTGATGCGTATGCCGCGGCCGCGCGGACCATATCTTGAAAGGTATGCGGCGGGGACACAGTGCGCTGATTGCTGATGTCTTCGTGTGTGCTGTGTTTTGGCCGACTAGTTCGCGTTGAAGCTAGAGACATCAGGAAGGACAATTCGCTCGCTGCTGCAACCGCGCTTCCTCACTCCAGCGTTTTTACAGCGAGCTTCTGCGGTCATCGAGTCAGATGAGTTCATGTTTGCTTGTGCGCGCGTGACACCATGCTTGTTAATTTAGTTAGTAGGCGAATATTTACAAGTTTACACGGCCGATAAAACTACCATCCTTACTTCGTATAGCTGTCTACTATTTTGGCATCGCAATCAATTTTTGGCCTTTCAGGCGAAACTGCGACTTTTTTGTTCTACTAGCCATTGCTTTGGTGGCGTTTCCACCAGTTTCGCAATGAAGCGCGAAGGTACACGATGGGTGATGTATTTGAGAAGAGCATTTCAAATTGCCATAGACATTCTCACTCTCATTTATTGACACTTAAGTTCGTTTTCACAAACGAATCTTTATCATACTGTAGCAGTTTCCTGTCTGGCAGAGTAGTTTTGTACGCAAAGCGTTTCTTTTTTGGTGATCATTTCCCAGCAGGCAACCGTTTTTAAAATGCCATCGCTCAAAGAACCAGACGCCTTAAAGTATTAGAAATCTCCCTAATGTTGCCAACGATTGTATAGCGAAGAAACCTAGTCCAATCATGTGGCATGCCCGACACGAATAGAGTTATAAATTCTGGATCGTAAGCGAGAACCAGCGTTACGTCGGAATCTGCGACGAATCACGTATAAATCGCCGACGCCCTTGAGCCGTAAATCACATTTCGACGATTGACGATATTGCTCGCCTCTATTGTAGACCTTTGAGTGTCAGATCTATTTCTAGACCAAGCTTCGCGCCTAGTTTTCGTTACCCACGGTTTCGCTACTGTCTGGTTCGTCATCGACACAACAGCCTGACAAAATAAATCCGCACGCAGTCTTAGTTGTCCTGCACATTGGGCAGAGTGACTTGGACATCGTCGCATTCTTAAAGAGAGGGCTCTGTTTTGTTAACGAGGTGCTACAAGTGCTCAGGGCCAAGTGTAATTCGAAACGAATAGCAAAAGGGGGCACCAATGGTCAAACGTCAAACATGCCGTTTTGTTTCTCCAGTAGGCAGACTCCATCATGAATGATAATTTTGGAGAGTCAGTGATGGCCGTTCGCGGTGGAATAAATAATCAGGCACGGAAGCATTTGGTGCCTCGTGCCACTTATAAATAATGAGCTGACTTCCCCTCAAGCTGTCTCTAGAATTTAAAAGTAAAACATGCAAAATTATTCTATGCGGGTAAACGTCCTGAAATTGCAAAACTAGTCTTTAGGTCCCTATTTGGACATCATGAACGTACACCTAAAACATGGTACGTGTGCGAGTTGGCGCTTCTCGCGACCACGGCGGCCAGAATTTGAGACCACGACTTCGTCCTCAGCAGCACAATGCCATAACCACTGAACCAACGCCCAGGGTGCGAACGAAGAGTGGCTGACTGCGATAATTTGTGGCCGCGTCTCGGTCAGTGTGGCGTCTTAGCTCTCAATAGTTGAAATCGCTACACTGGTATACGTACGGGGCATGTCACTGAGAGGCAGACTAACGGCCAGACAATGCCGTAAACTCGCCAAAGACTGCTATTGCGGAACCACTGGCCAACATCAAGAAGCGCTATCTGATCTGAGCATGCAGCCATTTTTCAAGAGGAATCCGTTTAGCTATTAAGACTGATGATGGCTTTATTAGACAGGCTCAGGAAACTACGTATAAGGAACAATGTTTAAAAACAAGTCGAACGAAATTGCATTGCATATGTCGAGGATTCCATGAACTATACCCGCTATTCCCGAAGTCATGATTATTTCTTGAATACCTGAAGTGACTTATCCGTTCCTACTAAATCGGCCCCGTATGCAATGTGATAATTATGTATACATTTGCATTATGTCATTCGTAATTTTGACGAAATTTATTTAAATTCTACATCGGTTCCGCGCAATTTCCGTGAAAATCATACGCCTTCAATTATTGAATGCCATAGTAGCGTTTCGGTATGGCCACCAGATTTGCTCAATCAATCAATTAGCCGATTAAGGACCAAGAAATATGTGAGGTGATATTTTCACACTGTAAATACACTGTGAAAGTTTCATGAGTGCCGTTTTATTCTTTGAAACGCTACAATAGTGTACTTTATAACGTACGCTGGGCTTTTATGGGAGCAATACCTGATGTAGGTTACCAAATGGTAAATGCTATATTTTGGAGCTTCAATAAACAAAAAGGCTTGCAGCGGCGAAGAGTCAAACAAACTTTGCGTAAGCCCTCATAACCTTCTGGTAGCAAATTGAGCATTTTAGTGGGAAATATTGTTTGCTGGGAGGTGTGTTTACTGTTCAAGTGTTTAGCATAATTTCACAGGCAAGGACTTTGGTGTTGCTTTCAGAGGCGCGCGTGATCTAAATCAAAGGTTTACAAACGGTCTCCTTTGCGCGTAACACTATTATTGACGCAAACCTACAGGTGATATCTTACGATGAATGCAGGCTTAAAAGATTAAAGCATTCAACCCCCATTTGGTTGAGTGGCAGTTGAAACATTCAACGGACTGGTGGCATCTCCAACAATAACAGTCGGTTCTTGCATTTAAGTCCTGTTATATGATTTGGTCGGCAACATTTTTGTTAGAATTTTCGAACCTTTCAAGAGATGGGATCTACGTCTGGTTCCTCAATGCGGGCTGCTCTACTTTTATTGCATAACTCATCTCAATTGGCACTGGAATATAGATCGTCTTTGTCCTTTTCTGTTTCCATCCGCCTATTCTCCACTTTGTAATAAAATCGTGCATAAAATATCTGCCATTTTAAATAATGTTCATCTGATATCCAAATGGTTTTTTATTCATCTAAATTTAATTCAATACGGCTCGCCATTTTATTGACTGTGAAGATGAGAGCGCTGTCGTCTTTCTCAGCAGCAAGAAAGAAACCAGGAGGAATAATAGCAATCTTGATGTAATCCTTAATATATTTTTTACCTGCGATGGTCTCTGAAGTGTTTCTAGTCAGCAAAATATCAAAAAAATTACACCATCTTCCCGTAGGGGAACCCTGAGTAGTATGCGAAGCAGCCATGGGGTCGACTCAAGTTCCCATTAGTTTTTAGATCGGCCTGTCGCCGCTGCCGTTTCGTGGCAGCGGCTTGAGCCCTCTTCTCCGCGGCGCTGTCCACGGCGCTAACACGGGCATTGACGCTGGCGCTGTCCGTGGTACTCATCGCGGCGTTGCGGGAGGAGAATGAGAGGACGAAGTGAATGATGAGTGGGCGAAGCAGCTGGGGGTCATTCTGGGAAAACGCCGGAAGCGTTCTCCGGAAGCTGGCATCCGGAAGCGGAAGTGGAAGGGGAAACAGAAGTTGAACCCGAAGCGGAACCGCAAGTGAACGCCGCACGGCGGAGGGAGAGAGGGAGTGACATAACCCCGAGCATAAGATGCTTCACATGTAAAATACTCAGCAAAAAAAATTACACCATCTTCCCGTAGGGGAACCCTGAGTAGTATGCGAAGCAGCCATGGGGTCGACTCAAGGTAGTTTTACCAGCTGTATAAACTTATACATGCAGCAGCACTAGCAACGCGCAGAACAGTTGTGGACGCCGTCGGCGTTTTGCCCGCGTTCGTACCGAACGCGCGCGGCGTTGGTGACTGTTGCCGGTGCTTCTGGGGCGCCTACCGTCGCGCCTCTAACCTAAGCTGCTTCGCATTATCGCGCACCGAACCGCAGCTGGTGTTGCCATTCGTTGCGCAATCCGGAGAGGAGGAATGCCGAGAGGAGAGTAAATGAGAGAAGGAGAGGAGAGAAGGGGGAGGAGGAGTGAGGAGAGGAGATGAGACAAGGAGAGGAGGGGGAGGAGGATGCGCATGCGCATTAGGGGTGTGGACGCCGCACGGCGGAGGGAGGGAGGGACATAGCCCCGAGCATTAGATGCTTCGCATCTAAAATAACGGTAAAAAATCCGCCGTGTGTGCTTCGAGAACAAGCACACCCCACTAGCATACACATGGGCCCAGTGTACTTCACAAAGTACACCAACATTCATTTTCTTGCGACACTATAAATACGTATTCTATATGGAACGTCATGCATTCATCGTTTACATTGTCTTTTGTAAAACTTCTACACAAACCTCAGGTTCGTGAAGCATATGATATGCTTGATAAAAAATAAAGAAAGTGCATGTACGGCAGCATCGGCTATGTTCAGCACTTCTCCAAGTTTGGCGATGAATAAATCAAATACATCATGCAGCTGTCAAAAAAACTACAACGGGGTCGTCTTGGCAGGACTGTTCTTAGCAAAATGGCGTACTAAGGAACACAGTATATTTATTCGCTAATTATTTACAAATGAAAATGGTACTGTACGTTTTTTAAAGTACGGTGGCCTCTAATGGGTTAAGTCAGAAATAATTACAAAATCAAGCATGATAAACGGAGCGGCAGGCACATTCGCAAAATGATATAAGAGAAACAAATATTTGATTTGCTTGCACGCCCCGAAAGAAACAGAACCGAATGGTACGCAGGGCGAGCGTGAACGACCAGGAGAGTACGACGACAGCATGCTTCTAGGCAGGCACCGGTCAGCGCTCTGTCCACGGTGATACCGCTCTGCAGCAGAATCCCGCTGAACCGACCCCGAGGAGTGTACAACCTTGTTCTCCAGGTGAGAGTGCGCGCCTTCTCAGCAGCGCATTTCGCAGGTTCTTGGTTATCTAGCATTCTTTGGGGTTCCGCGAAGTAGTATCAGGTGGACCAACATACTTGTGTGAATTGAGTATTTGTGCACGCGGGTCGCGAGTGTGCGTGTCTGTGACGATGGCAGCACGACGACGACGACCTCGTTGAGAACGATGCTATGGCCGCAACTCGAGCTTACGACAAGGCACTTCTTAGTTTCTGCATAATTCGTGGGCGAGCGTAAACAGAGGAAACACAAATTGCGGCATCCTAAGTGACTAATCTGAAGTAGCATCCTAAGCGTCCTAAGCGACGACGGACGAAAGTAGTCTTTTTGTATTCGTCAATCTTTGTGTCCGTCGTCGTATTCGCGCCTGCTACTTCAGATCAAGCTTAACCAACACGCTCAGGGATCGATCCTAACGCCAGCGACTACAGACTGTGAAATCGCACGTATCTATGGCTATGTCATAAGGTGTACGCAAAACGACGCTGACATTTGTACTCCGGTGAAGAAATGTGGAAGTATGATTACCTTGGCGGTTACGAAGTGGGTGCAATGTCGCACAAGTTCTACGTAGCGTGGTACAAGGAAAGTACTTAGGAAAGTTCGCCGCTACCGGTGGTAGTGCAGTCAGGGCGCAGGGCACATCAGAGCGTCAGCTATCACAAAGAAGACGAGGAAGTGGCACCAGGCGCACGCACCGAGCGTTTCAAAGAGCTGGCTGGCTTCGGAACGAAAGAAGTATGCGCGCGATTGTAGCCTGAAATTCTTCTTCGAGGCAGTCGTGCTGACGCAGGATGGAAAGCTCCACCGGGCAGCGCCAGCGGCGTTGTCTATCCGCGGAAACAGGATGTTTGCGCAAGACAATTACTATATATGTAATAGAGAGTTATAGAATAGGGGCAAAAAAATTTCCTTTGCGGGTGTTAGCGTTGGGGCATGCAGGAGTGAAGAGCTTTAGAATAGGGCTTTGCGTTTGCGAATAGCATCTTGCGCTTGCAGCGCCACTACGGTTTCAAAGAAAAACTATTATAAATATCAAAATAAACTATACCATTTTATACGAAGGAGAGTAATTTTGACTTTCGTGGTTTTCTGTTTAATTACAATTGAGAGGTTATTCTATAAGCAGCAAGAAATTTGTTGCGCTTAATGTTCAGTAACCAACTTTACGTGCCTTCACCAGCCAAGCTAATCCACGTTAGGCCTACCAGCCATGAAATCTACAATCAAATTTGGAATCAGTGGCGTCTAATGAATCAATCTTCATTACATACGTTAGTCGAGAGAAAGCGATAACCTCAGTCACTTCTCCGAGCTTACGAACTTCACGCGTTACCACGAACCAAGCCCAGTTTCGTACTCGGAGAGCCGTCGCTTAGATGGGTGCCGCCAAGTTTGTTGACGCAAAGCCTTTGGGGCAGCTTTTGGGGCTCCCGCTAAATCGGTTAAATAGCATGCGCAACGCAAAACCCAAACGCAGTTCGCGTCTCGCGTGGTGTCGACGCTATTTCTTTGGGGCCCCAAAACGTTTGGGGTCCCTATTCTAAAACTATCTATTATTGCGAAAACATTATATGG
Organism: Dermacentor silvarum; assembly: GCF_013339745.2. NCBI lineage: Eukaryota > Metazoa > Arthropoda > Arachnida > Ixodida > Ixodidae > Dermacentor > Dermacentor silvarum. The sequence goes on along the minus strand of NC_051158.1, from coordinate 136,093,595 downwards.
CTCATGAAGCGGAAAACATGGTGGCGTAGCCGCAGATGCTGCAAACAGCCACGTGGTCACAGCCAATTAACAGCAGGCGCGCACCACGTGATTCGCAGAGTTCCTTAAAGCGCCAGCAGATGGCGCTCCCTTCCGCGCAGCCATGGCGCCAGCACTAAGGTTCGCAAATGCCATTCTAGGCTTAAAATTAGATATCTTATCGGGGTTGGAAGTTAACCAAAGATCAGTAGGCCGGTTGGCTTTGGGAGCCCACGGAAAAACCACGAATGAGGCAGCGCAGGACGACATGGATTGGACCTCTATGAAGACAGAGAAGCACAGAGCAAAATCAATTTTGAAGAAAGACTCAGAAACATGGACGAAAATAAATGGGCGTATAAAGTGCACGAGTATCTGTATCTGAAAAGCGTGGACTCAGAATGGAGGAAGAGGTCAAGAAACTTGACGACAAACTACTGGATAATCGAAACTGTAAATAGACAACCAGGACTCATCAGAAAGAGAAATAGTGATAGTGAATTGGGTGCAAAGGATGGAAACAAGAAGGACAATGGATATTTACAAGAAGAAGAAGAAAGAAATTAAAAGGGAAAATCTGCACGATAACACAAAGGGCAGTGCCTTGCTATTTGAGGCTCGAGCCAGTTACCTAACGACCAAAACATACCGGAGCAAATATTCGTAACTACATGAGGCATGTGTGTGCTGCAGTAAAGATCCGGAGACCACTCAGCACATCCTGAAAGAATGCGAAGGGATTCACCCAGCGAAAACCGTAGGTAACGTACTTGCAGAAGCGCTTGGGTTTAAAGTGGAAGGAAACATCAACGGATCAGCCATAGAGATAAGCAGGAGTCCATTAGAGTGTTGGTGGAAAAAAAGCAGGGAAGAGATTGATACGACCTGATCTCTTAAAATCATAGGTAGAGCTGCAACGTCGATTTTGAAAAAAACGAAAAATATTGAGAGGTATACAAAAATGCTATACAGAGAACATTTATAGTATACAGGATTAAATCAAGCAGGCTAGGTGACTATTTGTCACCGCCCCGTTTCAAAGAGGATGCCAATAAATCATCATCATCATCACACCTTATGGTGTGATGATGATGAAATGAGCGACTAAAGTGCACAAGTATATGTACCTGAAAAGCGTGTATACAGAATGGAGGAAGATGTCAAGCAATATAAACACCTCAGCGTATACATACACGAAGAAGAGACTTACTCCAGCACCCACCAAGGTAATCTGAAAGCAATGGGGAAGCGGAACGCAAAATAATAAAACATAGAGCACTTTGGGGCCACAATAAATATGAAGTGGCGAGTGGAATCTCGAGAGGAGTAATGGTGCCATCGGTAACATTGGCAAATGTTATAAGCTTAAAATGGGATAGCTTGTCGCGATTGGAAGAGAACCAAAGATCGGAAGGCCGATTGTCTTTCAGAGCAAACGGTAAAACCACAAATGAGGCAGTGCAAGGTGACATGAGTTGGGCCTCATTTGAAGTCAAAGAAGCGCAGAGAAAAAGTAGTTGTGAAGGGCTCAGGAACGGGGATCAAAATAATGTGGGCTAAATGCACCTGTATCTGTACCTGAAAAACGTGGACAGAGGATTGTCAAGAAAGTTGGCAACCAAGTACAGGATAATTGAAACGGAATATAGACAACGAAGAGTCGTCAGGAAGAAGGTGAGAGAAATAAAGACAGTGAATTGGATACAAGGAATGTAAAAAAAAAACACAGGCCTGCGCGGCACACGCAGCACAGTCACAGCGTAAGCCGGTGGAGCGGCTCAAGAGAATAGCTCCACTTTCGGCACCACGCAGACAAGCGTCTTCACGAGCAAGTCTATTCGCCTCGTTTCGACTAGAATTATCTCAACTGTCCGTCCGGCATCGATGGCGAGCTGCGCACGATGCGTTTGTAGGCACGTTAACTAGAGGGCGCCATCATCCTAGCGGTGACTGGGTATGGCGTTTGTTTCTTTTTTTGCGCGCCTTGTTTGAATGTCATCTAGTCGTCTGCGCCTAAACTAGATGGCGCCACCATACTAGCGGAGGCCCGGATCGTCTGCGTCTGCGTTCATAGTGGGTTTATTCGCAATCACAAGCGCTTGCGTGGCTCAGTGGTGAAGTATCCGACTCGCGCGCAGCGGTTCTGGGTTCGATCGCGGCGGAGACCGGTTATATTAACACGAAAGTGTTTTATGCCGGGGTCCACCAAGACTTCACTGACGTATTTCCGTCACGGAAATACGTCACAGAACATAATACAAAGAAAGAAACCAGAAGAAAAAGTTCCACAAACATGCAAAATTTGGAAATCGAACCCACGACCTCTCGGTCCGCGACGATAGATCGCCGAGCGTTTAACCCATTGCGCCACAAACGCATTTGCAGAGAGCTACACAGACGCGCCTTATATATCTAACACTCCTCCGTGTACCCGCGCTCTTGCTCGGGGTGGTGCCGCCGCCTACGAGCAGAAAAGAGAAGTACTGCATTATGACACTAACGCGCACCGACAGTGAACGCTTCGGTGGTCTCAGCACTACGACGCCTCGATGCCAGCATTCGAAGGGACGCTGGCATCAAGAAGCACTACCAACGCCACTTAGGTGGCGTTCACCGTACTCAGCACAGCGGAGCGTGGCCTCCGCAATTAGCTCTGAAAATGTTTCTGAAGTTGATCGCGGAGGCTGCAATTACGACGCGCTGTACGCGCTGATTTGACTCGGTGACGATTCAGTTACGTGCTTTGTCTTGCGCGTTGTATTAGTGTGTCAGTTACGTGCTTCGTCTTTCGCGTTGTGCTAGCGTGTGCAGCGTAGTGCAGCTTCCATATGCACGACGGTTGCTCATGGTCATCGACGTTGGTAGTCGTGATGGAGGAGACGTGCCACCAGGCGTCAGCGTGGGTGCATCAACGCCTAAGGGCGCTTTAGCCACAAAACACCAATAGACATTATATATCAATGTGCAATAAACATTACACTACTTCTGTGAAGACACGTTTCACTTTCGTGTTCTATACCGATTCCTATATAAGAGGGATCAACCACATTTTTTTCCCCATTCCCTGGGATAGCCGTTCCGCGGCGGGGGCGGTGGCGGCATCATCACGACCCGAAATGGCTATTGGAATGAGCCCATAACAGCTTACGCTGTAAAAAAAAAAAAACACCGCCGAAGCTCTCCGTACAGATAGTTAACCAGCGAAGCTGAAACGTACGGCCCCGGTGTTTAGCAGTGGGTTCATCCCGACGCTGTATTGAAGCGCTTCTCAGATATTGGTTACATGTTTGTGCTTCTAGTGGAACGCAAGCGCCAATGGCGGGCGGATGCTGCTAACCCCGACGCCGAGGTAACACGAGATATCGAACGCATGCTCTGCTCTGCCCATTGGTGAGCCGAGGAAGCGGCGTTGTGAGCAGAGCAGTGTCAACGTGGCAATGGGGGGAACGCGTTCGCCGGGGCCAACGCCCGCTTTCGGCGGGAGTTTCTCGAGCGGCACTTTGGCTTCGGCTGCGACGAAACGTCCACCTTGAAATCGCGAAGTGGAACGCAAGCGCCAATGGCGGGTGGATGCCGCTAACCACACGACGCCCAGCCAACTCGAGATATCAAACGCATGCGACAACGGCTATAGCCGAAGAAGCGGCGTTGCGGGCAGAGCAGCGACAACGGGGTAATGGAGGGAACGCGTTCGCTAACGGCGTCACTAGCAGCGCTGCCAATGGCGCACGTGCTTGGCTGCGACGTTGAGAATGACGTAACTGACGGCGCAGTCAATGAAGGCGGGTAGCAAAACATGGGACGAACGGTTTTAGATGCGAAGCATCTTATGGTCGGGGCTATGTCACTCCCTCCCTCGGCCGTGCGTTGTCCACACCCCTACTGCGCATGCGCATCCTCCTCCCCCTGCTCTCCTTATCTCATCTCCTCTACTCTCCGACGCTCCTCTCCTCCGGATTGCGAAACGAATGGCAACACCTGCGGCTCCGCGCGCGATAATGCGAAGCAGCTTAGGTTAGAGGCGCGACGGTAGGTGCCCCAGAGGCACCGGCAACAGTCACCGACGCCGCGCGCGTTCGGTGCGAACGCGGGCAAAACGCCGACGGCGTCGTCAACAGTTCTGCGCGTTGCTGGTGCTGCTGCACGTCCAAGTTTATACAGCTGATAAAACTACCTTGAGTCGACCCCATGGCTCCTCGCATACTACTCAGGGTTCCCCTACGGGAAGATGGTGTAATTATTTTTTTTGCGCCTACCCATATAAGCGTTCTCTGTAAAAGGATCATGGAGATTTACCAGAACCATAATAAAGAATTTAGAAGGGAAAATCTGTACGATAACACAAAGTGCAGTGCCTTACTATTTGAGGCTCGAGCCGGTAGCCTGAGGACCAAAACATACGGGAGCAAATATTCGGAACTAGATGAGGCTTGTGTATGCTGCTCCAAAGATCCCGAGACCACTCAATAAATTCTAATGGAAGGTGAACGGAATTACCCAGTGAGAACCGTAGGTGACGTTTACCTTCCAGGAGCGCTTGGGCTTAAAGCATCAACCGGTCAGCAGTCGAGATAAGCAAGAGACATTTAGAGTATTGTTGAAAAAAAAAGCAGGGAAGATATTGATACAACCTGACCTCTTAAAGTCATAGGTGGGGGTACAAGGTAGATTGTGAGAAAAAAAATGTGGTTGATCCCTCTTATATAGGAATCGGTATAGAACACGAAAGTGAAACGTGTCTTCACAGAAGTAGTGTAATGTTTATTGCACATTGATATATAATGTCTATTGGTGTTTTGTGGCTAAAGCGCCCTTAGGCGTTGATGCACCCACGCTGACGCCTGGTGGCACGTCTCCTCCATCACGACTACCAACGTCGATGACCATGAGCAACCGTCGTGCATATGGAAGCTGCACTACGCTGCACACGCTAGCACAACGCGAAAGACGAAGCACGTAACTGACACACTAATACAACGCGCAAGACAAAGCACGTAACTGAATCGTCACCGAGTCAAATCAGCGCGTACAGCGCGTCGTAATTGCAGCCTCCGCGATCAACTTCAGAAACATTTTCAGAGCTAATTGCGGAGGCCACGCTCCGCTGTGCTGAGTACGGTGAACGCCACCTAAGTGGCGTTGGTAGTGCTTCTTGATGCCAGCGTCCCTTCGAATGCTGGCATCGAGGCGTCGTAGTGCTGAGACCACCGAAGCGTTCACTGTCGGTGCGCGTTAGTGTCATAATGCAGTACTTCTCTTTTCTGCTCGTAGGCGGCGGCACCACCCCGAGCAAGAGCGCGGGTACACGGAGGAGTGTTAGATATATAAGGCGCGTCTGTGTAGCTCTCTGCAAATGCGTTTGTGGCGCAATGGGTTAAACGCTCGGCGATCTATCGTCGCGGACCGAGAGGTCGTGGGTTCGATTTCCAAATTTTGCATGTTTGTGGAACTTTTTCTTCTGGTTTCTTTCTTTGTATTATGTTCTGTCTTCACTGACGTATTTCCGTCACGGAAATACGTCAGTGAAGTCTTGGTGGACCCCGGCATAAAACACTTTCGTGTTAAAAAGATTACTAAGACGTATACAATAATGCTAGAAAAAAGAAACATATAGTATAGCTCGTTCAATCAAGCAGGCTGGGTGAGTATTTGTCACCGCCCCGTTTCAAAGCGGTTGCCACTAAATCATCATCATCATCATCACCGCGGAAGTGGTGGCGCCGGCTCTGCGAGGGAAAGAAAAAAATGTCGCAGTTTCGCCCGAGAGGCGAACCATAAATTGCGATATGAAATTAGTGGAGAGCTATATGGAGTAGGGATAGTCGTTTTATCGGCTGCATAAACTTGGACACATTCGCTTATTAACTAAATTAACAAGCGTGGTCTCAGCGCGCACAAGCAAACAAGAATAGATCACACTCGATGACCGCAGACAACCACTGTCAAAACGCTGGCGTGAGCAAGCGCAGCCGCCGCAGGGAGTAAAGGTTCATGTGGTCTATCGCTTCAACGGAAACTGAGTGGCGAAAGCACAACGCATAGAAAGGTCAGAGCCGTGTGGACATCGCTTTCGATATACTGTGCGCGACAGCCCGCACCGGCGCAAATGTACGTAGTTGTCAGAGAAGCAGACACCCCGCCTCTCTCCCGCACTGCCTTCCCGCTTTCCTTCTTTCGCGTGGGAGATTGAGTCGCCAGTTCCCCTTGCGCCCGGCTGCACGATACGCATTTCACGGCGCAGTACAACATCGCCCCCCTCTCCCTTCCGTACCCCCGCGCTCTTTCGCGCGACGGAAGATGTCGCGTTTTCTCCTGGCATGATTTCGCTCTCCGTGAAAGTCCGGGTCCCCCACGCGTTTTAACTCGCACATATAGCGCGCGGCGACGACTTTGTCGCCCTTGGACTTTATACCGAACCTCACGGCGACGGCGACGGTAAAAATCCGCTTGAAGTGTCCATATAATTGCTGTCGCAATAAAAAAAAAGGTAGTCTTTGCGCATAGCGTTCGTCGCAAGCGTTTCCCGGTAAATATTACGTTTGCTTAAGCTGCAGTTGCCGGGAAGCGCCAACTATATGGATGGTCTATATATAACACCGTGCTTCGCGGTGCTGCCAGTCGGTCCAGTGACTTCGGTGAGTTCTTTCGTGCGCTCCGATGGATGAACCTTCGACTCCTCAGTAGGGTGCGCCGGGCTCCATTGGACATCCCCGCGGCGTCAGCGGAGAGATGTCGTAATGCTTGCGCATTCATCCACCTAGGGCCCTAAGTGCCCTTGAAGTTTTTTCTTCCCAGCTAACCTTCAGGTCGCTTTATTTTAAACACCGTATTCCCGCACGCGGACGTCAAGGCCCGGTCGTACATGGTTGAAGGTTTTTGTGATGCACTGGCTTGAATATAACTGCTAACTGAGGTAAGCGCTTTGGTGGTGAATCTGAGCCATGTGTCGGCAAAAACTTTTCGGAGTGCTGAAGCTGTAAAGAAGATTGTCGGCAAAGTCGAATTCCTGGTGAAAGACCACCACTGTCTTGTCATCGACCCGACGAACCAAGGATGTGCGAGTCAAACGATATTAGATTCTTGCTTGTGCACCAGACGAAGCAGTTAGATTGGCCTTTGCGCCTTATGAAAAGGACATAGATGTTTCCTTGGAGTGGTGGCGTGTGCACAAATTGGCCGATAAAGGAACTACCACAAGTATTGTGACGCTGAAGTTGAAAGCTGATGCAAAGCAGATGACCTCCTGCATCAGCTGAGTGTCACAGGTGAGATGTCCCTGGTGGCTGTTGCGGGCCTAGCGCCCCTTTGTCTCATGCGCCAAGAAAATACTAACGCTTAAGGTTCGCCTTTAGAAGTGGAACGCGATAGCATTCAAAGATAGAAAATGAAATTAAATTCTGGGGTTTTGCGTGCCAAAGCCACAATCTGACTTGCTGGTGTAGTAGGGTTTTAGCATTGCTGGTGTAGTAGGGTTTTAGCCGCGACACATGGACAACATCAGCAGCAGACGTAAAAGAAGAAGACGGGCGATGTTGGAGCGGAGTGATGAGGTAGTCAACGTCGTTGAGCTTGCGGAGAACTTTGTAGGGTCCTGTGTAGCGAGGGAGGAGCTTCTCGCATAGGCCTTGGCGTCGAGACGGCGTCCAGAGTAGGACCAGAGATTCAGGAGGGTACTCTACTTCGCGGTGCCGGCTATCATAGCGCTCTTTTTGGGAGGCCTGCGATGCACATTGCCTAGTGTGAGCAATCTGGCGAGCCATTCTGGCTCGAGAGAGGACGTCCTGAGCATATGCGGTTGGTACGGATGGATCAGCAGGAAGGAGCGTCTCGAAGGGCAATGCAGGGTTGCGGCCGTACAGGAGAAAGAACGGCGAATAGCCGGCAGTGTCATGGCGGGACGAGTTGTAGGCAAAAGTAACGTAGGGTAGGGCGGCGTCCCAATCGCGGTGATCAGTAGAGACGTACATGGACAGCATATCCGTGAGAGTTCGGTTGAGCCGCTCGGTAAGACCGTTGGTCTGTGGATGGTAGGCTGTCGTAAGGCTATGTTCAGTAGAGCAGCTACGCAGAATTTCGTCAATGACCTTTGCACGGAAACAGCGGCCGATCCGTAAGAAGCTGACGTGGAGCCCCGTGTAGAGGAATGACGTGATTGAGCGGAAAATCTGCAACGTCGGTAGCGCAGCTACTGGGCATGTCGCGCGTGATGGCATATCTGGTGGCGTAGTCAGTTGCGACAGCAATCCATTTGTTGCCGGATACGGACGTAGAGAAAGGTCCGAGCAAGTCAAGGCCGATGCGGAAGAAGGGCTCCGGTGGAATGTCAACAGGTTGAAGCAGGCCAGCCTCAGGAAGAGCAGGACGTTTGCGGCGTTGACAGCGCTCGCAGGCAGCAACGTATCGGCGCACCGAACGATATAAGCCAGGTCAAAAGAACCGCTGTCGCATGCGGTCGTAGGTGCGTGAAACGCCCAGGTGGCCGACAGTTGGACGATCATGCAGATGTTGAAGAATGGTGGTGCGCAGGTGTCGGGGAATAACGAGCAAGAATTCTGGCCCGTCAGGTTTCATGTTGCGACGATAAAAGACATGCGAAGATTAAACATAAAAGATATGCGCTGGTAGTGTTTTGTTTCATGACATTTGTTTGTGGGCTGTCATTTTCAAAATTCATCGGAATAACATTGTCAAGGACAAAAGGCAAGATATGAGCTACTTTAGTGATACAATGGAGGGGTAATATAACCCGCATAAACCGCATGTGATATAGCAAGGCGTGATATATCATATACCTAAATATAATTTTCTCTAACGGACAACGCCGCCGATACCGACACCGGATTTTCGGCGACACGGGGCCCTAGCGCTATCGCGTTAAAAGGCACATACACCGCGAGTGTCACGTTACTAGATGCGACGTTTGCCGGCGTTTGAGACACGAAGAGTACAACCGCACACACGCCAGCGTCGCCGGACTATAACACCAGACTATAACGTCGGACTATAACCTCGGACTATAAACGTCGCACTATAAACGGGCCTTAATGCTCGATGTGACGCTCCCTTGGGTGTTGTCGCCGCTGACACTGGTGGCACTATTTCCCCGCGAGGAAGGGCAGCTCTCGTCGTTGGTGGCACGAAAGCGTGCGAATAAAAGCGTAGTGCCCCGCAAGACGGGCTATGCGGCGACGATGGCTACGATATTCTGCCAGAATAGCGCGCGTCTTCTGCATGAAAACAAAGCGCTAGATCACCGGACGTCTATCTGCGCTGGCTGCTGTGAATCGCACCCGAGCGTCACCCACGCGCTGCCTCTCGCGATCTCCCGACTAGTGAGGCAGTCGCGCCACACTTCGCTCCGCTTGCTATGTGCCGCACGAGACAGATTGTTCGCGCCAGCTATGCCACTCACAGCGTTCTTTTCCTAATATCAAGCGTGTACCGATATAATCCTAATACAAAATATTGACACGTGGATTGAAAACACGTATAGAACTGAGCTCAAGTTTTGAATTAGGGAGTATGGTAATCGTTGGTGAATTTTTCTTTGTTTGAATGCATGCTGTGAATAAAAAATTGAAGTCTGTGATTGACTTTTTCATGAAAAAAACAGAGCATTGCTAATTACAGTCTAAAAATCCGAGGACACCTAAACACTTCTTACCAGTTGTGAATGCAAAAGCATTATTGTCCTTTTGAACGGCGCTGAACGATCCGTGGAGTTTTGCACTGCGAGTAATGTACCATAGTGGTACGTTCTGCACGATCTAGCGAGCAGCAGCAGCCTGAGGTGCCAACGGCGCATGCCACCGACGTGGTGATGCCCATCGGGTGATGTCTCGCAGCTATGCTCTCTCCCCTCACGCAACACCTGGCGCGCTATCACTGCAGCAAGTGAGTTCCATTTCGCCCGCTCTGCTCCGTCGAGGCGCAGCTCGTTACAGGGTGTCGCAGCCAGTGGCAATGCGAGTGTAGGTTCTGAGTGTATTCGCTGCTACAGAGGACAGACGCCGGCTTTTTCGCTCAACGCGCCATTTGACACTTTTGCATGAATAAGATAATCATGCAATTACACTCTAATTACAAATACTTATTAGAAAATGCACAAAGAACCATCTTATTACATTCTTTTGATGTGAAAGCATCAAATGGCCCACTGCGCAAAAATGCCAACGGCATCTGTAGCAGCGAAACGGCACCTAAATTCCCATTGACTGCGACGCCACGTCACGAGCGCACCTCGACACCTGAGCAGAGCGGGCGAATGAGAACACCTGCTGGCGAGATAGTGCGCCAGGTGTTGCGTGAGGGGAGAGGGCATAGCCGCGACGCCACGTCACCAGCTCGCCTCGATGGAGCAGATACGGCGCCGCGACGCGGGACGGTTTGTCGGCGAGGCTGTAGCGTGACGCGCTTCCTCGGGCTCTCGTCGCGCAGGACGTCGGAGGCATGCGGCGTTGGCACCACAGGCTGTTGCTGCGTGCTGGCTCGGACAGTATGTACCGCTATGGTACAATACTCCCAGCTCAAAACATGAACTGCTCAGTAGCGTTCAATTGGACAATAATGCTTTCGCATTCACAACGCATCAGAAGCGCTTAGGGGTCCTCTTATATTTTTCTTTCTAGTGAAGTGTAGAGTGTCTTGGAATGAAGTTGTGTAAATTTGACACATTTACGGAGAGTACTTCATCATTCGCGCCTGAAGGAGTCACGTCCCGATGTTGCAATATTCCCCTGCCAGTCTATGATAATTAAATGAAGAAAATAACGGCATCCGTATGAAATGGAATCCTTTAATTTATATGGACAAGTGTCTACATCAGCTGTTTGGTATGTTAATCTCTGTGTTCGTAATAGTTTCTCGCAGTTTAGGTCAATGAACCTAAAAACTTTAGAATACCTGCCATTGCCGAGGCATAGCCTTTGGTTGTTGCCGAACTTGCAGCAATTGTTTTTATACGCAGGAGTTGCTTGGAAAGCTGTACACAAGATGTGCAGGTGCGAATCAGCGATGGAAATTATGATCGTGTCGGCCGCTTGTCTGGTAAGATCCTCTTTCACCGAATTGATGTTTTGATGTGTGTTGGGCTTCTTCATAGCTAGTTGCGTGAGATGTACTCAACAGGCTATCGTTGGAGAAATGCGCAGTGATCCGAAAGTGACCATGTTTGTGCACAGGTGTATTTTTCTAAAGCGCTTGTTATCGTATGCAAATGTGTAAGCGCTATCGCTTTGAGTTTTCATGCATAACTTCAACTTTGATCCGTAACGGAGCAGTAACTAGCCTACTAGGGTGCTGCTCAACCATATCTATATTACTTGCTGTATCTCTCTCAATAATGTAATTTTGAATATTCGTCTTATCAATTGGGAATTACGTAGAGGGCTTCCTTTGCAGCGGTGGCAGTTGTAGTGACAGAAAGCCCATTGAGGGTCACATGAGTCATTTGCAACTGTATACAAGCCATTCTGCCGATATATTCTCTGAGAGAGTAGGTTTATCGGTGATCTGGGGCAAGATGTTGGAAATAAAGTTGAATAACTTTGAGTGGAGAACTTTGAGTTATGTTTTAATGTACTGTTTAAGTAAAAGAGCCTAAATTTATTGGCAGCATCGAAAAGTGGCAGATTACGCTCATTTGGCGGTGGCGGAACCGACATCCAGGTAACTTAGCCGACAACAAGCAGGGTAGAAAAAAACAACGCGCATGTCGAAGAGGTGGGTAAGATAGCTGTAGAACGTGAGATAGAAAGCATTAGGATGTGTTTACAAATATTTATGTATACATCAGCTGCTAAATCCTCTGAGAGGATATAATACCTTCGAAAGTACAGAGGCATTTCATGTGCCTAAAGCCATCACTTCTCATTGACTGACCCCAACAGAAGTTAAAATGGTGTCCTCCTTTCATCTTCTTTATACATAGAAATTGTAGAAGCACTTAGACAGCAAGAAATGTAATTGAAACTCTAGACGCACTGGTGCAAGCAGTCGAGCGCGACATAACGTTGGCGGGATCACATTGTGAATAAAACTTGTATAGAGTGATCGAGTGGCCAGCATGCAAAACCTACAGCTACCTAGGGGAGCTGTAGGTCTCGAATTTCGTTTTTTGTGTTGCATCTGAACCGACCATGCTGCACAAGCGCGCCTAGTCTTGCAGTGATGGTTGTAACTTGTTTTTCGTGGAACATTCGTGACCAAACCCGGTCGATTGAACAATCTTGAGAAGTCTGATCCACGCTGTACAGAACAGGTGGTAATCTGGTTAAAGCAACTGTAAGCAGCGAAGAATGTCCACCTGTGGCCATTCTCCTTAAAAAAGTACGACGTTAGGAATGCCCATGAAATTCTACAATGCTTTCTACAATGATTTTACAATGAAGTTCTACAATGCTTTTAAAACGACTATTCTCCATCTACCCACGTTTGTTCTCTGATCCACACTGGCGACATATGTCGTCAGGTGACCGAGACACCTCAACTGGCAATAAAACACTTCAAATAAGTAAGCTTACATTGTTTATTGTCAATGGTGAATGAGGCAGTACATGCTCACCATTTTCGTACAGCTCAGGTGGACGTAATGTTGTCCGTCACTGAGTTTACAACATACAGAAGCACAGATAACCACCTATTTAATGGAACGCAAAGCTGAAATCGAGCGAAGTTTTGTCATCGTGTTCGGCGTGCCTTAAAGCAGGGCGAGCGAAGGTTCAGACAGTGATATGTATGCTGAGCTGCCCTCGTATTTGTATTGCGTACAGTGCTGCTTGACGTTGTACATTCTCTGCGTTCGACGATTTCAGCTAGAGTAAAGGAAGGAACATAAGAAATGCTCGGCAAAAATGTAGTCAGCAAGATAAGCTCGAGCTGCAATGTCCCATTGCTCTCGTAGCACGAAGTGTAGGAGGAGGGGGGGGAGGGGGGGGCCTTATGCTAAATTTTACACCACATATTTACTGCTCTGGATATTCTTCTGCTCCACATTTAGTGCTCAGGTGAGGCAGTAAAGACTTTGACACAAGTGGAGTACTCGTAGGGAAACCAAGGAACGTTATGGAGACAGCAGTGCTTAGAAGGACTTCTGGAAATATTGTGTGAATAAACAAGGACACTAAATCAACATATAAGCAAGCCCAATTAATGCTCACAGATCCTTGGAAAATGGAACTTGTGGTTTCATGTTGATAAAGCATCTCGGTATATGTATTCAAACAGGGCAAAGAGGTTGCAAGAAGATGAACACTTCAGTTGAGTAACAGGTGAGCAAGGGAAGCCTCAGCCTGGAGCCAGCGTTTCACCAAGCAAACATATTTGTGAGGGCCGAGACGAAGACAAGTTCCCATGCTCAGGTTTCCCGTGCTTGTCCACTGTTGATTAGCTGAATATTAAGCTGAACTTATTCTGCGAGTACATTTCAAAATCTTTTTGGGAGCACACTGCGCTCAGGTGTGTCATCTGTTGTTTGAAGAGAAAGAATATTTGTTTTTAGTGATTTCTCAAGTTTGTGAAGCGTGAAATAGGCTGGCCGGTTGTGTGAGCTTACCTTTTCTAGATATCTCTTGTGGTGCAGTACTAGCCTAGCTATTGATTTCATGCAAACTGTATATGAGCCTCTTGTAGTAAACAAATGTAAAATAATGCGCATTTCTAGATCTAATTCTAATCCTTGCACTTGTCATGTTGACGTTCCCTTAGATTTTGTCATGTCATATAAATATATCAGTGTAAACATTATAAATAACTTAAATTGGACCATTAATATAGAGTGCATCATTAGCAATGCTAATTCCATGCTCGGGTATTTATGGCGCAACTTTTCCAAAGCACCGTCTACTTTAGAACTACAGCTTTACAAGACTAATTCGCTCGAAACTTGAATATGCATCTGCAATACGGGATGCCAGTCGCGCTAATCTTATTACTTCATTTGAACTAGTACACATTAACTCTACTCGTTTCATTATTCCTAATTATAACCGTACCGCAAGTATAACTTCAATGTAAACTAGCCTAGCACTCATTCCACCAGCTAATCGCCCCAAGTCGGCCATCTTTTGCTATTTCATAAAATTTTCTATCGCACCACACTACATGACGAGTTCATACTGCGGCCTAAGTGCATTTCAAATTGCGTCGATCATCGCAGTAAGGTAGGAATTGATTCATGTAACACGAAGCCTTTCTTTCATGCCCCGTACATCTCATGAATGTAACCACCAAGTATCGTAGCCATCACAGATAACAAACTTTTTGCAAAACATTAGCTAACATTGTGTAATCAGGAGAATCATTATGTTACAAGAACTCAGTGCACTTGTTTGTTTTACTCTGCTACTTTGTAACCACTCCCCTCTTTAATGCTAGGTGGCCCTGAGGGTACTTTAAACAAAAAATAAAATCAAGAGTGACTGCCAGAGTTTCAGTCAACATAAAGTGTCATTTCCTTAAAATTGCATTAAGCGCTTTTGATCATTTTAAAATTTATTGCATTTTCATGTAACGAAGTATCGTTGAGGGAGCATGTGATACTTCATGGTACTAATGCCCGTCAAATTGATTTGCAAAGAGCAGATGACAGAGTTTGTGCATTAGCAAGTAGGAGCTTGCTACAATGTTTCTGTTCTGGTCGTCACAGCTATAATGACTGGAAAAGAAACGAGTTGGGACTCAACATGTTACTTCCCCGATTGTCATAAAACGCCCTTAAAAGCAACTAAGGTTGTATGTCAAATTTCTCATTCCCGCTCGGTACGATACAGGTCTGTAGACTGCTGCTTTCCTAATAAGGCTCACACCGCTCTATCTGGTAAACTTCCAAACATTTCATAGTGAGGCACGTAGTTCAAGAGGACCTGTTGTCATTATGGTGACAGTTGAGCATCTTGTGGCTTAGCGTGGGCAGCTCGCAGACCAATAATCTCTTTTGTCCGTCTTCCTGAAAAGAGAACTGACAAAGCCATGACACACAAGCAAGCAAAAAATGGTGAAACAAAAGTTAGTCCCACAAATGAATAAATCACGGTTCTAGTTGAAGTGTTCAAATACATACCCTGTGATGATGCTGGCCCTTGATGTTACTTCCAGTGGTGACACATTCACGGTTGACTTGTACGTCCAGAGACAATACAGTCCAAAGGGATGAGTCCAAATATGAGCAGCGTCTTGAAGTCGGAAGAAAAAAGGGCCTGAATTACTATGGTGGAAGTGTGCCCGAGTTTGTGATCCATGTATGACAGAGAACAATGCACGAAACGCTCCATGACAGAAAAACGCACACACACACACACACAAGCACACACCAACACTGTTTTGAGTGTGCATTTCTTTCAGTGGTGTCCTTGTGTGGGCTGTGCTTAGTCAAGCCTCGATTAGATGACAATTGTTTCTGCCAGATACTAGTAATAAACACAGTCATTTTATTATGTCTCAAATGCAGTTATTCTAACTGTATCACCGGAAGTACACTTGTCACTAATCTGCAGTGAATTTATCGCGGTGTATCATTTATGCAGAGACAGCCAAAACTTTATTATCTATGCTGTACTCATGTTAGCAATTTTAGCAACTTGACAAAATAGCAAGAGCCTCGTTTCAATTGCTTTGGAAGGGCAATAACTTTATAATTATTACTATTTGATGCTTTTAAGAAATGACGACAGGAATCTGCTCTATCCGCCTCGCACGCAAAGAAATTCAAAGTTGAAAATGCGAAGCACTGAAATTTACTCACCGGCGCACAAGCCCATGGGCTGCAAGGTTAATCCGCTTTCGTGGGTAGTCTTCAGGCAGACTGTGCTCGGTTCCAGCGATGAATTTTCGTGCTGGCCAGCACTTTTTTTTTTCGTGCAACACGTCATTACGCGGCCAGACGCGGCAGATCACAAACGGCGGAAGCAGTGCATGCAGCCTTTATGCTAGTGAAACGCCGCAGCCAGCTGATAAAGTTTACCCTCTTTAAACAAGTTCGCTTGGTGGCAGCTATCGAATGTTGGACGCATAAACTGGCTGAGATATTATTCATATGTAATTAATACGAACCTGCGTGATGCTGCTCAAAGGAAACGGCCACCCCGCTCGCAAATACTACCGCCGTACAATTTGACTCGATAAACGGCACGGACTGCAATCGATACCAGTGGGCTGCTGCTGATCACACGTGAGGGAGGCCTCAAAACCTTTATTCAAGTGACAAAGCACGGACTTTAATAACCGAAGTCAAATAAAAACAATAGACTACTTATTTTGTAAACAAATGACACCGTAACTGTGTTTGTTGGTTATTATATGTACATTAATAGACCAAATACTGAGACCCGTTGAGCGCCCCTAGCAGAAAAAATACAAACTAAGGTATGCGACCAAATTACAGTAACTCCACTTGCGCGCTTATGCTGGAACGCGCCGTGGTTGATTTTTCGCACTCTGTGGCCATTTGGTGAACTCGAGAGTTTCCGGGGCCTGAATACGCCGCCAAAGCAGGCAGAAGGAAAACGTGAGACGTTGGGCCAAACTGCTTCTTGCCAATTCTTCTTTAAAATTGCTGCTATATATACATTATTATTTTATAATATTAAATGTAATAATATGTAATAACAATTATACAATAACGCAACGTTCACAAGGTTTTATCTTGAACGTAAAACGAAAGGCTGTTGATTACTGTAGGCGCCATTTTGTTAAGGACAATTTTCAGGATTTAGGCGCGAAAGTTGAAATTTTACGTTCATTTGCTAGAAAAAGTTATTTCGTAGGAACAAGCAATTTGCACACTACTAATACCGATTGCTATATCTACACGTGCACCAACCAAAAATTATCGAATTAGGGTAGGCAAAAGATAAAGGCAAACTTTGGACGGAATGATTTATAGCAGGTCGAAAGAAAAAGATAGCAATTATGTAAT
The DNA here is from genome assembly GCF_013339745.2 of Dermacentor silvarum. Classification (NCBI taxonomy): domain Eukaryota; kingdom Metazoa; phylum Arthropoda; class Arachnida; order Ixodida; family Ixodidae; genus Dermacentor; species Dermacentor silvarum. The sequence goes on along the minus strand of NC_051158.1, from coordinate 136,076,665 downwards.
ATTGTTTATATTTCAGGGAACTGTCACTTCTTGAGATTATTTAAACTATACAAAAGCAACAAAATAAACAACACAATCATATTAAGATAGTGCATGAGATAAAAATAATAAAATAATATAGCACAGCAATTATATAATAGAGATTTAGACACAATGTCGTGTGCAATATTACGAGGCTGCGCGGGGAATATGCTTATATTATGGAGTGGATTGCAGATAAGCCTTGAAGGTCAATCATATAAATTAACACGACAGCGTTAAGGGCCCCGTGTCGCAGAAAATGCGGCGTTGGCGTCGGCGTAAGCGCCGGCGTCCGTGGCGCAAGGTGTTAATGAACAAAAATTGAATTTCACACAGTAAAATCCGCCAGAAAAACCACAACCTACAGGCATGGTGGCATCGGATTGTAATTTTAATGTACGAGAAAACAATTCTGTTACTAGGAAATGCAAACACAAACCCCTTTTCCAGCATTTATACCATACCAACAGTGGTGCGCTCGGGTAGTTTACTTGCGAAAATTCTATCCAGATGTCGCTCGCATCCTCGACAAGGTCAAATTGTGACTAAGCCTGCCTAATGCGTTTTGGACACGCGCGCGCGTCGGGCCAATAGCAAACAATTAATAAAATAAGTAAAAAGGTCCCAGAGCCTTCACATTTTAATATTGCCCCTGTAAAAACGTCTTCCCAGCAATCCATTTCTGTTTAAAAGTGAAGCCCACTTTAAGGTGATTGGTGTAAGTTTGGTCTTTTAAGATGGATTTCCCACATTCTGTGTTGCAGTAAAGCCTAGTCATAAAGAAAAGTGCGATGCGAACGGGGCCCGATTACTCTATCGCGTTCCACTCTTAACGGCGAAGCTTAAGCGTCCTCTATCTTTTTTTTTTTTGCTGCCCGAGATTTCAATATAGTTCTTATTTACTCAAACATCTCAGGCATTAAAATATAGCACTTCCTAATGCCGGGGTAAATCTGTCGGTAATTTCGTATCCCTAACTTCGGGGGAGTTAAATACTACTAATAATAATAATATAATAATAATAAAAACCCAACAATAACAGTACACACCACGTAAGTGCATCCATACATACATTCATACATACATCCTGCACGCCTTCGAAACCTAGGATGTATGGTTCAAGTGCTATGTGTACCAATTAATTTTATGGTGACTTAATGATATCCTATGTACATCGATAGTACGTTATCTGATAGTCTAACATTTCTGTAGATAGTACATCTTATAGACATCCATGCATTTCCTTATAAAAAAGGTACGTACTCGAGACGTAATATGTACGTCACCCCAAGACGTTGACGTTCAGATCAATTATAGACGTTGAAGAGAGGTTCGTGGTTCACAGGGAGGGTGTAGAATTGAAAAGAAATATAATGCATTACTGATAGTCGGTGGAGGCGTTTGAGGCAGCGCCGTGTGTTTGCAAGGTTGACGTGTCATGGCAGGTTCCTCTTTTCATGGAAGGGGTCGGGATGACGGGCGGGGGGGGGGGTATATAGATAAAAGAACGAAAGGCTTGAGTGAAAGCAAAGGGAGGTTGGCATATTATTGACAACCGAATAACGAAAAAAAACTAAGCAACTCAATGAACAATAACTAAGCGCTGTTGCCTACGCTTTTCAATTTAGCATACCGAATAGACTCTAAAGCGTTCAAGCGTTCATGCCTATTGGTTGCAATGTCTTGAACTTATGAATGAGGTACGATTCTCTATATTTTCTGTCTCGCGCGGAACGAACATTTGACTGTAGTATGTAGAGTTCATCAAAGTTATGACCTGATTGGTTGAAATTCTCGGCGATGGCTTTAGGAAGCTTTTTAGCTGTGTCCGCACGATGTCCGTTTAGCCTGATGTTCATTGATTGTCCCGTTTCACCGATATATTGCTTCTTACAGAAGGAACACTCAAGCATATAAATTACATCGGAGCTAGTGCAAGTAAAGCTAGTTTTCACTTCGTGTGTGTTGCCATTTGTGGTACTTTTAATTTTAAGGTCACTTTGAAGGTGCTTGCAGGTTTTGCACCTGGGGCGAGAACATGCTTTTATAACGGGGGAATGATGTTGGCTGACTTTTGAATGCACTACCATGTCTTTAAAGTTTCTGTTGCGGCGATCGGTAACCCTTGGTACATCCGGGAACGCTTTTCTCAGAGGCTCGTTACTTGATAACATTGGATGGTATTTTCGTAGGATGTTGCTTATGTTTGGGAGGGCGTTAGAATATTTTGTTATAAAGGCTGGTGGGTTATCAGATTCTGGTATAGGTTGTTGCTGAGCTAATGCCGACTGCCTCTCTAATCTTGACGCGACGTCGTAAGCCTGGTCGAGAGGAATTTGTGGGTGGTTTCGTTTCGCTAGCGTTACCTTAAGGTCGGTTAGGTGGTGGATGTAATCGTTGTCGCTATAGATTCTTCGCATTCGTTTCGCTTGCTCGACAAAAATTCATCGCTTGCAGTGTAGCGTGTGATGACTGGTATAGTCTAAATACTGCTGGCTATCCGTAGGCTTCCGGTAAAATGTTGTTCTCAGTTTTCCATTTTCTATGTAAACCGTCGTGTCGAGGAAGTTGATCTGTCTGGGAGAGTGGTGAACAGTAAACTTAATACTCGGGTGAAAGCGGTTGAAATGACTAATTAGGCTGGTTAGCACGTTTGTACCGTGTTCCCATATTATGAATATGTCGTCAATGTAACGCAAGTAGGTGTGGGGTTTTAAAGGCTATGATTTTATCAGGTTTGCTTCAAGCTGTCCCATGAAAAAGTTGGCATACGTGGGACCGACTGGTGTTCCCATACTTGAGCCGAAAGTTTGTAGGTAGGGAATAGAATCGAAATCGAAATAGTTGAGCGTAAGAACTAACTCTAGAAGTGACAGGTAAACTTCGGGAGCGTGCGCTTGAGGATTGATTGCGAGGGACTTCGACACGGCTTCAATTCCTTCCCGCATGGGTATGTCAGTATAAAGAGCAGAAACATCTGAAGTTACTAGAATAGCACGGTCGGAGAGAATTTGGTTAGCGTTAATCGAGTCGATAATTCGAAGGAAGGGGGGGCGTATCTTGAACAAATGATGGTAGGGTGGTTGGGATGTTTGACAGATGGTGATTTAAGAATTTAGATAGTGATTCGGTAGGTTTATTGTTATTTCATACTATACGCCTGCCTGGGATTTCTGCTGTAAATATTTCTTCTACAGGAACCTTATGTATTTTAGGAAGGAGATAAAAGCGGCCGGATTCTTTGTTATTGGGCATCATCAAGCGATATTCAGACTGGGTGATTAGTTCCTGGGACAGCAGCTGAGCTAGTGTACTTTGGACAAGGTTGCTGTAAACAGAAGTTGAGTTAGAGTCGAGTTTTCTGTGATGGGCATGGTTGCTCAGTTGTTTGAAGGCTTCATTTTTGTACTTTTCTATTGGCCAGATTACGATACTGCCGCCTTTGTCTCCTGGTTTTATTACAACATCCTTTCTTTCCGCGATTTCTTTAAGAATTTTGTGTTCAGCGGTGGACTGAACCGTGCCCAGACAATCCAGGTCTGGGCACGGTTCGGCTTCTGGTGTCCACGTGCTAGGGGGTCTCAGAGAGTCTTTATCATGTTTTCCTACCTCGGGCCTATCGAAAAAGAATTCCTTGATGCGCATGCGTCTTGAAAACTCGGTTATATCTCTGTGGAGTTCATACTCATTTACTGCTTTGTTCGTGGGACAAAACGTTAGACCACGTTTGAGGAGATTAACTTCATCGGGATTTAAGCTCTTTGATATGTCTACTACGTTGCTGATATGCTCTGGATGCTCGCTCGTAGCAATGTGGGTGGAGCTATGTGCTCTCACCTTGTTCTCGTGTTACTCATCGTCTTGAATCGCAATCTCCCCGCATTCCCCTTGTTTTCTCTAAGATGTGTTAATGTAACAGCATGTTCTCAGTGCTGAGGGCCTTGCATGATGTTAAAGGCAAAAGTAATTGTGTACTCATCTGAAGTGGTGTATATCATTTCTTCATATCATTTGTTCCAAGTAAACACATTTCATAGGTGCACTGTTCGTTTTTCGAGTTAAAAACACTGAGATATTATTCAACAGTATGTGTTAAAATGTGTCCACATGAATTCAGGCGTATTATATGTTGTGCCATCCATAGATACTCCGTGGAAGTATTTATATGAATACACAAAATCTATTTCTTTGCTTCATGACTTACTACCTACAAATGATGGAGGAATCAATTTCAGCCAGAGGTGAAAGAATATGATTCCATACAATTTTTTTAGTTTGTCAATTGGCTTTTTTATTTGCTACCAAATTCTCTGTATGTGGGATGTTTATATGCATTTGTCTAAACAGTGGTACAGGACATGACATGAGCAGCAATCTGCTCCCGAGAAAATAAGCTCATATGTCTCACTGTTGCTAAAAACGACTAACTTACTTAACAAACATGTGTGCGGATTTCCGAGTTACACATTTGTCAAGCAATTGTAAGTAGAGTGCTTTTGATTAGTAGATGTTAGCCCGTTCCTCCTTTCATTTTGTAGAATTCTTACCAGGTTCTTCCATAATGTTTGGTATAATATAACGCAAGTAAACGCAAGCATTATGAAGCACAAATGTTAGGTACGAGTACTGGCTTTCAGTACATCATATTTAGCTTCATATCAGCCAACCACGTGGAAGTGGGACAGCAGGATAAAACAAGCATAATATACACCGAGTTGTTTGTCTGCCATTATTTACCTATTTCCCATAGGACTTCTGCTTGTGCCAAGGAAAACATTAACCATCTATGTTCCCGTTCTTGTCGTAAAAGTTCAATAGTAGGGGATTTAAGCAATAAATGTTAATTGTTTTGACAGAACTTAGAAATATATTCATATGTGTGTATACACAGTGTTCATTTTATAAAGCAGCTTTATCGTGTATCCAACAATTTGGCAATCAAATGCATAACTTCGTGCTCATCGAAACATTTGTGTTAATGCACACGATGTCATAATTAGGCTCACGTTATCTGTCTTAAGTTGCAGGCCACAGCTCTCTTGCAATGATTTCTATTGTAATGGTTGCCATCTTTGAAATCTTTAGCTTGCCACTCTCAATTCCTGTCGCCACATTTAATCATTAAAGTTTTCCATGCTCTGATTACCTCTCCACAATTTCCTCTACTCAGAAGCTTCATCACAACTGCAAGACCTACATTCACTCAGCACCATCCTGACTGAATATGTCTCCTTCCAAAAATTTGTGAAGAATAAGAATGATGCAACAATACACTTTTGCAATTTTTTACTGGAGAGAAACTTAATATATAATTTTGTTTCTCATAAAATCTTACTGTGCACTGTTAACATCACCAGTAAGCTTACTGTATGACTCAAGGAACAGCTTTGGCTGTGTAAATATTCGGCAAACGCAGCTATTCAAGTGATCCTGCAGAGTTAATTGTACAATATATGTAGAAAGATTTCTACCATGGAGATATGCCTTAAAGCTCTTACAAGACCCGAACAAGGTTGCACTAAGGTAGCTCCTTGGGCCTGTTGGTTGCATGCATGTCATCCACTTTGGGCAGACATGGCCGCACAGAAGCACATATAAGGTACTCATGAATCAACAAGTAAAGCACAACGAATGAATACCAGGCACACTTGGTTCTATACGTGGCAAATATGGTTCTATACGTGGCACGTATTGTTCCATACGAGGCACATATTGAATGGATACGTGGCTCGTAAGGATGTATACGTGGCACGTACGAACGCATACGTGGTACGTATGAACGGATACGTGCGTCGTAGGAATATGTGCATGGCACGTATAATTTCATACGAGATCTTTCGATAGGGTATATCAACACGAACTGCATCTGCACAAACTATATGATGCGCCTTCAACACCTGCGCCGGAAATTCTGCTTTTTCGGTGACCCCATGCAAGCGGAGAATGCGCAACAATGGACCAGAGCGGTGCACGAACGGGTACGCCGACAGGAAACGGAGGCGTGACGCCTAGCTGTGGAGTCAAAGTGCGCGCTGCAGCAATACAGAGCCTGGAAGAGTGACATCTGCCCGGAGCCACTATACGACAACAGCGTCGGTAGCAGCCTGGTGTTCGAGGCGCGGACAGGAGTAGGGATGGTAATATCCGTGAACGGTTAATCGATTATCGACTAAACGTATGCGGCAAAACAATCGTCATCGATGTCTAGCTTTAATTTAATCGGTTTAATTAATTAAAGCAGTTCGACTAATTGTTTTACAGAAAGTGACTAAAGTGGCGTGAGAATTTTGAAATCGTACTACAGAATGCGGAGTATACAAGCAACGACAGCGCGGCTGCGAAGACCGCGAGCGACTGTTGACTGTTTTCCCGAGTCCTGCCGAGTTGACCAAGCGCTTCCCCGCTCTGCGCACACGTCACACAGGCTGCCTGGGGCCGTAGAGAGGCCGCCCCTGTGGAGGAAGAAATAAACTAGGAGAGATATTACGTGAGGAAGCAAGCCTTGCCAAGCGACCTCATCGTGAAGCCATTTCCTTCGCTTTTTACCTCGTAGAATAGGGTCAACAGGTCACTCTGAGAGACAACGGATTGGCCGATAATGTTTGGTTCGCAGTATTTAGTTTCAAATCGGTGAACACCTGATTCAGCTGAGCTGCTGCCCTGCACCCTCAGAGAGGCAGCATTAAACCTACCACGCGCTGCTTGGCTGTGGCGATCACGTGTTGGGCCGCTACTTCTTGATGTCAGTCGTACTGCGATGATCTCTCCTAATTCCTCCTTCCTTCATGCCCACTCTCCTCAGTAAGTGCCATTTTTAACATACAGGGTGTTCATTTATATGTTTTACAATATTTTTAGAAATCGCCTATGGCAGGTAGCATAATTCTTATCATTGAGCTCGGTTATTCAATGAGGCGGACATTAGCATGACAAATCGAAACAGATAATCAACTAAGTAACAAACAATCACTAATAAACTTCTTAGTTAATTACTTTACAGACCATATTGCAATTTACGAATTGTAGCCAGTGAGCTTGTCAGGCGATACGTATCCACTTGGGACGAATTTCCAGAATGACACCAGTTTGGAGATATTCGCCATCAAACTCGGCGTAAAAAATGCACTGTTGTTCTACTTACTTGTTTACAAAAATGCATTGAAGCACAAAAGTAACTGGAACGCCCATGTATTTCCTGCCACACTTTGAGAAATAATGTCTCGAAACTGTGGTGTCAGCATGGAAATTCATTTCAAGTGCATGCGCTTCGACACCGCAGTCGAATGTACACTGGGTAGGGCATGTGTCAAGGCAGATGATGACGTAGAACACATCGCCATGTGATGTGCAAGTCTGCAAACACCCCCGCAGGAAGAGGCAGCGCCCTGGACAGCGCTAGGTTTTCGTGCAGATGGGGAGGACACCGGACGCCTGGCCGCGGCAGTGGCAGTAACTAAACGACGCCTCGCGGAGTGGTGGACGATGGTGCGCCGATAGGCCGTACAAGTGAATACTGGATTGGTGACGTGACAGTGCGCGCTACGTTTGTGCATTTACTCGTTTTATTTTTATTTTGTTACTTTTACCTATCTAATCAGACCAGGGTAACAGTTTACCCACCCGTTACAAAGGAAAAGGTCACATACCATCATCATCATCTGGCGGCATGGGACGGATTTCCACTCTGGCGATGAAAGCATATTAAAGCTAGATCTAGATAAAACGCTGACATCTTGATACGTTTGAGATTTCTTTACGCGCTCACAGTAGAATTTATTCGCACAACAATGTATTTCCGCCACTGTTCGTTTGCGCGATGCCGTGTTCATGTGGTTGCTCCACGCCGCGACACGACAGCGCGACAGGGTGTCGATCCACCGACAGCGACTCATTCTACCGCTAAAGTTGCTCATAACTTGCCTTACATTCTTGACAAAGCTATTCCTCGGAATTACCAGAATGACAGCGCATGCCCGTTATGCTAAATCTTCTCGGACTGAAATATTAAAAGTCTGAAACCATAACAGAGACCTTACAATTTTGTAATTTTTTTGGCGGGGCTGTGCTCTACCTCCGGGATCGGTTCACCCAAGATGCCACGTTTTTGCCTTAAATCTTGCCTTCGCGCGTACGTTCGCCGCTAGCATTTCGCGGTAAACATTACGGTTACATATATTATAAGCTGCAGTTGCCGGGAATCGTGAGACGCAGTCAGGGATCTGTGAGTGCTATCGCGTTCCAACTCTTAAACGCGAAGCTAAAGAGGAAGCTTTAGCTCGGGCCAACTCCGATGCGGCTGATTCAAATACATGTAAAACTCAGAAATACTTTTCTGAGGTAACCCCTGGACAAGTTATTATGAAATTTCTTGCATTTGGGAGAGAAGGTTAAATAATAGTTACTGCTGGGAGCGGAATTTCTATTTAGCGCCTGAATTCTTTTTAAACAATTTTCAGAAACTCGAACGTTCGAAAAATATAGAATCACGAAGTTGACAAATTAATAGCTCTGCATCAACAACAGCTATCACAGTTCTGTAAACAGCAGCCATTAGATCATTGAAAGCAGAAAAATTTGATATGACAATTTCTACCTTACGTGAATTCGTTAGGTTGTGTAGACGGGTTATGCAAAATCTATATTTCCACATTACAATTTTTATTGCAATAGCGATTCGATGGACACTTCAACCGGATTTCTGCCGTCGCCGTCGCCGTGAGGTTCCGTATAAAGTCCAAGGGCGATAAAATCGTCGCCGCGTGCCGTATGCGCAAGTGTAAGCGCGCGGGGGACGCGCGCTATCACGGCGAGCGAACGCAAGGCGGAAATCAAACGCGACCGTCGCGCGAAAGGCCGTGGGGGTATGGGTGGGAGGGAGGCGGGGCGACGCTGTGCTGCGGCACGAAATGCGTATCTTGCAACCGGGAGCAAGGGGAACTGGCCGCTCAATCTCCCCCGCGAAAGCAAGAAAGCTGGAAGGCAGCGTGGGAGGGAGGGGGGGCACCTTCTACTCTGCCAACAACTGGGCTTGTACTTTGCCCGGCTGTGGCGGTCGCCCGCACCGCATCTTATCTCCACACGGCTCTGACCTTTGTATGCGCTGTGCATTCGCCGCTCAGTTTCCGTTGAAGCGATAGACCGCACGAAACTTCGCCCGCTGCAGCGGCGGCCCTTGCTGCCAGTGTTTTGACAGTCGTTGTCTGCGGTTATTCAGTGTGATCTATTCATGTTTGCTTGTGCGCGCTGACACCACGCTTGTTAATTCAATTAGTTAGCGAATGTGTCCAAGTTTATCCAGCCGATAAACCTACTATCCCTACTCCGAATAGCTCTCTACTAATTTGCTATCGCAATTGATGCTTCGCCTTTCGGGCGGAACTGCTACATTTTCTTTATATTCATGAGTAATATATCAATTTTGTCCGCTTTAGATGCACTATTAAATGCAAGGCAGGAGATTGTGATATCATTTTTCACTGCTGAGTTAGAGTTGTAAACTTGATAGTTTCGTTTTCTGAAAATTTGCGATTTTAGCCGATTTTTATTAAAAGATGGCAACCTAAATCAAAAATTCAAAACCAAAGCTCACTAGATTTTACTAACAATCACTAGATTTAAAGTTTTTCGTTTAAATGAAACAAAATCAAATTTGGTACAGTGGTTGCCGAGAAAAACGAATTCTTATTTTACATGTATGAAGGTAAGAGCACCCGAGCTAAAGCTTCCTTTTTAACGTCCTCCAATTTTTTCCTCCTCCTCGCCACCCAAAGCTGCACCTGAGGCCGCGATGCCCTCCCCTCCTACCTTATCCTTGTCCTTCGCTTTGTTCTCATCTTCCGTGGCCGGAACGCCAGCCGTAGCCGCTACATGACATGTCCGGTACTACTCTTCGGCGTGGTGGATTCGGCTGCCTTAACTGTTCGCGATTCGGAGCCAGCCCCGTTCATGAGGCTCGCTCAGAAGCGATAACAGTTGAGCGTGAACATGTGAGGGCTGTAATGGTGCTGGGTGCAAGTAGAGGGTGATGAAATAAACGTGGTTGTGGATACACGTCCGAATTGCCAAATACGTTCTCACCTAATGGAGACAGACTATTATATAATTTTTGAAAATTAATAAACAATGTAACACTGACGCGATCGCACGTAGCCAGCTAGCCTTCGGCTTCCAGAGCGTTCGTGGTGCTGAATATTTTTCGCCGGATAACGAGTGCGCGGCTGGATGACTGCCGATGGCTCTTGTGCTTGTCCACATTGTTGGCAGAAATGAGTCCATCTTGGCAGATATTCAGTTTCTATTGCGGAGTCCATCGATGCCCGCACCTCCAGCTAGAACTGCGGCGACGCTATGTACGCGTATATATATATATATATATATATATATATATATATATATATATATTTACACCTATTAGGCGGTCAACGCTACAGCCAGTGCCAGATCAGTGTAGGCGCTCTCTGAAACAGCCGTCACGCTGTCGCCGTTGTCTACACACCGAGTTTTACGTGTCTTAAGCCCCGACTTGGAGGCCGATGATTTCTGGAGTCGCGGGTTTTGTCAAAAAAATGAAGGTAAATACAAATTGCGCTGCCGAAGTGTTCTGATTAGCAGATATAAACCATTGCGGCAGCATTAATCTAGATTGAAGCAATATAAACTGACATCTGAGTGCGACATTCTTTATATAGGTTGCTTACACTTTTTTTCAGAGTTTGAATATCACACAAAGTGTAACCACTGTAACTATATCACTTCCTTTGTACGCAGGTCTGGGACGTCATTGGTGCCTACGCCAGCTACGACATGTACAATAAGTACGGTGCAGGTAATACGCAGTTCGGATTGATGATGTCTTTTCTTCCTCTTACCGAACGCGTGGTTGCACAATGGAGATCGTGTAGATGTTCTGCTTTTATCTATGTTATCCAATTTTATTATTTGTTTATGTAATACATACTTCGGAGCGCAATTTAGAACCATCGAGACAAACAACACACGTCACATCAATCATGCTATTCACGTCATGTCCTAAATACCATGTCTGGTCGTTTCTTTACCTCGATGTATATGAGCATATGCGTGACACGAATGAAAGCCATGCCATGGTATGGTATGACAAAAAGGAAATGGATTCATGGCATGCATGCATGCATGCATGCATGCATGAAATGGCACGAATGCCACGACGTGAATGACATGACATGTCACCCGCCGGGGTGGCTCAGTCAGCTAAGGCGTTGCGCTGCTGAGCATGAGGTCGCGGGATCGAATCCCGGCCCCGGCAGCCGCATTTCGATAGAGGCGAAATTCAAAAACGCCCGTGTGCTTGCGTTGTAGTGCACGTTAAAGAACCCCAGGTGGTCAAAATTAATCCGGAGCCCTCCACTACGGCGTGCCTCATAATCAGAACTGGTTTTGGCACGTAAAACCACAGAAAGAAGAAGAAAAAAGAAGACATGACATGTCACGACATGAACACGACGGCATCACGACGCCGTCAGAGGCTAGATGGGTAGACTGAAAATGCCTAAATTAGGCAAAGAATGCTTCGCATTACAACTTTAGACATGACGTTAACGCATTGTACATGACCGAATTAACAAGGTTCTAAACTACATATAAGTGTCAGGGCTGAGTTATGCGGTTCCAGCCAGATATCATGCACGGAAAAACTGACAATTGAAAACTGCTTGTTGTAAGAAAACACGCAGTTAAGGAAAGTCGCAGTTTCGCCCGGAATGGGAAGCATCAATTGCGATAGAAAATTAATAGAGAGCTTTACGGAGCAAGGATAGTAATTTTGTCGGCTGTATAAACTTGGACACATTCGCTTACTAACTGAATTAACAAGCATAGTATCAGTGCGCAGAAGCAAACATGAATAGATTCTACTCGACGGCCGCAGATAACTGCTGTGAAAACGCTGGCGTGAGCAAGCGCAGCTGCAGAGCGAATGTTCGTGCGGTCTATCGCTTCATCGGAAACTGAGCGGCGAACGCATAGCGCATACAAAGCTATGAGCCGTCTCCAGATCGCTTTTAAGATACGGTGCGGGCGACAGCCACAGCCGGGCGATGTACAAGTACGCAGTTGCGGGCCGAGCAGAAGCCCCCCTGCACTCCCGCCCTGCCTTCCCGCTTTCCTGCTTTCGTGTGCGAGACTGATGTTGAATTCAAATGGCGGAGTCAAGCAAGTTTTTTGTGCTCGTTTCGGAGCAAGTTTGTTCCAATGACAGAGTGAGGGAGGGGGTAAAGTGTTCCAATGAGAGAGTCGGAGTGGATTCAAAGCGAGAGTCACTCCATGGAGCAGGAAAAGATGTTCCGCCAAGATCGGCGGAGTGGACCGGAACTCTGCGTGACGCAGTTCCTTTACCACGTTTGTCTGCTGGGGGGCGCCGCTGGTCGCTAATCGCGAGTGGCGGTGGTAATGGCGGACGACATCAACGGATCCGCTAGATCGGCAAAGCGTGCGGCATTGCTTCTGCTGCTCGATAGCAACAGTTCCGAGTCGGCAAGCTCAAGTTCCGACGCGAGCAATTTCTCGGATAGTGACAGCGACGCTGAAAATGCCGCGAAATTCCACAGGATCTTCCGGATGCCCGGGAAGAGGTCTAAAGTAGTCGGCTAGACAGCTACGATGTTTGTCCGCATCCCGTGTGCTCACCGTAGCCAATAAAAGCTACTGCACACTTGGCGAGATATCCATTCCGCACTTTTAAGCGGCAGGTGAACGGCGCTGAACAGACAAGTGACCGGTGCGGCGGTGCAGGGAGCAAATAGCGGAAGGCAGCGGAAGAGAATAACAACACGCAAGGTATCCTGGGTAAATCCGCGCCACAAGGATAGAACTTCCGCTTCCGCCTTGCTCCGGCGGCGCAGGTTGAATTCAATTCGCGGATTTGGAGGCGTTGCTCTACGCCAGAGTCGAGTGCTCGCTCGTGGAGTCGGTTGGCTGCTCCGGCACCGCCATTGGAATTCAACATGGGTCGCCAGTTCCTGTTGCGCCGTTGGTGCCGCAGCACAATGTCGCCCCATCTCCCTCCCATCCCTCCACGGCCTTTCGCACGACGGTCGCGTTTGCTTTCCACCATGCGTTCGCTCTCTGAAAGCGCGCGTCCCTCGCGCGCTTTCACTTGCACATACAGCATACGTTGCGCGGCGACGATTTTACCTCACGGCGACTACGACGACGGCCGAAATCTGCTTAATGTGTCCATATAATTGCTATCACAATAAAAATGGGCTTCATGGTGTCGTGTAAGTCCCGTAGACAAAGGAGATAGATACGTTCCGTAGTCGAGCAATAACTTTGGCTAGCAAGCAAATAAAAAAGTTTATAGGCTCTCCGCTCTTTGTGGTTCGAGTTCTACTTTGTTTTATATTGTTAGCAGTCATCAGCTGACATGCTGAGTGAGTAAGCTCAAACGTATTGCATACTTTGAATAAACTGTAGCATTGAAACTTTGAAGGCAGTGGGCCACGGTGCGAGTGAAGGAAGAAGAAGACGAGCGACGCTTGCTCGCCCGCTTCGCCATAGCTCCCTTTGACTTTTTTCGGTCTACCGTTGAAACTCTATATCGACTGCGGCTAGGCAAACATCTCCATTGCAAAACCAATATCTGTACATTGTCCTGCTTGGTATACTGAAATATTTAATAAACCAACAGTAAATTTGTTTTCGCGGGGAGGGGGTGAGGGAGACAGCACGCACTTGATGGGGAAGGAGGTTGAGGGAAAGTGGTTGTTGTCGCACGTAGTTTCATGCCAGGTATCCCTCGGACGACATAAGTTTCACCGGGGGGGGGGGGGGGGGGGTCGCATGTTTCTACCTTGAGCCCCCCGACCCTTTTGTTGAATGCGGTTTTACTATTCTTTCACAAGATATATACAGTATAAAGAAATATTATATAGCAGGAGGTTTCGAGGTCAAACAAAGTAATGGGACCTCCTGTAGAGCGTATCAGTAAAATATACAGTTGCAACAATTGTAAAATATTTAAAAAAACGAAAAAAAAACATCGGTTTAGGGCAGTACTTATACAAATAGTATCAGCTACAAACATGCAAATGACCAATCTGGTAATACGTACACCCGTGAGCAATAGTATACGGACCAGGGGTTGCGCGATAAAGCCGATTTTTTCCTCTGCCTGTGCACGCAACTTGAATTTGAGGACTGCAGTCCAAATTGGGCATTGCGAACTTTTCAGTGTACCCATTAATTCCAGTTTATGCTTATTAATTACGAAGAAATTCAGTTTTTCCGGCGACCCTGTGGTCCGTATACTTTTGCTCACGGGTTTAGAAACATACGTACGTTATATATTAAAAAATATTATACGTTCCAATAATTACAACTTATAGCAACAGAGGTAGAACTATAACGCCATCATTAAACTAAATTAATAATGAGGCATAACTAACCGGACTTTCATTCATGTACTGTAAGTGTTAACAAAGTGTACATTTGGAGGGGGAAAAGGAGAAAAAGACATAAATAAGTGGTTGCAGATGATAAAGTATGGTCTTTCAATTTCGTTCAAATTGAAATGATTTACATGACCTAATAGTAGGAGGTAGTGTGTTCCAGAAGGAAAAGTTCGAAAAATTGGCACTCTGCTTACTATATTTGTTGCGTACCTTTGGAAAAATAGCATCACAATCATCATCATCAGCCTATTTTTATGTCCACTGCAGGACGAAGGCGTCTCTCTGCGAACTCCAATTACCCCTGTCTTGCTCTAGCTGATTCCAACTTGCGCCTGCGAATTTCCTAACTTCATCACTCCACTTAGTTTTCTGCCGTCCTCGACTGCGCTTCCCTTCTCTTGGTATCCATTCTGTAACTCTAATGGTCCACCGGTTATCGATCCTACGCATTACATGGCCTACCCAGCTCCACTTTTCCCGCCTAATGTCAACTAGAATATCGGCTATTTCTGTTTGTTCTCTGAGCCCCACAGCTCTCTCCCTATCTTTTAACGTTAGACCTAACATTTTTCGTTCCATCGCTCTTTCTGCGGTCCTTAACATGTTCTCGACCTTCTTTGTTAACCTCCAAGTTTCTGCCCCATACGTTAGCACCGGTAGAATGCAATGATTGTACACTTCTCTTTTCAACGACAGTGGTAATCTGCCAGCCAGGATTATGTAATGCCTGCCGTATTAACTCCAACCCAATTTTATTCTTCTTTAAATTTCTTTCTCGTGATCAGGGTCACCAATGAGTAATTGGCTTCGATAAACGTAATCCTTTACAGGCTCTAGAGGCTGACTGGCGATCCTGAATTCTTGTTCCCTTGTCACGCAATTGAACATTATATTTGTCTTCTGTATAATAATCTTCAACCCCACTCTTACACTTTCTCGGTTAAGGTCCTCAGTCATTTGTTGTAATTAGTCCCCATTGTTGCTGAATAGGACAATGTCATCTAAAAACTGAAGTTTGCTAAGATATTCGCCGTTGATTCTCACTCCTAAGCCTTCCCAGTCTAAGAGCTTGAATACTTCTTCCAAGGAGCATTGGAGAGATTGTGTCTCCTTGCCTGACCCCTTTCTTGATAGGTATCTTTCAACTTTTTCTGTGGAGAACCAAGGTTGCTGTGCAATCCTTGTAGATATTTGCCAAGATATTCACGTATGGCTCCTGTACTCCTTGGTTGCGTAATGCCTCTTTGACTGCTGGTATCTTTACTGAATCAAATGCCTTTTCATATACTATGAAAACCATATAGAGAGGTTGATTGTACTCCGCAGATGTCTCTATTACCTGGTTGATGACATGAATATGATCCATCGTAGAATATCCCTTCCTGAAGCCAGCCTGTTCTCTTGGCTGGCTGAAGTCAAGTGTTGCCCTGATTCTATTTGAAATTACCTTGGTGAATATTTTATAAAATACTAAAAGCAAGCTAATGGGTCTATAATTCAATTTCTAACGTCCCCTTTCTTAAGGATGAGTATAATGTTGGCGCTGCTTTTCAAGTGTGATGTCTCCTCCATCCTTGAATAAATCGACTGTTATTCCATCTTCTTCAGCAGCTTTTACCCTGGTCATGTCTTTCAAGGCCCTCCTAGTTTCATCGCTAGTTATAGAAGGAGAATCGGTATCCTGTTCATCGCTACTTTGAATGAAAGTAGCTTGGCTGTTTTGGGCACTGTACAGGTAAGTATAGAATTCTCCCGCTGCTTTTACTATGTCATCGAAATTGCTGATGATATTACCCTGCTTATCTTTCAGTGCATACATTTTGCCTTGTCCTATGGCTAGTTTTCTTCTCCCTGATTTTATGCCGAGTCCATATTTTACTGCTTCCTCAATCTTTTCCACGTTATAATTTCGGATATTCCTTACTTTCTTCTTGTTGATCAGTTTCAACAGTTCAGCAAATTCTGTCTGATCTCTCGAATTTGACACTTTCATGTTTTGCCGTTTCTTTATTTGGTAATTTGTTACTTGGGAAAGCTTACCTACTGATGGCCTTGGTCCTTACCTCCCACTGCAAATGATGCTTCTGAGATCGACCTAGTTACGGTTTCATTCATTACCTCTATGTTGTCTTTATCTTTCTGTTCTAAAGCTGCATATTTGTTTGCGAGCACCAGCCTGAATTATTCTGCTTTTACCATTACTGCGTCTAGGTTGGCCTGTTTCTTCTTGACTAATTTCACTCTTTCTCTCTTCAAATTGAGAGAAATCCTAGACCTCACTAACCTATGGTCACTGCACTTTACCTTACCTAACGCTTCTACAACCTGCATTATCCTTGGGTCGTCAGAGAGCATGAAATCTATTTCGTTCCTTGTTTCTCCATTAGGGCTTTCCAAGTCCACTTCCTGTTGCTGCGCTTCCTTGAAGAAGGTATTTATTAATCGGAGCCTATTCCTTTCCGCGAATTCTACGTACATCTCTCCTTTAGTGTTCCTAGAATCGATGCTGTAGTTGCCAATTGCTTACTCGCCAGCCTGCTTTCCCCCTCTTTTGCATTGAAGTCACCCATGACTACAGTATACTGAGTTTGCACCTTTCTCATTGCTAATTCGACATCTTCATAAAACTGTTCTATTACTTCATCACTGCGACTGGAGGTTCGTGCGTAGGCTTGTTGTCACGGAGCGGCATATTTTCGAATGGTTTGGAGGCTGATTAACGACACGCCGAATTACGAGCGTCAAACACGTGGGCTCCTGACTGTGCAGCGTATAATGCATTCGACATCGACACGCCGAATTACGAGCGTCAAACACGTGGGCTCCTGACTGTGCAGCGTATAATGCATTCGACATCGACACGCCGAATTACGGGCGTCAAACACGTGGGCTCCTAACTGTGCAGCGTATAATGCATTCGACATCGACACGCCGAATTACGAGTGTCAAAAACGTGAGCTCCTGACTGTGCAGCGTATAATGCATTCGACATCGACACGCCGAATTAGGGGCGTCAAAAGCGTCGTGGCCGCTCGGGCTGCCATCTCGATTCCAGACGCGTCACGCCGATTACGGACCCCGAAGTGTGCACGTACGGCCACGTGGTAGTGCCGGGCTCAACCTTGGCCCTTGACATTGGGAGAGGGGCTAATCTGCGGTTCTTCGTCCATAGTGATAGGTCGCGGCCAAGATTGTTGGGAGCTAAGAGAGCTGAATTCGGAGAATGCTACGTAGCGGCAGTTTCCCTACCTAGGGAACTAGGGAAAGGAGAGGCTATTTAGGCGCATGTTTTGGGCCCTGCTGATCAGTCTAGAAGCTGAACCTATGCGCTGCTGAGAAGCCGTTGGGGGGCTAGTGCCGTCCAGTATCGCATGGGCCGCCTGGCCACGTCGGAAATCCGAGGAACTTGTTGACGTACGAGACGTCAAACCAGCGTCTGCAACGAAGCTCACGGTAGTTCACCTCAAGTTAGCTCAACCTGCTTGAGGGAAGTCGTCAGATCTAGACTCCCGGGAACCCCAGCTCATCAATTCCCATCCACCTCGACAAGATCGGACCGCCAGCCTTCTTCGGGAAAGCTTTGTGCACCGACTTCCACGGTTTATGGACTTGCTGCTGCTGCCCGGCAATGCGTATGACATCGTTTGCTTTCTTTTGAACTTTGTTTAGTGACATGCTGTTAGGTGTTATTCTTGTATATTTGATCCGCGCCATGTTTCATATGTATATGTACCGTTAATTGCTCGTATTTAATTGTCTTCATCATTGTGTGATACTAAGTTCAGGTGTGTTAGTCTCTCTTGTGTTTTCTTTATTATTGTATTTTATTAATCTGTGTGTATTTATCAGCCGATAAATATCTTGTTTTTTTTTTTGTTTACTCCCGACTCTTACTCTTTTCAATGTGCTCGCTTGCGTACGGAACGACCAACCAGCTTGTCTACCCCGTCGATTGACTTCGCGCCGACGACGAATCGGGGACAGCTGTGACATAAACTGGCGTCCGCGAACAGGACGTTCCGTACAAAAAGCAGCATGGTGAACGGAGAACGACAATCGTGGAGATTGATCGATTAGTGCTATTGACACATTCTTGTGCAGTGTCGAACACGCGTGCATGCGAATTGTGAGCGCACGGTTTTTGGTGGTGTAGCCGCATTTTGGAGGGAATGGAGTCTGAAAAGTGGATAGAAAGAGGCAAACTGTTCGGCCTAGAGGGCGATGAGCTGAGGACATGGGTTGCGGAACAGCTGGAGCGGGCGTTGGCCCGAGAGAAAAAGGAGAAAGAGCGAGAGGAAAGGGAGAAAGAGCGAGCGGCGGCGAAGGAAGCTGTAGAGCGCGAAATACTGTTGTTACAATTAAGGATTCAACGTATTCAAAGTGGCAACAGGAGCAGGGCTAGCAACGAGCACCTTGAAGTAGAGGAGGAGCAGCTGAAATGCAAGGCGCCCGTAGAAGTCGCGCACGGAAAGTGCGAAGAAATCGCACGCACGGTTCTGCCGATAGTAGGAAGAGAGGCTAATCTTTGCGAGCCTAACAAAGGTGATGCCAGATCTGCAGACCGTGGCGTAGTTGTTGAGGGACCCGTTGATGGGCACCGGATGGAGCGCGACGAGATAATGAGCCAATTGAATGCTAGAGAAGCAGCTAGGCCAGATGCGGACGATTTGGAGTATGTCGCGAATGTTGCTCTAGCAGCAGTTGTCCGAAGTGACACAAGCTCGCTAGACGAGAGCACCAGGGCAGACTCCACTCGATCAGAAAAGTGCGCAGAACCACAATGCGGGCAGGATAGTGCAGTTGGGGACATCGCCCAGGTAGGTGAGCTACGGTGCGCAAAGGAAAATGGCTGCATTTCCCCGGGGTGTCTGAAGGTCTCCGCCAGTGAGGGTGGCATTGAGAGGTGTGATTCACCCGCTGATCATCCGGACCGTGCGGTTGGGGTGGAAGTCGTGGCCGACGATATGCGCGTCGGTCATCATGAGGTGCGAGCTGAAGGCTCGAAATTTAGCACAGGAAAGCGTGCTAGGAAAAAGAAGAGAAAGAAGCGGTGTCGCAGAGTCCGTAATGCGGCAGAGAAGGCTACGCAGCCGAGTAAAACCAAAGGCGCTAAACCATGTGGGGAGCGCGGGCAAGAATTTCGAAAGGCGCGTTTGCCGAGGGCAATGTTTCCACTACGAGTGCGTCCGAACTGCCGGGTGAAGAAGAGAGAGCCGATACGGTGCCGCGAATTAGTGATACGCGTCAGTGAAATCGCCGCGCGATGCAGAAGAGGCATGTTGCCTGGCTGTCAAGTGTCGGGAGTGGGCAGCGAGGAGAATGGCCGCTGTACCTTTTGTGTTCCCTCGCTGACCAGACCAGCCGTCAAACCGCGCCCGCCTCGAGTACGGCTTAAGAACGTCCATTAAATATTCGGAATGAAAAGCGGCAATGCAGGTTTTTGTAGAAACAGTTTGTTTCTTTATTTTTCCGTGTTAGGTTAATCTTTTAGAGATAGTTTGGGTGAGCAAGTTTGGAGCTTTGTGTAATTATTTTGGAAGCCCTCCGATATTCTGAGAGAGCTGGCTTGCGCGCGTAGAAAGTTTTTGAAACTTTGTTTTTTTATATGTCGTTCTTTGTGTAGCAGTTAGGCTTGCTTGTGGGTGGGATACGCTGTATCAGTTCACTTTACCGAAGGGTTCAGGATTTCTTTTTTCTTGAGAGTGGGTCGCTTTATTTGAGGGAGCCGTTGTGGCCTCGCCTGTTAGGAAAGTGTTTGTGCCGTTTCGTTAAAGCGTCGCTCGCGCGGACACACAGGAGCAAAGCGCTGGTGCGTCTATCACACGTGTATTTGCAAGACGACAGCAATTTTTGGTTGCATTTAGTGCGTGTAAGCTCTTTGCAAGATCCGCGGATGTCCTGGTCGTCTTGAGCGCGTGTTTGGCGCACGTTTTGGTTGCCATTACACTAGTACGTGTATTAAAGCTGATGTGGAGTGTGAGCAGACTATTCATGGCAGGTGTGCTGCATATGTTATTTCGAGTACCATTTATTTGCGGTCATTGTGCAGTCGAGTTGGAGAATGTTGTTGTTGTGTGCCTGGACGTGTGGTGTTGTGTTCGATTTTTTTTTGCATGGTACACGTGGTTATTAGATGTATAATGTTATGTATACATAGAATGGTCTTCTTTTTCTTGTTTTTGTTTTCGAAAATGCCACTCGTGGAAGTGAATATTATGTGATAATATTCTGAAAGTGGGGGGCTGTGTCACGGAGCGGCATATTTTCGAATGGTTTGGACGCTGATTAACGACACGCCGAATTACGAGCGTCAAACACGTGGGCTCCTGACTGTGCAGCGTATAATGCATTCGACATCGACACGCCGAATTACGAGCGTCAAACACGTTGGCTCCTAACTGTGCAGCGTATAATGCATTCGACATCGACACGCCGAATTACGAGTGTCAAAAACGTGGGCTCCTGACTGTGCAGCGTATAATGCATTCGACATCGACACGCCGAATTACGGGCGTCAAAAGCGTCGTGGCCGCTCGGGCTGCCATCTCGATTCCAGACGCGTCACGTCGATTACGGACCCCGAAGTGTGCACGTACGGCCACGTGGTAGTGCCGGGCTCAACCTTGGCCCTTGACATTGGGAGAGAGGCTAATCTGCGGTTCTTCGTCCATAGTGATAGGTCGCGGCCAAGATTGTTGGGAGCTAAGAGAGCTGAATTCGGAGAATGCTACGTAGCGGCAGTTTCCCTACCTAGGGAACTAGGGAAAGGAGAGGCTATTTAGGCGCATGTTTTGGGCCCTGCTGATCAGTCTAGAAGCTGAACCTATGCGCTGCTGACAAGCCGTTGGGGGGCTAGTGCCGTCGAGTATCGCCTGGGCCGCCTGGCCACGTCGGAACTCTGAGGAACTTGTTGACGTACGAGACGTCAAACCAGCGTCTGCAACGAAGCTCATGGTAGTTCACCTCAAGTTAGCTCAACCTGCTTGAGGGAAGTCGTCAGATCTAGACTCCCGGGAACCCCAGCTCAGCAATTCGCATCCACCTCGACAAGATCGGACCGCCAGCCTTCTTCGGGAAAGCTTTGTGCACCGACTTCCACGGTTTATGGACTTGCTGCTGCTGCCCGGCAATGCGTATGACATCGTTTGCTTTTTTTTTAACATTGATTTCTTTTGAACTTTGTTTAGTGAATTGCTGTTAGGTGTTATTCTTGTATATTTGATCCTCGCCATGTTTCATATGTATATGTACTGTTAATTGCTCGTATTTAATTGTCTTCATCATTGTGTGATACTAAG
This sequence comes from Dermacentor silvarum, assembly GCF_013339745.2. Taxonomy (NCBI): domain Eukaryota; kingdom Metazoa; phylum Arthropoda; class Arachnida; order Ixodida; family Ixodidae; genus Dermacentor; species Dermacentor silvarum. The sequence goes on along the minus strand of NC_051158.1, from coordinate 136,054,917 downwards.
TTCAGGTGTGTTAGTCTCTCTTGTGTTTTCTTTATTATTGTATTTTATTAATCTGTGTGTATTTATCAGCCGATAAATATCTTCTTTTTTTGTTTACTCCCGACTCTGACTCTTTTCACTGTGCTCGCTTGCGTACGGAACGACCAACCAGCTTGTCTACCCCGTCGATTGACTTCGCGCCGACGACGAATCGGGGACAGTTGTGACACTTGTACAACCTTCATTCTATACCTCTTATTCAGCGTTATTACGACGACTGCTACCCTCTCATTATTGCTGAAAAGTTCATCAATGTGGCCCGCTATGTCCTTATGGAGTAGAAATACAACTCCGAATTCCCTCTTATCTGGAAGACCTCTGTAGCAAAGGACGTAGCCGTTAGTCAGCACTGTATGAGGTCTATTAGAAAAGTATCCGACCTTTGACCGACGAAACAAAAACTGGCATAACTGGAGTGCTGTAAACTTAATCACCCTCAAAGTAGTCTGCTTGGGACTCCACACACTTCTCTCAGTGGTGCTGCCATTGTTGGAAGCATTCGGAGAAGTCCTCTTTCAGAATAGAATTTAGCTCAGTTGTCGTTGCAGCCATAATGTCCTCTCTTGTCCGAAATCGCGCTCCTTTCAAGGGCCTCATGATTTTGGGAAACAGTCAAAATGTCACCGAGGGCCATGTCAGGAGAGTAAGGAGCATGTTGAAGTAAAGGGTCTGGTTTTTCGCCAAAAAAGTCTGAATCAAGTGCGAGGAATGTGCAGGAGCATTGTCGTGGTGGATGCGCCAATTTCCTGTTGAGCACAACTCCGGTCTCTTGCGCCGCACAGCATCACGTAGGCGACGGAGGACATCCCTGTAATGCACTTTTGTGATTGTTTAACCTGTGGTGCGTACTCGTGGTGTACCACACCACGGCAGTCAAAGAAAGCAGTCAGCATCACTTTGACGGTGCTGCGCACTTGGCGGGCTTCTTTGGTCTTGGTGACGTAGAATGCTTCCACTGTGACAACTGGGATTTGGTTTCCGGGTCGTACCAGTACACCCAAGTCTCTTTGCCAGTGATTATGGTGTTCATGAAGTCGGGCTCACTGTTTGTGAAATCCAGCATGTCCTGTGAGACTTCAACACGAAATTGCTTTTGCTCTACCGTGAGCAGCTTCAGCACGAAGTTCCTCGCAACTCTCTTCATGGCTGAATCTTCGGTCATATTAGAATGTGCAGAAAAACCGCTGATGCCCACCTCTTCCGCAATTTCTCGGATAGTCTCACGACGGTCCCGAATCACCACAGAGTTCGCTTCGGCAATGACCATTTCGGCATCCTGGTCATTTCGGCATGTTGATGGCCGACCAGAGCGTGGCTCGCTCTCCATTGATGTGCGGCCATCTTTAAACCGGTTGTACCACTCCTTAATCTGTGTGCCGCTCATCGCATCGTCACAGAAAGCCGTCTGAATCTTCCGAATGGTTTCCACTTGGCTGTCGCCCAGTTTCTAGCAAAATTTGATGCAGTAGCGCTGCTCCCGTCACTCCGCCATTTTCCTTGCAATAAAAAAACCGGCGAGAGTACTGCGCACTACCTCGCTCAAGCGCTGCGTCCCAGAGACTGACGTTATCGGCAGGGGTAAAAAAATTCGCGCATGCGCACGAAAGTTCAAGGTCGCCTGATGCAAGCGCGCTTGTTTCATATACATCATGTATTCGCAAACAAAAATAAGGTCGGATACTTTTCTAAGAGACCGCGTAAGCCTCACCAGTTCTTCGCACCTCTCTAAGGCCAATAATGTCCCAGGCAATACCTGATAATTCTTCAAATAGCCCTGCTAAGCTAGCCTCACTCGATAGGGTGCGCGTGTTGAACGTTGCCAGGTTCAGTTTCTACTGCCGGCCTGTCCGGACCCAGAGATTCTTAGCACCCTCTACCGCGTCGCAGGTCTAGCCGCCGCCTTGGTCACGTGCTGCGCAGCCGTTGGGGGCTGAGGGCCATGGTGAATTTTAGGAGTCGGTAGGGAGGTAGCGGCCGAATACTGTACCAGGGAGGTCAATTCCTGTTTTGGTGAGGGAGTAACTTTGTGGAAGCTTAGTGGGCCTTCCTAATTTGGTTGCACCTTGACTAGTATAGCTCCACTAGCCCTCGGTGATATATATATATATATATATATATATATATATATATGGCCGGTGTCATGCGCCACCCCATGCCTGAAAATGTAGTGAACTGGAGGAGGATTCCGACTTAGGACCTTCAGATTACTATACTAAACAAAATCGAACAGAACGTTACCCTCAATAACTTGTCATTCAATCATCACATGCGGCACAAACGCCATGAACTGTCTGGTCGTACTCTACATCCGTTATTGACGCACGTAATAGTGCCACTGAGAGCCTCGTTGACTTCACTGATGTACTATCAGACTCGCTCTCACTTTGCAGGCAAAACTCTTGCGTGCGACTCACGCATCAAGAAAGAAAATTCTCGAACAGAACACTACACGTCTATGCATAAAACACCAAAATCCTCCAACTTAACTGCAGAATGACCTTAAATACTTGATAATTGAAATGTTATATGTTCGTACTCTACATTCGTTATTAAAGCACGTAATAGTGCCACTGAGAACGTCGTTGACTTCACGGAAGTACTATCAGACTCGCTCACACTTTGCTCTCAAAACTCTTGCGTGCGACTCACGCATTAAAGAAACAAAAATAAAAACCTTGCGCAAATTACGCGCTCAGGACAACAAGAAGATTCGCGCTTATTTATAAATACTTCCACGCACTTAATGAAACTCAAATGCTGTCGTCTTCTAAATACACGTGCGAGACAGCCTTATACATACCCTTACATAATACGTCGAAGAGAAAAGACATCTGCAGAGTATAGCATTAGTTTAGCGATCCGCGCAGCCCGTTCCTAAGGTGCAGTGTTCTCTACGTGCGTGCGGGAACAACCATCCTGCGATTTCTAAAATCAGATGAAGTAGACTACAGATCGAATAAACAGTATCTAACCTGATACAGCGTTATTTTCAGAACTCGCGAAATCCGAAAACAAGGACTGAGTTTACAGGAAACTCAGGCCAACTATCTACATACCTTTGCGAGAAAAACCACTGACGCTATCCTTTCTCGAGTGTTCAGCTGTCACGGCTTCCTGAAAGCAAACATCAAATTAACTCGAAAATTTATCTGGCTCTACCACGATCAGAAGAGACCAACACAGCTCTCTGCCTACTCAAAGCTGTTCCAAAGTATCCCCAGAGAAATTAATAACAACGAATGCAACTTACCAAACGTGCATCGAAAGGAAATCACTACGGCCAAACAAAACACGACTTGTCACGAACTCGCGCAGAAGCGTCGCCCATCAACTAACTGGCCATAACTGTATAGCACGGAGTAAAGTTTCTTTGTTTCTGAAAACATGGTTTTTGGTCACTTTGATTGTTTTGCTTCATCAATATGGTATGCAATCAATATGCGAGAAGGTTAGAGCCTTTCTTTTCAGCGCAAAGCTAAATGTGTTGGGAAGGCAACGCTGAGAGCAGATTTTTCATTTCCCGCTCGAAAAGTTTTATTGCGATAGCAATTATATGGACACTCAAAAGCAGATTTCTGCCGTCGGCGTCGCCGTCGCCGTCGGCGTCGCCGTCGCCGTCGCCGTCGCCGTGAGGTTCCGTATGACGTCATTTGGAGATGAAATCGTCGCCGCGCGCCGAACGCTGTATGTGCGAGTGAAAGGGCGCGAGGGGCGCGTCTTTCACGGGGAGTGAACGCACGGCGGAGAACAAACGCGCGTTCTGCGCCGTGCTCGCTTAAGGGCTGCAGAAGTAGGCGTCTCTTTTCTCCTTTACAATCACCATATATGTAGAGCAAACGCGCCTTCTTCGGACGCGCGAGAGGCCGTGGGGGAGGGGGAGGGAAGGGAGGCGACGTTTAGCTGCGGCACCAAGTGCCTATTTACATCAGAGGCTCCAGCAACAGTCACCAACGCCGCACGCATTTTGAGCTAACGCGGGCAAAACGCCGATGGCGTCGACAACAGTTCTGCGTGTTGTTGCTACCAAAGCCGCTCACCTTACTTCGTATGACATTGCTGTGTTGCTATCGCATTCATTGCTTCACCCTTAGGGCGAAACTGTGACATTTTTTATAATTAACCCATGCATCTGGCGTACACTCATGCTTCGCGGCATCGTACAGTCGCCTTTTTATTTACATCTACATTTGCTCTTATTGATACTGCGGACACACAACTTCAATGGACTGTAAAATGACAAATAATTGTTCAATTTCAAAATGTTCTTGCAACGTTGCTATGCATATGCACTTTAGTATCCAACTACGGTATATGTTGTTTACAACTTTTCATATAGCAGGTCAATTTGGTTGTTTCAGCAAACAATATAAGGTAATTATTATCTCAGCATTTACTATGTATATGCAAAATATATTTGGTTATTTAACATCAACGCAAAACGTTTAATGGACATATGCAGTTTTATCAGAATTGATCAAAAAATAACAAAATTATGTCATTAACCCATGTCCCACTTAACAAAAAGAATGTGGAACGAGAGACACAGGAGGTTCCTCACATTGTACTTCCCCCGGGGACTCTTGCTGTGGAGAAAATTCCTGCTCGTCTCCTGATTCAGAATCATCACGGGATTGTGGATCTGGATGTTGTAATGGTTTGCAAGCACCATAATAATTGTTTAATGCAAATCACGTGAGATTAATATTCGTTAGATAAAATCGAGATATCAGACCTGCGGTGTGAGTTATCTAGTTGTCGGTATAAAAAGGTACCAAGAGTAATGTTAATAAGTTACTCTACAGTAAGAATGCTATAGTTACGTAGTAACTGTTAGGAATTGCAATGGTTAGGACTAAAAGTGATTATTCTAACAGCCCGGCTCTGCAAGACTTGTAATGATTGCAAGTGGGCAGCACAGGCATTGCCCCAGCAGTTTGGAAACTAGGTTGGTTACACAATTGTAAGAGTTTCAAGATAGTCGTGTCATCTGCATAAGGAATGCAGTTAGAAGAAAGCAGGCAATTAGGGGGGAGGGGGTGATGAACTTATATTAAAAAGAAGAGTGGGTCAAGTATGGATCTCTGGGGTGCGCCAAGTGATACGTTCATACGATCCCAGTCATACGCTTTGCAAGTTCTTGGCACTTACCGCAAAGTGGTGCGTGTAAGTAGGGCACGACATCGCACCAGACAAGATGCCTTCATGCTGCTTGATGTTTCAGGCCGCTATCACCTAGACCACGGTGTAAAAAGGAAGGTGATCCGACGGCGGCGCGAGGCGCGGCCACTTAGTGTGACTCTACGCACGCCGCTGCCGCAAGGGGCAGCACCTGTTCTGGGGGCCACTTTTTCGCTCGCTTTGCTGGTGCTTTTATGGGCACGCGCGGCAGAAGTGCTTTATTTCGATGAATATATGTCGTTCGCCTGCTTAAAACACTCTACTTGGCTGGAGGAACGTCCCTTTATATTTCTGCCGACATTCCGATTGACTCCGACGCGGCGAGCAGCGGTAAGCGCAGCGCGCCGTCGGCTCGAGCAGACGACGCGTCTCTCTCGTGTTCGAAACGACGGTATTTTGACTGTAAGTGGCATGAAACCTTCTACTTGCTCAGGATTTGGCGTCTAAATAACGAAAAATTGCATATCTTTGGGTATGGGTGTTTAAATGCTTACGGAGGTCGTAAATTATCCACTGTTGTGCCGCTTCTCCAAGGCCTCCTGAACACGTGCTGCCCATGGCGGCGGCGCTCACTTCCGGTCACACGAAGTGGCCGCTCTCTCGCCCCAGCGCGGGCGCGCCGTCGGAGCACCTATCTTCTTAAACCGTGACCTAGACTATCTGGTCATGGCTCATCGATCCAGACCACCTTCCGTCAACGTGCTTGCCGCTGACTACGCCGAATTCGACACATCATGCGCCAGTTCTGGATGTAGCCTGCCCGTCCGTCTGGCAACCCGGATCAACGACAGCAGCGTTCGAGGCGGCCGGCGCGCAGTATAAAAAGCACCCTTCAAGCCTACACTTCAGGCACGACATCGCACCAGACAAGATGCCTTCATGCTGCTTAATGTTTCTGGTTAGTTACCTAAACAACGCGGCTTAAGAGTAGCAACTGCTGACTTCTCGCGGTGTCGTGCCCATATGCTCCTGAAGACATACTGAAGTGAACGCATCTTTTTAGGGGCGAAGCTCCTTATAGCGGCACCCGTTCGTCCCTCGTAGTAGTAGTAGTGTGTAACCAGTTGCCGTTGTGTGTCTGTATATGTATGTATACCCATGTATACATATATATGTACATGTATAGTATAACCGGACGCCGACTTCCGCTTCCGGTTCCACTTCCGGTTCCGCTTCAATTTCCACTTCCGGTTCCGCTTCCGTTTCCAATTCCGGTTCCGCTTCCGGTTCCGGAAGCCAGCTTCCGGCTTCCGGAGAACGCTTCCGGGAGAAAAAAAATTCCGAAAGTTGTGTCCGTAGCGCGGAATCGAACCACGGACCCCTCGCTTCCCAACGCGCGGCGCTAGCCCACTACGCCACGAAGCGGACATGGACACACGCACCACGATGACAATAAATACCCAACATTAACGAAAGACCGCGCGTTACTCTCTCAGCAGTCATGTGATGGCTTCGGCAAACGCGGTGCACGTTCCGGCATGTGTAAACGGCTGCGTAAGATGCTGTGGCCTCTCCCCCTTACTAGAGAGTACTGCACGTTTCTGACGCGTTTGTGCTAGCGTCCCCTTAAGCGGGAGATCCGATGATTCCCTCCGGAGCTTCGCCCACTCATCATCATTCACCCCGTGGATATGCTGTGACTTTTTTTCAGCTGGCTTTTGTTCTTGCTTGTGTGACCTTTTGCTCTTGCTTGCTGGTGATGTCGAGTCAAACCCAGGTCCCAATGTCAAAAAGCGAGGCTGACTTTTTTGCCCTGGCGCTAGAAACCACCCGAAAGCTTGAGGAAGCACAAGGTTCTTTACTAGAAGAGCTAAAAGGCGTCAAAGAAAAGCAGGAAACCTATGAAAACACCATTCCAATATTAATGCTAAAGTGGCGACCTTGGAAGCAGCTGTTGCTTCACGTAGCACAGCAGAGGAAGACAAAAACGATGAAACTATGTGCGTCTCGGATCAACTGACGGCTATTGCGTCAAGATGTGAGGATGTAGAAAATAGGATGCGGAGCTCGAATCTTCTATTTTTTTGGCATAGAAGATGAGTCAGGTGAAGACTGGGCAATGTCCGAACAAAAAAATAGGTAAATTCTTGTCACGGAGCCGCATATTTTCGAGAGTTCGAGTGGTTTTTGACGCCAATAACGGCCGCCAAGAACGTGGTGCACTCACTATGCGGCGTGTAATTTTGATAAGCGACTGTCACGGAGCGACATATTTTCGAGAGTGTTCGAGTGCCTTTGACGCTGATTAGCGACACGCCTAATTACGGGCATCAAAACGTGGGGTCTTCACTATGCGGCGTATAATTTCGATTATCGACACGCCGAATTACGGGCGTCAAAAGCGTCGTGGCCTCACGGGGTGACATCTCGATTCGAGACGAGACACGTCGATTACGGACACAGAAGTGTGCGTGTATGTCCGCGTGGTACTACCGGGCTCGACCTTGGCCCTTGACCTTGGGAGAGAGGAGAATCTGCCGTTCTTCGTCCAAGGTGAAAGGGGCGCGGCCAAGACTTGGGAGGAGCCGTGAATTAATTAGGAGAACTCTGCATACCGGCAGTTTCCCTACATAGAGAACTAGGGAAAGGAGAGGCTATTTAAGCGCAGGTTTTGGGCCCTGCTGATTAGTCTAGAAGCTGAACCCATGCGCTGCTGAGAAGCCGTCGGGGGGCTAGTGCTGTCTAGTATCGCCTGGGCCGCCTGGCCACGTCGGAACTCCGAGGAACTGGTTGACGTACGAACGACAAACCAACGTATGCAACGAAGCTCACGGTAGTTCGCCTCAAGTTAGCTCAACCTGCTTGAGAGAAGTCGTCGGATATAGACGCCCGGGAAACCCAGCCCAGCAATTCGCATCCACCTCGACATAAACGGGCGTCCGCGAACAGGACGTTCCATACAAAAAGCAGCACGGTGAACGGAGAACGATAATCGTGGAGACAAACCGATTAGTGCTACTGACACATTCTTGTGCAGTGTCGAACGCACGTGCAGGCGAATTGTGAGCGCTCGGTTTTGGTGGTGTAGCCGCATTTTGGAGGGAATGGAGTTCGAAAAGTGGTTAGAAGAAGGCAAACAGTTAGGCCTAAAGGGCGCCCAGTTGAGGATATGGATTACGCAACAGCAGGGGCAGGCCCGAGAGAAAAAGGAGAAAGAGCGAGTGGCGGCGAAGGAAGCTGTAGAGCGCGAAATACTGTTGTTACAATTAATGATTCAGTTTAATCAAAGTGGCAACCTGAACAGGGCTAGCAACGAGCACCTAGAAGTACAGGAGGAGCAGCTGAAATGCAAGGCGCTCGTAGAAGTCGCGCACGAAATGTGTGAAGTCGCACGCACGGTTCTACCGATGGTAGAGAGGCTAACCTTTGTGAGCCTAAATGTACGTTCACGGGTGATGCCAGATCCGTATACCGTGGCGCAGTTGTTGAGGGACCCGTTGATGGGGACCGGATTGAGCGCGACGAGATACTGAGGAAGCAGCTAGTATGGCTGTAGACGATTCGACGCAGTTATCCCGGGAGTGCGTCGCGAATGTTGCTCTTGCAGAAGTAGTCCGAAGTGACACGAACGTGTTAGGCAAGAGCACCAGTGGAGAGTGCAATCTATCAGAAAAGTGCGCTGAAGCACAATGTGTGCAGGACAGTGCAGTTGCGGACAGCGCCCAGGTAGGCGAGCTACAGTGCGCAAAAGAAAATAGCTGCATTGCACCGAGGTATTTGGAGCTCTCCGCCAGTGAAGGTGGCATTGAGAGGAGTGATTCATCCGCTAATCATCCAGACTGCGCGGTTGAAGTGGCAAGTGTGACTGACGATATGCGCGCCGGTCATCACGAGATGCGAGCTGAAGGCTCCGAAATCAGCACTAGCAAGCGTGCTAGGAGAAAGAAGCGCTGTCGTAGAGTCCGTAAGCGCTGTCGTAGAGTCCGTAATGCGGCAGAGAAGGCAACGCAGCCGAGTAAAATAAAGGGTGCTATACCCTGCGGGGTACGCAGTGAAGGTTTTCGAAAGGCGCGTTTGCGGATTGCAATGTCTCCAGTAAGAGCGCGTCCAAGCCGTCGGGTGAGGAGGAAAGGAAAGGGCCTTTCAGCGCGGGGGCGGACAAAAGCAAGGGGGCAATCATGTTCCCCCACATTCCGTTTTTTGAGAGGTATGCTGGTCATGGCACTGGAGAGCGAGCCGGTACGTTACCGCAAATTAGGCATACGCGGCAGTGAAGTCGCAGTGCGATGCGTGAGAGGGCGGTTGCCTGTCCGTAAAGTGTCGGGGGTGGGCAGCGAGGAGAATGGCCTCTGTGTCTTTTGTATTCCCTCGTTGACCAGACAAGCTGTCAAACCGCGCCCGCCTCGAGTACGGCTTAAGGATTTGATACAGGTTGTAGAAACAGCTTGCAGGTTTCTGTAATTGCAGCTTTGTGTAAATTGTTTTAGAAGCTCTACGATATTCTGATAGAGCTGGTTTGTGCGCGCAGAAATTTTTGAAACTTTGTTTTCTTGGTATGTCATTCTTTCTTAGGCGAGTAGACTTTTGGGATGAGATACGCTGTGTCAGTTCACTTTACGGAAGTGTTCACGAGATTTTTTTTTCTTTGAGAATGGGTCGCTTTATTTGAAGGAGCCGTTGTGTGGCCTTGCCTGTTAGAAAGTGTTTGTACCGTTGTGTTAAAGCTTGTCTTGCGCGGACACAAAGGAGCAAAGCGCTGGTGCGTGTCTCGCACGTGTATTTGGAAGACGAAAACATTTTTGCGTTTCAATTGGTGCGGGGAAGTGCTTTGCAATGCTCGAATGTGTGTGGTCGTCTTGAGCGCGTACTTGGCGCAAGATTTTTTGCAGTTTCACTAGTACATGTATTGATCACGGATGTAGAGTGGGCAGACTGTTCATGGCGTTTGTGCTACATATGATATTTCAAGTGTCATTTATTAGGGTGATTCTGCAGTGGAATTGGAGAATTTTGGTGTTGTATGCATAGAATTGTAGTGTTCTGTTCGATTAAGTTCTTTATAATACACGATGTTATTGGATGTATAATGTTATGTATACATGAAACGGTGTTTTTTTCGTTCTTGGTTTCTTCTCGAAAATTCCACTCGTGTAAGTGAATATTATGTGAAAATATTCTGAAAGTGGGGGGGGGGGGGGGGCTGTGTCACGGAGCGGCATATTTTCGAGAGTTCGAGTGGTTTTTGACGCCAATTAACGGCCGCCAAAAACGTGGTGCACACAATATGCGGCGTATAATTTTGATTCGCGACTGTCACGGAGCGACACATTTTCGAGAGTGTTCGAGTGCCTTTGACGCTTATTAGCGACACGCCGAATTACGAGCATCAAAACGTGGGGTCTTCACTATGCGGCGTATAATTTCGATTATCGACACGCCGAATTACGGGCGTCAAAAGCGTCGTGGCCTCACGGGGTGACATCTCGATTCGAGACGCGACACGCCGATTACGGACCCAGAAGTGTGCGTGTACGTCCGCGTGGTAGTACCGGGCTTGACCTTGGCCCTTGACCTTGGGACAGAGGAGAATCTGCCGTTCTTCGTCCATGGTGAAAGGGGCGCGGCCAAGACTTTTGGGAGGAGCCGTGAATTAATTAGGAGAACTCTGCATACCGCAGTTTCCCTACATAGGGAACTAGGGAAAGGAGAGGCTATTTAGGTGCAGGTTTTGGGCCCTGCTGATTAGTCTAGAAGCTGAACCCATGCGCTGCTGAGAAGCCGTCGGGGGGCTAGTGCCGTCCAGTATCGCCTGGGCCACCTGGCCACGTCGGAACTCCGAGGAACTAGTTGACGTACGAGACGACAAACCAACGTCTGCAATGAAGCTCACTTTAGTTCGCCTCAAGTTAGCTCAACCTGCTTGAGACAAGTTGTCGGATCTAGACTCCCGGGAAGCCCAGCTCAGCAATTCGCATCCACCTCGACAAGATCAGACCGCCAGCTTTCTTTGCGAAAGCTTTGTGCACCGACTTCACGGTTTATGGACTTGCTGCTGCTGCCCGGCCATGCGTATGACACCATTTGTTTTCTTTTGAACTTTGATTTCTTTTGAACTTTGTTTTAGTGAAAACTGTTAAGTGTATTCTTGTGTATTTGATCCTCGCACTGTTTCATTTTTATATCTACTGTTAATTGCTCGTATTTACTTGTCTTCATCATTGTGTTATATAAAGTTCAGGTGTGTTAGTCTGTCTTGTGTTTCTTTTATTATTGTATTTTCTTATTTTTTGTGTGTATTTATCAGCCAATAAATATATAGTTTTTTCTGCTTACTCTCGACTCTGACTTTTTTCACTGTGCTCACTTGCGTACGGAACGACCAACCGGCGTGTCTACCCAGTCGATCGACTTCGCGCCAACGACAAATCGGGGACAGCTGTGACAATTCTGCTCGGAAGAATTGCAGATGACCGCTAACAGCATTCAATTTGAGCGCGTTCACCGTTTAGGAAAATATAGCCCAGAAAAGCGAAGGCCAATAATTGCCAAGTTGACCTATTTCAAGGACAAAGCATTCATACTGTCATCGGGGCCTAAACTTAAGGGAACAAATTTTGCGATACGCAAAGATTTCTCGCCTGCAACTCGCAAAGCCAGGGCAAAACTGATAAATTTCACAAAATCGCAGAAAAAGAAGTATAAGTTGTCAGTTGACAAACTGCGCATGCACTCAAAAACCTATATTTACAATGTGACGACTGATACTGTCATGCAGTTCAATCAATAGCTCATGGGCAGTGAACGTGCGCACATCTTGAAACAGCCGAAACCAGTCATCATGTCTTCCCCCTTGTCAATATCATTCACTAATATTCGAAGTGTACTATCTAAGTGTGCTGAAGCCTCGTCTTTCCTCGAAGACAGTGATACCGATATCATCGCTTTCACTGAAACGTGGCTACACCCAGACATTCGTGATTGCGAAGTTCTTTCAGGCTCCAGCTCATTTAACATATACAGGCGCGATCGCATTCATAGGCGAGGGGGAGGCGTTCTGCTTGGCAGTAAGAAATCACTAACATCATTTGCTATTAATACAGATTCTGATGTGGAAATCATATGGACGGCCTGCATTACATCTTCCACCAAACTTTTCATAGGCAACTGATACCGAGCACCGAACTGCGATCACTCCTTCTCAGACAAGCTGCGTGAAAGCATTGCGAGAGCACTTGAGCTCTTCCACGCAGATGTCAGTTATCTGTTCGGTGACTTCAATTTTCCGCAGATTGACTGGACACTGCTATCATCCCCATGTACTGTTTCATCAGGCCTCATTGATCTGACTTTAGATTTTAACCTATTTCAAGTAGTTACCCAACCTACCCGCGGTCCCAATATAAGAGACCTCATCTGTACAACAGCTCCTGATACATTCAGTAGCATAACTTACTTAGATGGACTGAGCGACCATTAATTACTTCAAATCACCATTAACATTCCGCTTCCTTTCACTGGTGTAACGAGAAAACAGATTCGCGACTATAACCGAGCTAATTACGATCGCAATAATGCAAACTTCAAGTCTTTTACGATAACATCTTGATGCCCCATTTTCATAACAGGTCTGTTGAAAGTAACTGGGTTCTTTTTAGAGACAAGCCACAGAATTAGTATCCAAGAACGTTCCACTTATCACAATATCTAACGATAAAACTAACCCTTGGTTTACGAGAAAACATCAGCATATGAGAAAAAAGAAAAGGCGACTGTACGATGCCGCGAAGCATGAGTGTACGCCAGATGCATGGGTTAATTATAAAAAATGTCACAGTTTCGCCCTAAGGGCGAAGCAATGAATGCGATAGCAACACAGCAATGTCATACGAAGTAAGGTGAGCGGCTTTGGTAGCAACAACACGCAGAACTGTTGTCGACGCCATCGGCGTTTTGCCCGCGTTAGCTCAAAATGCGTGCGGCGTTGGTGACTGTTGCTGGAGCCTCTGATGTAAATAGGCACTTGGTGCCGCAGCTAAACGTCGCCTCCCTTCCCTCCCCCTCCCCCACGGCCTCTCGCGCGTCCGAAGAAGGCGCGTTTGCTCTACATATATGGTGATTGTAAAGGAGAAAAGAGACGCCTACTTCTGCAGCCCTTAAGCGAGCACGGCGCAGAACGCGCGTTTGTTCTCCGCCGTGCGTTCACTCCCCGTGAAAGACGCGCCCCTCGCGCCCTTTCACTCGCACATACAGCGTTCGGCGCGCGGCGACGATTTCATCTCCAAATGACGTCATACGGAACCTCACGGCGACGGCGACGGCGACGGCGACGGCGACGCCGACGGCAGAAATCTGCTTTTGAGTGTCCATATAATTGCTATCGCAATAAAACTACCTGAAATCATACTCTTCCGCGCTTTGTGAAGCCAAAGATAAGTATTTTTCAGAAGACCTTCCCGCACTACTAAAAATAATCCTAGTAAATTCTGGAAAACGATAAGTCAACGTAGCCTGGGGAACGATATTCGCTAACCTTGTCATCGGTCCGTAACTTTCTTTCTAACCACCAGCAGTTCACCGTTGTCAATAATTACTTCTCTTCTCCTTCCCGATGTTACATTCGGGGTGCCGCAAGGTAGCGTCCTTGGTCCTTTACTATTCTTAATCTACATTAATGACCTGCCAAGTAACATATCATCTTGTATTATACGTATACTTGCGGACGACTGCATTGTTTACCGTTTCATAAAAGTGCTGATGATCACCAATCCCTCCAAAGTGACCTGGATCCCATTAACAACTGGTGTAAAACATGGCTAATGACTCTTAACATTTAAAAATGTAAAATTATCTCATTTGCCCGTAAATCAGTTCGTTCGCTCTTTCCTTACAACATCAATAGCAACACATTGGCAAGAACCACATGGTATAAATATCTAGGCGTTCACCTCCCACAATATCTTTCCTGGGTCGACCATATAACTACCATTTCTGCTAATGTTTCTAGATCATTGGGGTATCTTCGTCGCAACCTACAATCCACTACTCCTCACAGGCCTACCAAACATTTGTCCGACCCCAGTTAGAGTACGCATCATCCATTTGGTCACCTTATCAAAAATATTTAACACAGAAGTTAGAAGCTATTCAGAACAGGGCTTGTCGTTTTATCACGCGCAATTATAACAACTTGTCCAGTGTAACCCAGCTAAAGCTCGAACTTTCACTCTATCCATTAGAATTACGTTGTGACACTGTGCTTTTGTCTCTCTTTCATAAATATGTCACTGCCACTCGATCACCGCTAGCACAATTATAACGTTCCTCTCACTTATCGCACAGATTACACAATGACTTCAGCTACGCCCGTGTCTACTGCACCACTAATGCTTTTTACTACTCGTCACTCGCGCGTGCCATACGACTGTGGAATGATCTTCGAAACAGCATCGCCCTTCAGCGTAATCACGATAAATTTCTCGAGCATCTCATCAACCATTTCCCTGTTTTTGCTTAGCTGGTCCATTTGCTCCCATGATTCCTGCATCCCCCACTTTTTTTTAAGTGATGCAGTTGCAATAAGTTCTGTTTGTTATCCCAACTAGTACCGGTAAACTGCGTAGTCGGTTTCACTACGCTCCATTCGATCTGTTCAACACGCTGTTGAATTTCTTTTATTTGTTTCAAACTTGCCTATTCATGTGACATACATATGACTAGTTTTGTACTTGGACTTTTTTTTTGCTGTTGTGATTCATTTTGTTCTGCATTGTGCTTACTAGCTTTGATGTTAACCTAATTTGTTCTTACTTTGTTCTTACTTTGTATCGCCCCCCTCCCCCCTTACACAATGCCTCTGCGAGGCCTCTAAGGTACTTGTAAATAAATAAATAAATAAGTACCCCTGTGTTCTGCGTAAGAAAAAAACGGGAAAAATCAAGACAGTTCCTTTTCAAAATGTCAGCACATAATGTGGGCATATCTGCATATCTAAAACATACCGACGTCTTATTTCAATATCTAAATGAAATAGGGTGTTCTGTTCAGCGGCTTCTCTCATTCACTTGAAATAAACAATTTGTTTGATTTATTGATATTGTCACGTACGCGTTTGTACCACTGTGGACCAAAGGGTGTTGGTTGGTGAAGAAGAGGCTGAAGTGTCTCGGAGCTCGGTTGATGGTGTTACCCTGGAGACAGAGCTACAACCTTCTAACTGTATATATTGTAATTACATATATTTTCTCTCCGTAACATTTTGGTGGAAGTGCGGGGTAATCTTGCCACAAGCCGGCCCTGGATCTTCGCAGCGGGCGTCACATCGGTTCCGCTGTCATGGCTACTGACGCTGCCTCCGACGCTGCCTCCGCCACTCAGACACCAGCGGAAGTGGTACTAACCCAGCCACGTCACCCGGGAATCTTCACTGGCACTGGCAAGGTCGACGTCGAAGACTGGCTGACGTCGTATGAGCGCGTCAGTAAGCACAAGTGGAATGCCACCCTTTTGCTGGCCAACGTGATTTTTACTTGGGAGGAACCGCGAAGGTATGGTTCGAGACGCATGAAACCGAAATTACAAGCTGGGACTCCTTCAAGGAAAAGCTACGCGATCTTTTCGGAAGACCTGTGGGACGTCAAATGGAGGCCAAGCAAGAGCTAGCGTCTCGTGTCCAGACACCAACCGAATCGTACGTCCCGCACATCCCAGACGTTCTGGCTCTCTGCCGTAAAGCGGACGCGGACATGCTGGATGCCGATAGGGTTGGACACATCTTGAAGAGAATCGCGGACGATGCGTTCAACCTCCTGCTCTCCTGGAACTGCTCAACTGTTGAATTCATCATAAAGAAATGCCGGAATTTTGAGCAAGCGAAGAGCAAACGCATCGTACAACGCTTCGACCGACTTCAGAATACGGCTGCCACTTCCTCCTGCAACGACCCTCCGGTATCAGATCCGACTGCCACGCCAAGCTTGACACAGCTCATCGGTCGTGAACTTGAGGCTATGGCTCCATGTTCTCACTGTCCCCATACGCACGACAACATGACTATCTCGCTCATTCAAGCTGTTGTCCGCCAAGAAATTGCAAACACGGTCATCCAGTCTGCCGTCCGCCCACGTACCACCCCTACCACTTCTGTCATTGCCTCTGCTGCACCTCGCCAGTCGTTCCCGAATCGATATCGGAACCCCTCTGAGTGGCGAACACCGGTTGACAGGCCAATTTACTTTGCTTGCTCCCGGGTCGGTCACATCTCCCGCCACTGCCGTAGTAGCCGCTGGTACTCCTCGCCTCGACCATACGCTGATCGCCGCTTCGACCGAGATCCTCGGTCACTGTCGCCCCTTTCTGAACCATACCATGCCGGCCTTCCCTCTCGGGGAAACACCACTAGCCGATCGCCCTCGCCGCAATGCCGTCAGTCCCGTTCTCTCACACCTCGCTGTCCTTCGTCCCCGTCCTACGCGGGTCGCTTCTCGGGAAACTGAGCAATGCAGCCCCCGGAGGTGAGGCTGCGTTGACGACTCGGACTTCAAAACCTCTGCTGACCCGTGCTGTTCGACCGAACCTTGTTGCCATTTTTGTTTATGATGTACCCGTTCTAGCCTTCATCGATACTGGCGCTCAGGTGTCGCTTATGTGATCCGATCTTCGTAGCCGTCTCCGCAAAGTCCTGACACCTGCCGAGTCGGCTGCCGTCCGAGTAGCTAATGGCAGTACCACAGCCGTGATGGGAATCTGCGCCACCCATGTTACCATTGCCGACCGTCCAGTGTTAGTCCTGTTCACTGTACTGGCCGAGTGTCCCCACTAAGTAATTCTTGGAATCGACTTCCTGACTGCTCATTCAGCACTTATTGACGGTGCAACCGGCACGCTTCGCCTTGAACTGCCCCATTACTTTGCCAACCCGACCGACGACCACAAGTCCCGACTTCGTTCTGCTGAATTTGTTCGACTGCAACCTGATGCTACGACCTACGTCCTCATGTCGCCTTCTCCTCCACTTCGAGATGATTCCTACGTGGTGTCCCCACTTTGCGACGTTCTCATGGCACGTCAAAGAGCACTACCCAGCTCAATTGTAACTCTTGTCAACAATCGAGCGTGGCTTCCCCTTCTGAACTTTGGTTCGTGTCTGCAATTGATTCCTGAGGATGTATCTCTCGCTGTGCTGTCCCCTTTGGAAGACTGTGGAGTAGCTGCTCTTACGCTCGAACCACGATCCGACACTGCTGCAGCTTCCGACCCTCCTACTTCACGCAACGACAAGTTTACGCCAATGATAGCTACTGACCTACGACCTGCTTACCCCGACGCCCGTCACCGCATTCTGATGTCCTGTGAAGACATCTTTGATTTTGGAAATCGCCCGCTAGGCCGCACCCGTGTCGTCACCTATCCCATCCACACTGGTGACGCTCCTCCTATACAACGCAGGCCCTACCGTGTGTCAGCGGCTGAACGCCAGGTGATCCAAACGAAGGTGGACAAAATGCTCTCCAAAGATATTATCGAGCCTTCCTGCAGTCCGTGGGCGTCACCTGTCGTTCTGGGTAAAAAGAAGGACAATACCTGGAGATTTTGTATCGATTACCGCCACCTGAATAAGATTACCAAAAAGGACGTGTATCCGCTTCCGCGTATTAGTGACGCACCGAACTGCTTACACAGTGTCAGTTATTTTTCATCGATTGCTTTGCGCTCTGGCTACTGGCAAATTGCATCGGATGAACGAGATCGCGAAAAGACCGCCTTCGTCCCCCCAGATGGTCTCTACCAATTTAAAGTGATGCCTTTTGAACTGTGTAATGCCCCTGCTACCTTCGAGCCCATGATGGACTGTCTTCTGCGCGGATTCAAATGGACCACATTCCGCTGTTACCTTGATGACGTCATTGTTGTTTCACCGACGTTTGAGAGCCACCTCCACCAACTCTCAGCTATCCTTGATGTTTTTCGACGTGCCGGCCTACAACTCAATTCTGGAAAGTTCCACTTCGGCCGCCGCCAAATACGAGTACTTGGTTGACGATTCTGGCGTCCAGCCTGATCCTGACAAAGTTCGTGTCGATGGTGAGTTTCCACTTCCGCGTTCGTCTACCGATGTCTGCAGCTTTCTAGGGCTATGTTCCTATTTTCGACGATTTATGCAATACTTTGCCGAAATCGCTCGTCCTCTCACAGACCTCCTGAAAAAGGACACCACTTTTCGTTGGGGACTCGACCAGTCTGAAGCATTTTCAATGCTTATCAATCATCTTACCAATCCATCCGTGTTGGGTCATTTTGATCCGCATGCCTACACAGAAGTTCGCACTAATGCAAGCGGCGATGGCATTGGTGCTATCTTGTCCCAATGACAGCGGGACACCAATCGCGTGATCGCGTATGCTAGCCGTCTTCTTTGAGCACCAGAGCGAAACTACTCCATGACAGATCATGAATGCTTGGCCCTTGTTTGGTCTATTGCTAAGTTCTGCTCTTACCTGTTCGGTCGACATTTCACCGTCGTGACCGATCATCATGCCTTATGTTCACTATCCTCACTCAGAGACCCGACAGGCCGTCTTGTCCTCTGGGCTTTACGCCTGCAAGAGTACACGTTTTCCGTGTCCTACAAATCTGGGCGGCTACATATGGACGCCGACTGCCTCTCCCGCTACGCTGTCTACCCACCCGACAGCACCGAAACAATACAGATACCTGTGCTTTGTCGATCTCCTACTTCTAACGCACTGCCGACGAGCAGCGTCGTGGCCCTTATTCGCTATCCATCATCTAACGCCTTACTAGGAGCAACAGGACGCTTCCCTCCATATGTTTGTTCTCCAGAACGGGACCTTATACCGACGCAATATGAATCAACGTGGTGCCGAACTGCTTCTCGTCGTTCCCCAGCATCTGCGCACGACCATCCTCTTGCAGTTACACGATGCGCCCACTGCTGGTCATTTGGGTGTCTCCCGTACATACGACCGTGTGCGCAGACGATTTTTCTGGCCTGGGCTATATCGCTCTGTTCGAAGCTACGTCGCTGCCTGCGGACTTTGCCAACGCCGCAAGAAGCCTCCATTGTCTCCCGCTGGGCACCTTCAGTCTATAGTCAAATTAAGTGCGCCGGCTATTTATTCCTGACTGACTGTACATTTCAGTGTAAAATGTGGTGCACGCGTATGCTTTAGAACGTGCACTGCTATTCGTGTCGCGCATACATTTACATTAGCCTTTATCGTTTAGGAGGACGTGACGGCGGCGAACGAGCCACGTACCGTCGTTCCTACTTCAACAGAAGGCGAAGGCAGCGAGCTGAGCGGCACATGCGACGACCAGCGTGTCAAGCTTCCAGAACAACACTGCGCGTGCCGAGCTTGCGCCTCGAGCACGCCCGGTGCATCTTTATTTTTCTCTTTGTTTATAGCCGGCGCCAAGTCACCGGCTGAGAGCGCCAAGAAGCTCCACGCGTTGTGGCATCGGTGGGTGCTACAGGGCCCCCGTTCAGACGGAGTGGCGATGAAAGAAGTAGACCAAGTGTCAAGAGGGTATGTGGGCAGTCCAAGTAGTGCAAGTCCGTTGAAGCGAAGGTGACTAGCCAAGCCCTCCGGTGGACGAGACTGTGAGTGACGCTGTGGACGAATGGTACAGAGAACGCCCGAAGGGAGCGTGTGAAGGCAGACACCGCTGCAGCAGTTCACGCAGGTCAGGCGAAAATAACGGGGACCGGGTGCTGTCATTGGTGGGCACTACAAGCCGCAGGTTCGATTGTCGCGCGCTCGCAGATGCGTGAACTCTGGTGGATGCAGCTTGTGCACGCACTTTTCACGTCTTGTCCAACCCACGGTCGACTTCGGAAGCTGCAGAACTCTGCGAGCGACGCCGCCCGTGTCAAGCGAAGAGGGTCCGGCACGCACCTGCCGGCGCCTGGGTGTTACAACGGTCAACGGCGTTGGAGTCGAGTGGCGCTCGAGACAGCGAGGAACGCGTCATCGGACAACGCTCAATGATGGCACGGGCGCGGGTTGACGAAAATCTGGGAGAGCCGGTGCAGCTGCAGCCGAATCATGTTGCTTGACAAGCTCTAATGCTGGCACAACTCGAAGGACAGGATGAGATGGTGAATGCGAGACACTATCAGGACTGGTGTCGCGTGAGGGTGGTGTCAATTTATCTGGCTCAACCGTGTCGCGCGGCGATTATCTATAGCCTCCAATGCCTAATTTGTCAGAGCTGTCGCCGGCGGTGCCCGACGGCAAGGCGGCCGATGGAAAGGACAAGCAGCGTAGGCCGGGGACATGGATCGCTGCTGCAGCTGCGTCGCTCTCGCTGGCTTGGAGGTGCCGCGTTGTAGCGACAGTTGGAACAGTCGGATGCAGCGGAGTCTGCACGGGACAGAGCTCGCGGGCTGACTCGGAAGCTCGCTCAGTGGACGGCGTGGACAAATAGGGTGGAGGGTTGGTCGGGGGCCGAATGGCAGGAGCGACGTCATTGGCACCAGACCCGACGGCGTGCGGCACGGGAGCCGGCGTAGGGTCGGCGATGGCACCACTGTCTCGCGCCATTGTTGGTGGCGAAAAAGGCGATTAAATTTCCGGTATCATTGTCATGTCGATAATCTCGGTGACAACACTGTGCGCGTACTCGCACGAAAGAGACCTCTAGTGAGAGCCTGAGACCGGGGTCTGTGGGGTAGCGCATCGGGTGGTCGACGAGATGGTATCGGGGTAAGCCGAGGGAAGAAGGCTGGCCAGATGATGGCTTACGGGCACAGGGCGAGACGCATCTGGTGCTGGCGGTGAGGGCGCTGGCAGCGATGACTCGCGCACCATGCGGCCAAACTCTGGAAGAGGGCGGTATTCAGCACCCGAATTGTTCAGAACGAACTGCCGCAGCTCGTCGTAAGGGCGCGGGCCAAGCGATGGAACGCCGAGGCGGAGTTGAATATCAAGCGGCAGGACGTCAAGCAGCACCTCGTACTTTAACTCCTAGATGCAAGTGGTATTCAACCCAGAGCAGCCTCGAATTGGGCGAGCCATACACCGACGCAGCGTGACGAAAACGGCGGCAGTGGTGTGTCGAACTGTGGCTTGTCAGTTAACGATGGCAGCGTGTCACTCGGTGAAAAGGCACGCCCCACCGGGTCACTACTGTAGGAGGATGTGATGGCGGCGATCGAGCTGTGCCATCGTTTCTAGTTCAACAGAAGGCGAAGGCGGCAAGCCGAGCGGCGGCTGCGACGAGCGCGTCAAGCTTCCAGAACGACACTGCGCGCCGAGCTTGCGCCTCGAGCACGCGCGGTGCATCTTTATTTTGTTCTTTGTATAGAGTCGGCACCAAGGCGCTGGCTGAGAGCGCCGACCAAAGTGCAACGCGTTGTGGCGTCGGTGGGAGCTACAATTGCTCTGCAATCCGGGGCAACATTATGAAAATTTGGATAAATGTAGTCGCGTGTTGCGCCGAAGCGATAACTTCGTAATATTGGTTAGGTGGTAAAAAAGATTACCGGAGAAAGAGAAACCACACACGTCCGTCAAAATTTCCATCAAAGTTCCCTCGCTCTCGGTCGCACCTGTGAGAATGACAAACCACGATCTCATAGGTTGCGGAAAACTGGCGCACGTTCGCTTATTCACCCATGCATAATTTGATGATTAGAAGGTAACAAAGAATGTTTTCAATTCACGCGCATGTTTGCAACTGCAACCTAACCGCGGCTTAACGCACAGCTGTGCCTTGGATGTTCCGTGCCGGTGCATCCCAGGCACATAAACTGTTTAATCACGGAATACCACAGGCCTTCGCGGGCTCAAAAAGGAAAGCAATTCAACAAATATAGAAAAATCTGACTTGAGTTATAACCATGCGTATATGCAATGCGCATGTATAGAGAAAGGAATAAGTTGTTCAATAGTGAACGCATTAGGCAGAAAGGAACAGACGTAGATATAAAATAGGCATAAAAAATGGTGACAAAAAACACTATTAACAACAATTAACACGCCTGCTTATTCCAACAACAAAGTCCACAAGGATACACACAGGTGTATTATAACTCAACGAGCTAAACAGCTTTAATGACCTCTGCTAAGGCAGGCGGCACCTTCTTCCAGTCATTTATTATGTGCGGAAACATGAGTATGTCAATGTTTTAGTTTTTGGGTTGCATGGACTTACAGTGGTCATGATGCTGCCTACTTCGTCTCGTTCGTGTTCTTGGTTTGCTATGTTCATGCTTTGACGTGATCTGAATGCTTTCTGTTGACAAGAAAAGATGTGTTCTTTATGATGCTATGAAATAATCTGCTATCCTTTATTGTCTTTGCAGGCGGGCTTAGTGCAGCGCTGGTGATAGATATCATTTTCTATGGATGCTCTGCCGTGCTGGCTGTCGCCCTAATCTTCGCTGCAATGTCGGTAAGTGATTGTTGCGTTGTTTTTCACTATTGCATGCTTAAATATTCACGTGAGCAGGTTGTAGGCGTTACGTGATATCATCATCATTAGCCTATTTATGTTCACTGCATGACGAAGGCCTCTCCCTGTGATCCTTTAGGAAAAAGAAATCCCAGCAAATAGCGTGCATTCCGTCTGACGTGCACGGACGTGACAATTCGTTTTTGCTTCTTAAAATACGTATAGAGGACTGGAAGGAGAGCACAACAACATATGG
This sequence comes from Dermacentor silvarum, assembly GCF_013339745.2. Taxonomy (NCBI): domain Eukaryota; kingdom Metazoa; phylum Arthropoda; class Arachnida; order Ixodida; family Ixodidae; genus Dermacentor; species Dermacentor silvarum. The sequence goes on along the minus strand of NC_051158.1, from coordinate 136,032,089 downwards.
GTGACTATCAGAGATGTGCATCTTTCAGGGGTATTAGAATGAAAGACCACAGGACAGGAAGTGAATGCACGTGTCATTTAACTGCAAGCCGCGGGGCTATTCCGTGCACTAGATCTGTTTCAATTGTATACAGCCGAGGTAAGCACTGAAATGTCATATTTCAATTTCTCACCTATATGCAAATAAGTATCAGCACGATACCTTGTACAATTTTTCGGCAAATCGTTCTCTGTCTTAGAATATGTACTGCCAACGTCTTAGCAAGATTTTAACAGAAAATGCATTAAAGGGCCCCTAACCCACCCAGAGGTCGAAATTTAGTTGTGGTGTGGCAGTTGTGCACGTGTCTACAACGAACACGTAGCCGCGAGAATTTTTCGAAATGGTGCCGTATTAGCGGAGTTACACGCGTCTGATGATCGAAAAACGGCCCTCACTCGTTTCGCTCTTTCCTTCGCTACTCTCCCCATCGGCTGGTCTCCCCTCCTCGCCAAGTGCTTCTCGAAAGGTCAGGTGACATACGTCATTGCCAACGCGCTTCTCAAAACACTGCCTACTTCCGGTTAAGTCACGTCCACGCTAGCGGCATATACCGAGGGCGAACCGGCCGCCAGTGCCGTAGAACGTCTGCCGCGCATGAGGTGTCCAAAGTAGACGGCAGTTCGGTTGGCGCCCCGCCCACTGCACCATCAATGGGCCAATCGACGACCGCTAAGCTGCGCGCCTCCGCCACCGGCAACGAAAACATCAGCTGCAGTTCAGCTGCAGTGCACAGCTACCGCCCGGAGACAACAGGCTCGGCTGTGCTCGCATTGCAGCCGACGGCGCCGCTAATGTCAGCGTATATTTCTTCTTTGTGTAGAATTATTGCGAATAGCGATGACAACGATAAGAAAATATTGCGGCTTGTGAGCGTCGGTATTTCGTTCCGAAGCGCCGTCCGTTTTACCTTTGAAGGGAACTAGAAAAGGCCTAGCAACGATATCGGCGCCGTCGAGCGATCAGTGTCGGTGAGGCTGCCGCACAAATGAGTACCGGTCTCATCCTCTCTACGTACGGCAAGGAAATCTCCCCGTTCGCGAGCAAAAACCGCTGTCGAACGGCAGCCCGCGAATGGCAAACGCCGTGCGACGAGTTACCATGCCGGTAACGTGGACGTGGACTCAGTGTTTCTCGGCTACCCGCTGTTGCTGCGGTGCCAGCCCGTGTGATGCGAGCGTACCGCTATAGACCCTGTGTTGCGCGCACGTCTGGAAAGGACAACAATGTCGCACTCTGTTCGCGCAGCTAATCCGACCGCTAAGCACGACTGTGTGGGAACACGAGCGATTTGGCACTTGCGTTGCGGGCTGTAATTACCGATTCGCAAGGGCGCACAAACGAGCAACACGACGAGGAAGAGCAGAAAGCGCCCGTACCTGCTAGCAGACTAACCGGAAGTCGTAGCTTCTTGTTCGACCCATGGACATCGTTTCCGCAGTTGACATCACCAGATTCCCCCTGCTGACATCGTGACGACAGCTGGGAATACCGGAAAAGCGAAGAGAGGAGGACGGCATTGTTTTTTTGTAGCGCTCCCACGGCGCGTTGCACTGCAGCGTTTGGCATCGTTGATCGTGACGGCATTCTGTGCTCGATGCGCGTGTTTACTTGAAATGTTCAAAAAATATCAGAGGTGGTTTAGGGGCCCTTTAAGACGTCAAACCTGTTCCAGAGGTTGACAAAACACGTTTTCTCGCCATCCTTAATAATTATACATTGCTGAAAACTGGACTGTGCTTCTCTCAAATCAAACACAATCGCACCATTGGCATAAGAAACGAATCTCCATTTTCACCTTTGTCGCTACGACAAAGAAAACAACACACAGCTTCACTGCCAAAAGCGACGGCATATTTCACGACCAGCACACGGCTGCGATGCCCAAGGTAGAGTGAACGAAGTACTGTATGAAAAAGCACCCATCTACTATCGCGTAACATACGTCGCGATGGTGCATCGAGCCATTAAAATTTATTTATTTATTTATTATTTATTAGTATACCCTCAAGACGGAGAGGGCGTTACAGAGGGGGTGGGTACAATGTAAATAAAAAAGAAAAGAATAAAAGGAATTCACCGGAAAAGAAAACAACATTAGTTTGCTGTTACACCAGTAAATGTTCAGTAACTGCAGACTTGAACAACGCTTGGTCCTCAGTGGCAGCGATGGAGGGGGGAAGGTGATTCCACTCTCTACTTCTCTTCAAAAGAAAAGAATGTAAAAAGAAATTAGTGCGGCACAAAGGAACGCCTACTTTATTTGGGTGGTCAACACGTGATGAAAAGTATGCAGGTTTTGAGATGAATTCCTGTCGAAGTACTTGATTATGAAAGAAAATTTTATGAAAAAGCAAGAGACGGGAAATCCTTCTTCTCATTACCAGGTCTGCAAGGTGAAGAGTGGATTTCATCAAGGTGACACTGGCAGTACGAGCATAATTATTGAGTAAAAATCGAGCTGAATGGTTCTGGATCGATTCTAAGGTCTCAATTAGCGTTGATTGAGCTGGTTCCCATACGGCTGAAGCGTACTCGAGCTTTGGACGGATTAATAATTGATATAGTTGTAGTTTAAGGTGTGCTGGCGCTTGGCGAAAGTTTCGACGAAAGTAACCAAGAGTACGACAAGCATTGTTAGTAATGTAGTTAATGTGAGAGTGCCATTATAAATCATTAGATATGTAAACACCGAGGTATTTGTAAGTACTAACCTGCTCTAATTTAGTTCCATTCAAGGTGTAGGTAAAAGGTTCAGAAGTGTTAGAAAAACGCGAGATTGCCATACTTTTACATTTATTGCGAGATTGCCATACTTTTACAGTTAAGGGTCTTTAGCCATGTACTACACCAGTTAGAGACGCGATTAATGTCGACTTGAAGAAGGTCGTTTTCGTTAGCTAATCTACGGTACATGACACAGTCATCTGCCCCGCAGGGGCGTCTGCGTAAGCATGCGTTTGGTGTGTTGCGACACCACGGACCCGAGCACATGGGGGTTGGAACCTCCCGCGTGTAGCCGTGCGCGGCTTAGCCGTGTCTGGGGAAAGGGGGATCCTGGGGGTTGAGCCGATGCCGGTGTTAGGACCTCTAAGGCCCCCCGGCGGAGGCAACACGCCTCTTCGGCCTCTGCTTCGCATAGACGGCACCTCCAGACTGACCCACCTGGAGGAAATTGGTAGTCGCTTTTTCCTGTCCCCCTCTCCAATCTTTTGTCTCTCTCTCACTTTTCCAACTGTCCTGTCTTCTAGTCACTTCTCCTCACTTCCAAATTTCCAGGCGGCAAGGGTTAACCTGGTGTAGCTATCCAACCTTGGGTATTTTATATTAGGTTATAGCGGCGATGCATGGCTGGCGTCTGCAAGTATTCTAAACTTGTAGCATCCCCTTGTTGGGCTCGGTGGTGGGTGGCTACCATCGCCGCCGAATTTTCCATTTTTACATGGCAAATGCTTTTCCCACACTACCTGATCGCTGCCTGAAAAGGGGGCGCACCGATAGTGTTAATTTCTTTTTGAAACCGCAGCAGTCTTTCCCCAAGTATCACGTCATACACAGCCAGCACGAAACTAGGACAGTCCGAATGATCTCGCCATTTGTTGTAGCCAAACGTCTCACTGAAGCAATAGGCCCAGGTTATAAAGTAACGAAGATGGGAAGCGGCGATCTTCTTCTAGAAGTTCGCGACAAACCACAGTACGACAAGCTTTCGAAACTTGTGGCGTTTGGAGACATCCCCGTGTCTGTGGGCCCCCACAGGTCGATGAACACAGTGCGCGGTGTCGTCTCGGAAAATGATCTCCTTGAACTAAGTGAAAGCGAACTACTTGAAGAATGGCAAGACCAGAACGTAGTCAAGGTGCAGAGGATAACACTAAGGCGAAATGACAAGCAAATACCTACCAAGCATATTATCATTACTTTCGGAACTAGCAATCTACCAGAATCAATTGAAAGCGGCTACTGCAAGCTTCGTGTCAGGCCATACATCCGAAATCCGCGTCGATGCTTCAAGTGTCAGCGTTTTGGGCATGGGTCGCAACACTGCCGAGGGCGCGCTACTTGTGCTAAGTGTAGTTCAAATGAACACGCTTCTGACATCTGCACTTCAGCAACCCGCTGTGCCAACTGTGAAGGAGATCACCCCGCCTACTCGCGATCGTGCCCCTCGTGGAAAAAAGAGAAACAAATGATAGAACTGAAAGTCAAACTGAACCTATATTTCCCAGAGGCACGTAGGCGTTTCTATCTCCACAACCAGTCCAGTCCTTCATACACCGATGTGGCGCGCCGGGGGGCAGCGCCACATCTTTCGGCGGCTGCCCAAGTCACACGGAGTGCGACGGCGGTCACGCCATCAGCCCCCCCCAGCTAGAGTCAGTGCTGTTCCGCCCCCTGCCAAGGAGGGCCAGCAGACCCACGGGCCTGCTGGACCCAGGGCCACTGCCCGTGCAGTTCGGCCTGAAATCCTCGCGAACGTCCCCGCTGAGCGGGCACTATCCACCGCCTCAGACGAGGTGATGGACACAAGCAGACCACCGGCGTCTCAGATGCCCAAAGAACGGTGCAGCTCCCTGGAGCGCACCGGGAAGAAAGGAAAACCACGCATCACGGGGCCTGGAAAGGTCTCGTGAACTAACTTCTATCTTTCTGTACACACATCACTAACTTCTTTTCCATTATGGATACCCAAGTATTACAATGGAACGTGAGAGGACTTCTACGTAATCTTGACGATCTTAAAGAACTCCTCCGCAAATTCAGTCCAAAGGTGATGTATGTACAAGAAACACACCTAAAATTAACACAGACGCACTTTTTAAGGCAATATGTCACTTTCCGCAACGACCGCGACGACGCTTTCGCCTCGTCAAGGGGTGTGGCCGTAATGGTCGATAAGGGCGTTGCATGTCAGCAATTAAGCCTCCGAACGTCCCTTGGGGCAGTTGCTGTCCGAGCAGTGTTGTTTGGTAAACTAGTTACAATTAGCTCCATGTACATTCCCCCTTCCTATCAGCTTTGCAGAACAGAATTTCCGAGCTTCATCGATGAACTTCCTCCGCCATACATAGTCGCTTGTGATCTTAACGCTCATAGCCCACTGTGGGGCGACTCTCGTTGCGATGCGCGAGGGCGCCTTATAGAAAATTTTCTGTTTTCTTCAGTTGAATGTTTATTGAACAAGAAAGAACCTACGTACTACAGTATTACACATAACACATACTCGTCCATAGACTTAAGCATAGTGTCGAGCACATTAATGTCATACCTGGAGTGGTCCGTTCTCAAGAACCCCTATGGAAGCGACCACTTCCCAATTATGTTGAACTCAACGAAACGAGATGGATGCTTGTCACCACCTCCTCGATGGAACGTGGACTCGGTGAACTGGGAACTGTTCCGGGAGCTAACACACTTAGGCCGTGATGACATTGTTGCTCTTAACGTAGACGACGCCGTAGCATATCTAACTTGTTTTATAATTGACGCTGCTACAAAATGTGTTAAACAAGCTAGCGGACTGGCTCAGAAGCGCCGCATTCCTTGGTGGAACGAAGAATGTCGTAAAGTGCGCAAAAATCAAAACAAAGCTTGGGGATTGCTTCGCAATTCTCCTACTGCCGAAAATCTTATTAATTTCAAACAGGTTAAATCGCAAGGCAGAAGGACACGTCGACGTGCCAATAGGGAGAGTTGGGAGAGGTACATTTCTGGAATAAATTCCTACACAGACGAGGCAAAAGTATGGAACAGGGTAAATAAATTAAAGGGCCGGGAGACGAACCCGCTGCCATTAGTGAGTACCCAAGGAGATGGCCTGGAGAATCAGGCAAACTGTCTGGGCGAACACTTTGAATATGTCTCCAGTGCATATCATTATACACAAACATTCCTGAGGTGCAAAAAGCTCGCAGAGCGACAGCCCCTCGATCGGAAATGTGCCCAAAATGACCATTACAACTGCCCGTTTAGTTTACCTGAACTTAAAGCTTCTCTCGCTTGTTGCAACGGCTCGGCACCAGGTGCTGACCGTATCATGTATGAAATGATCAAGCACCTACACCCTGAAACACAAAAGACACTCCTCTCTCTTTTTAATGTCATGTGGGCTGTTGGTTCCATTCCATCTTCTTGGGAAGAAGATATAGTAATCCCCACACTTAAACAAGGCAAGGGCCCGTCCTTACCTAGTAGCTACAGACCCATTGCTTTGACAAGCTGTCTGTGCAAGCTCTTCGAAAAGATGATTAACCGGCGCCTAATCTGTGTCCTAGAAAGCAATGGAATACTAGATCCTTACCAATGTGGCTTCCTAGAAGGTAGGTCGACTACAGACCACCTTGTCCGCATCGAGGCAATCATAAGGGATGCCTTTATACACAGATTTTTCCCTCCGTATTTCTTGATTTAGAGAAAGCATATGACACCACATGGAGCTTCGGTATTATCCGAGACCTTCTCGCTATGGGTGTCCGCGGCAACATGTTCACTACTATCCAAAGTTACCTTTCTAACCGTACCTTTCGTGTAAGGGTGGGCCAGGCCTTGTCTAGGTCTTTCACCCAGGAAACTGATGTCCCGCAAGGCGGTGTGCTTAGCTGTACACTGTTTACTGTGAAAATGAATTCTCTACGCATGGCTATTCCACGAACGATGTTCTACTTTGTATATGTAGATGATGTGCAGATTGGTTTTAAATCGTGCAACTTTGCTGTCTGCGAACGACATGTCCAGCATGGCTTAAATAAAGAGGCTAAATGGGCTGATGAAAACGGTTTTAGGTTGAGCGCACAGAAAAGCACATGCGTCCTTTTCACTAATAAGAGAGGAATAGTACCAGACCCTGCTATTGAGCTGGCTGGTACCACATTACCTGTAAGCAAAGAGCACAAGTTTCTAGGCATCATATTGGACTCGAAACTCACATTCTTTCCGCACATCAAATACTTGAAGGTTAAGTGCCTGAAAACAATGAACTTATTGAAGCTGCTGTCGCGTACAACATGGGGCAGTGACAGGAAATGCATTTTAAACTTGTATAGGTGCCTTGTCGGCTCACGACTTGGCTACGGCGCGATAGTCTATCAGTCTGCTGCACCCAGTGCTTTAAAAATATTGGATCCTGTTCACCATTTAGGAATCCGCCTCGCGACTGGGGCCTTCAGGACAAGCCCCATACAAAGCCTTTATGTGGAAGCAAACGTGTGGTCGCTCCACCTTCAGAGGACTTATGCCAGCTTTACATATTTCCTTAAAATAAATTCAAACCGTACACATCCTACCTATTTTACCATAAACGATACCACATCTGCCACACTATTTAATAATCGACCAACAGCGAAACAGCCCTTCTCGCTACGCGTGAGAAAGCTCAGTGAAGAAATGGGTGCTGCACTACTTGAACACTGCCTAATGCCTCCAGCGAAGCTGCTACCGCCGTGGCAGTGGCAGCTGGTTGAATGTGACCCATCGTTTATTGAAGTCACAAAACGCGCGCCAGATGCACACATTCAAATGCACTTTTTAGAACTAAAGTCGAAATACTCTTGCCCTGAATTTTACACACACGCATGAAAGTCACATGCTGGCGTTTCCTATGCGGCAGTCGGTCCGTCCTTCTCGGAATCCGATGTACTTTATCCCCACACAATCATCTTTCCGGCAGAGGCCTATGCAGTACTATCGGCGGTAGATTGAAACTATCGGCGGTAGCTAGATTGAAACTCCAAAAGGCTGTAATATTTACCGACTCTTTAAGCGTTGTTAAAGCGTTAATGATGCCGCAAAAACATAAACACCCTGTAATTATCAACCTCTACTCACTGATCTGCTCTGTTTATGCATCTAAACAGCAAATCATAATATGCTGGGTGCCTGGGCATAGAGACATCGAGGGTAATGTCCTTGCAGACCATATGGCCACATTAATAACATCGCACACTATTAATCCTACCGCTGCTGTCCCTGTAACAGATTGAAACCTTTCTTGCGCAAGAAACTGCGAAGCCACTGGCAACGCTTGTGGGATGCGCAAACAAATAATAAGCTTCACTTGATTAAGCCACAGTTAGGTTTCTGGCCCTCTGCATCAAAAACACGGCGAACTGATGTCCTATTCTGTCGCCTCAGAATAGGACATACATATGGTACCCACAATTTTTTATTGCATTGTAATGATCCTCCAACCTGTCGTAGATGTGGCGAGAGGCTCACCGTTCTTCACGTCCTTCTGGAGTGCAGGGAAGCCGATAGAGAGAGGAAGAAACATTTTCCTCTGGCATACCGCTGTTCTATCCCTCTCCATGCCGCTATGTTTCTTGGCAAAGAACCGCTTTTCATTACCAAAGCAGTCCTCGCTTTTTTTTAATGATGTTGTCTTGCATGTTACCAGCCCAAGAAATACGTAACGGATCCTCTCTCCAGAGGATGCCACTGTGATAATAGCTTAGTATAGCATATGCCTCCAGGCCCTTACATCTCAAGGGCTCTGTTAAGGCATCAGTGTTTTTGAAACTTTTAGCCTCTGACATATTTTAGTATATCATCAATCTTTCACAATGCATACCTCGTATCCATAGCACACTTCATTAGTCATTGCCATATTCTTAGTACCTATAGATATTACGCATCTTACAGCGACTATTTTAGGCCTCTTTACAGCCATGCCACACCTGTTTTATCAACACCTAATAATTCACCATTCATGTACCACTGACAAGTCATTATCATCGCCTTGGCGCTCTTTGGCCACATCTGGCCCTTGCGCCAATAAACTCCAACAATCATCATCATCATCACAGTCATCTGCACACAGTTTTATGGATGACTTGATGTTACGCGGAAGGTCATTGACATATATTAAAAAGAGCAAAGGATCTAAAACTGATCCTTGCGGAACGCCAGATTTAACTGCGCAGGGATGTGAGGAACAATCATTGGCTGTTACATACTGTGTGCGGTTCGTCAGAAAGCATTCTATCCATTTGAGGATACTGGGGTCGATGTTCAGCGTGCTGAGATTAAGTGGTAATAGTTGGTGCGACACTTTATGAAAGGCTTTTGCGAAGTCTAAAAACACACAATCCACCGGAATTCTATTATCTAGCGCTAAGACGACATCATGCGTAAAAGACAGAAGCTGAGTTTCGCACGAGTAGTGCTTCTGACAGGGGATACTTGTTAACGAAATTGGTGGGTAGTTTAAGGCAGAGTGTTGGTTACCGGATTTAAAGACGGGAATCACCTTCCCCCCTTCCAATCAGGTGGCTAAGTGGAGCACTGAAGAGACTGCATGAAAATGTGTGACAAAATTATGGAAGAGTACACCTCAGTGTTTTTCAGAAATTTCGCGTTTATCTCATCGGTGCCGCAGGCAGACGACAGCTTAAGTTTGTGGATTAAGTTAATGACTCCTTCAAACTGAATTACGAGAAAATCCATTGGAGAAAACCCGCGGTCGCATAGCTGCGGCAGCGAAATTGCTCGTGAATCGGAAAAACATTGCGAAAAAACATTGTTAAGAACGGAACAGCATTCTTCGTTGCGCAGTGCACGTCCACCGGAATCAGTAAGTGTTATTAAAGTGTATTTCATTGGTTTAACGCTTTTCCAAAACTTGGATGGGTCAGTATACAATAGCGAAGGAAGCGTAATGTTGAGATAGTCACTCCTGGCGTTTTTGATAGAAGAGCGATATGCGGAAAGAGCTTCGTGATAAGCGTGCCAACGAATGCTGCCGAGCTTTGCAGAACGGAAGAGGCGCTTTTTCTTATTAAGAAGCCTTTTTAGGTTTGTTGTAAACCATGGCGCTTGCTGCTTTTTGGATATAACTTGTACTGGTACGTTCCTGTCGATCAATGAAGCGACTTTGTCTCTACAGAGGCTCCAGTTATGCTCGATGACCTGTAAGAAAGTACAGGTACCAGCTGCATGAGTCGTCCCACTCCAAGTATACATATGCGAGGTGGATATTTTCCGCTACCGGACATGCGAAGAATGTCTGTGACCGTGTGGGTGGACTCCTTGAGCACCATGCTTTGCTGCACAACCTGAGGTCTGGAAGCGCCGCCTCCAATCAGTCGGCACATGAGATGATCTCCCAACTTAGCGGCAACCTCAAGAATGTGGTCCTGCATTACGCGCCTGCCGCATCCATCGGGGAGCATCGTCAGCAGAAGCAAGTGGAGTGGAAGTCAGTGCCGTGTGTGCCGGGAATTTAGTCATGGCATGTGTGGATCTTCTCCCGCGATCAGTCAAGTGAACATGCGCTGTCCGTTGCGAGAACTGCCACTCGCCAGCTGACGGTGATAAATACTAACCGCAAAGGACACGCAATAAGTTTGTTCGAGTACCACAAGTAGTGTCGCGTTTGTTCTCTCTTCCGTCCCAGAAAACAAAGCATAAAACATGTTCTCTGTTCAGGCCACAACGAATAACCCAGCTAAACCTTCTTTCAGTCATGGCAACAATTGCCTTTTTTGGAAAGAGTAAATGTTATGCCATGTTACACCGCAAGACGTCATCGCGGCACTAAAGCCAGTACGCTCAACGTGGGCAACATTGGCCCGTTATATTTTGTGAATAAAGCAAATGAGGAAGCATATTGTTACGCGTGAGGAAAACGAAGACCCGTGAACGTGCTTGCGGTCACGAGTGGGAAAAGAGGAAGAGGATGACGCTGAGTTCATCAACCAGCTGGCTGCTCTTCCACTCACCTTCGCGACCTAAATAAACGGCCCTCTTCATCCGTAAGGGTGATAACGGCCTTATTCGCGCGTAACAATGTGGTCGAGGTGCTGGGTAAGTGATCACAACAACGGAACCGTCACTGCTGCAGCTTCGTCGAAGCCGTCGACTTGCCGGCCTCTCGCCATCAGCCGTGACCGTCTTTGACATGCCAGAAGAAGGAGCCGCTTCGAGGGTAGCGCCTAGCAGTCCACTGCGATACTGCCGAGTTCCACACACCTTCGGAGGCAAAGTGGGGGAAGATGCCGACGAGTGGCTCGTCCACTACAAACGACTGAGCAAGTCCAATGGGTGTGATGCAACCGCTCAGCCCACCAGTGTGGTGTTCTCCCTGACCGATACCGCACTCGTGTGGTACGAGAACTACTAGGACGTGCTTACGATGTGGGAACTTTTTGTTGATGATTTAAAGGCGTGTTTGGACGAGTCAGTCGCCAAAAAGAAGCGTTCTGAACAGACACTGTCACAACGGGCGCAGCCACCAGGTGAGACATGCACCACGTACATTCAAGAAGTTTTAAAGCTGTGCAAGGTGGTCAGTGCTCGCATGTCCGAAGAAGATAAAGTTAGACATTTACTGAAAAGAGTGGCTGAGGATGTGTGTAAATTTCTGATTGGAAAGGAAAGCCTCAGTTCTGTGTCCGACGTCATTCGGCATTGTAGAACCTTTGAAACGCTGAAGATGCGTCGGATTACGCCGAAGTTTGGTCGGTTGGCAAACGTTACGACGGTTGCCAGTATGGACACGAGCCCTTGCCTCGACGGTCCTTCAACCATCCGATAGATTATGCGCGAGAAACTTTCCAGCCACGAAGCAATGTTGCGTTAACTGCTCACCGCCATGGCCTGTACGCGTCACGTGAGGCTGTGGCTGCGCCACATTCGGCCCCTTGGCAACCAATGGTTAGTGCAACGGCCGTAGAGTACAGCGCAGCCCCAAAGCGACAACACAGCCCCACAGGATGACAACACGCCCTCCGACTCCGCGCTATGACCAACGCGCTGAGCGAACGCCTTCTCGACGCCCTATGTATCGTAGTGACACGCGCGACGAAACAACCCACTACACAGGGGAAAATGATAATATCCGGTGCATCGACGAACAACCGGTGTACTACTCTTGCGGTGTCCCGGATCAGATATCGCGGTTTTGCAACCAGCGTATGACCACGTGCTATTGCCAGCCCTCAGAGTTTTCGCGGCCCTCCAAAGTGTCACACGGTGCCCCGTGGCCAGTACACGTATCATATGGCGAAGAGTATTGGCCGAGCAGCTCCCGGAATCGCTCCCCGGCATTTTACAGGAGTTTGACACGCCCACCGCAACGTCGTGCTCACCGTTCTTCCTCACCGCTGCGTCGCACTACGCCCCCTTCGTCACCGGAAAACTAGCCAGCGCGGCCGATGGAGGTGAGGTCGTTGGAGACGAGCTACTTGCAGAAATACCTCCTGTGTTGATGCTTAAAAACAAAGTGGACGTTTTTCTAGATAATGTGCCTGTAATTGCTCTGGTGCACACATGCGCAACAACTTCGGTCATGAGTGTCTCTTTTAAAGACGTGTTCGGGCGAAATTTTTTGTTTAAGTGGGATGAAGATTCAAAGTTCTATGGAGTGAGTGAGGAGCCATTGCGACCTATTGGTGTGTGTAGTGCTGACGTGTTTTTGGGAATCCATGTTATTACGACAGAGTTTGTAATTATCCCTCCGTCGACCCATGATGTTATTCTCGGCGTGGACTTCTTGCTGGAGTGCGGTGCTATTGTCGACTGCCGCTCAGGGAATGTATTCATAAGTGGTAGGATTACGTCAGGACTCCTCGAGAACCCTGTAGATTGCGAAACTACACTGTGTGTTTCTGGTGATACGGTCGTACCTGCTTCATCTACCATTTGTGTTCCAGTTGTCCGTTGCGGCGCCGATTCCGACAGCTTGGATGCTACCGTAGAACCGATGCACATTAACTGCGTGAAGAATGTGTTGGTGCCACATTGTGTGGTGTCGATCATAGGCGGACGCGCTGGCTTATGGACGGTAAACTATTCTAAGTCGCCCGTTATACTACCAGACTGCTTGTAATTAGCCTTCTTCAGGGAACACTCGTCCTTATCAGTGGCTGAACTTACAGATTTGCCGGAAGAACCTGATAGCCACAGTTCGGAAACGGCCCTATTGTCAATGGTAAATAAATCACTCAGCACGAGTGAATGCCGAACATTAGTGGGTGTGCTTTCGAAGCAGGTTTCGGTATTAGACTTTGCGCAGGACTAAATACCTGCAATCCCCGCGTCTCGAACACGTCATACTATCAACACGGATTCGGCAAATCCCATTAGACAAAATTCATACCGCGTTTCACCATCAGAGCGCCCCATTATCAACGAACAAGTGCACGAAATGATGAAAAAGGGAGTCTTACAAGAGTCAGCGAGCCAGAGGGCAGCTCCAGTGATTCTTGTTAAAAAGAAAGATGGATCTTGGAGATTTTGCGTCGACTACCACTGATTGAATGCTGTAATAAAAAAGGACGTGTACCCACTCCCAAGTATTGATGATGCAATAGACTGCCTTCATTCCGCCTCTTACTTTTCCTCTGAATATTCATGATCCAGCTACTGGCAAATTCCAATGCATCCTGAGGACAAAGAAAAAACTGCGTTTGTAACCTCTGACGGGCTCTTAGAATTTAATTTGATGCCATATTCATCGCGGCTTGAAGTGAAACATCTGCATGTGCTACCTCAATGACGTCGTCATCTTCCTGCGCACCTTCGGTGAACACAACTCGCGTCTGGATATTCTCCTGAACTGCATCAGAAACGCTGGCCTAGTTTTAAACTCCAAGAAATGCCACTTCGGAGACCACCAAACTCTTGTGCTTGGGCTCCTCGCCGATAAGAATGGCATCCGCCCTGATCCCCAGAAGACAGCAGCCGTTGAAGTGTTCAGTGCACCGCGCTCTGTCAAGGAGCTCCGTAATTTTCTGGGACTTTGTTCCTATTTCCGTCGCTTTATTCCTTAATTCGCCGACATCGCGTATCCGCTGACATGCCTGCTACGAAAGGACATCCCATTTGAGTGTGTTCCGGAGTGCGACTCTTCTTTTCGTCAATTAAAGTTTCTGCTGACGTCACGACCTGTTCTTCAACACTTCAGTCCATCAGCCACGACGGAACTCCGTACGGATGCCAGTGGGACAGGCATTGGACCTCAACGCTACGGTGACTGCGAACGCATGATCACTTATTCAAGTCGCTCATTAAGCAGGCCCGAGCACACAGTCACGGATCAAGAATGCCTCGCGGTAATATTTGTGGTTCGGCGGTTTCGTTCTAACCTGTATGGACGTCCCTTTACAGTTGTCACCGACCACCACTCATTGTGTTGACTTGTAAATCTTCGTCACCCTTGCGGGCACCTTGCGCGCTGGGCGCTCCGATTGCAAGAATACAGCTTCACCATCTCTTATAAGAGCGGTCGACGACACGCTGATGCGGACTGCCTCTCGCTTATACCACTTAGCACTACGGACTGTGGCGCCGATGACTTCGATCACCTTGTGGCTTCTGTGTTGCCGAGTTTTCTTTCCAGACTTCCACTGTTTCAAAACCGAACAGCGAAAAGACGCTAAATTAACACTGCTCTTCACAGCTACGACCGCGTCAATGACAGCAAACCATATCTGTGTACTTGGTGGACTCCTGTATAAGAAAAACATTTCCAGCACTGGCGCACGTTTTCTCATAGTCGTACCGGAGAGCCGTCGCACAGCGATTCATAGTGCTATGCACGACGACCCTACGTCTGGCCATTTATGTTCGGCCAGGACACTCTACCGGATTCAGGAACGCTTTTATTGGCCTGGAATGCGACAGTCTGTTGAGACGTCTGTGGCCAGCTGCATTCAATCTCAGAGCCACCAACGGTCACCTACTGCTCCAGCTGGTCTCCTGCAGCCGATCCCGCCTCCAAGCACGCCTTTCCAACAAGTGTGCATTGACTTCGTGGGTCCTTTTAGAAAATAAGCCAAGGAAAATCGTTGGATAGTTGTTTGCGTCGACTACCTGACACGCTCCTGCGAGACAGCGGCCGTGCTCTCCACCAACTGCCACTGACGTTTCAACATTCCGGCTGCAATATTCCAGCCTGCGACATGGTCCGCCTCGTGTGATCATCACAATCGGGGACGACAATTCACAGCGCATGTCGTAGACGAGCTGCTTCGTTTGTGTAAATCCCACTTGCGTCACTCGACACCATACCATCCACAAAGGAATGGGCTTAATGAGCGCAACAACTGAACGATTGTAAACATGCTATCTATGTATGTTTCATCCAACCACATGAACGGGGATGACCTACTGCCTTTTATCACGTACGCGTTCAACACCGCCAAGCACGAGACTACCGGCTATAGCCCTTTCTTCCTACTCTACGCACGGCCACACCGGCACACGATCAACACTGTTTTCTCTGTCTGTAGTCACGAAAATACCACTGTCGCCGAGACTGTCTGCCTTGCCGAAGAATCTCGTCCTCGTTTGCGCACTTTAGCATCGCAGGACAGATCAAAAGCGCGCTACGCCATTCGTCACCGTCCGGTAACCTATCGCCTCGGTGATTTAGTGTGGCTGTGGACTCCAGTATTGAAACGCGGATTATGCCAAAAGCTTTTGGCCACCTACAGTGGGCCGTTCGTTATTATAAGACTCACCGAAGTCACCTGTAACATAGCTTCCCTCACGGCTAGTGATAGAAGAGCTGCCAAGACCCAAGTGGTCCATGTCACCCGCTTGAAATTGTTCACTTCAAGACAAGTGGATTGATTCGCCCGCCGGGCTTCGTCTGCGACGAGAGGAATGTTACGCGTGAGGAAAACGAAGACCGGTGAACGTGCTTGCGATCCCGAGTGGGAAAAGAGGAAGAGGACGACGCTGAGTTCATCAACCAGCTGGCCGCTGTTGCGCTCACCTTCGCGACCTAAAATAAATGGCCCTCTTCATCCGTAAGGTTGATAAACGGTCTCCTTCGCGCGTAACAATATCATCATAACCACGTTTTTCCCAAGATAAGCGGACTTCGATCCATAATTTCTTTCAAAAATTGAAATCGTAGTTCTTTTTTTATTTTTGAAAATGAATGTTTTTAGAAAATTCAAAGCCCTTGCAATACTGTGAAGATGCAAGCCAGCCAAGCTGTGACTATGGTGGGTCGACCTGCTATAGTGAATATTGCTATACTGAATTTATATATAGTGCCTCAATTCCCACGTCCTCTTACTTTCCCGATTTCCCTGGAGCTCCGCTCCGGTCATCGTTTGCTTCTCGCCTAACACGGTAAAAGCAGCAACCAACCCATCGACTAGTGCTGCTACCACCTCTGCTCAGCCAGCTAGGCCTACCTGGACGGTGAACACCAAACACCACGATCCTCCCGTCTTTGCCGGCCTCCTCGGCTACGACGGGGAAGATTGGCTCGATCACTACAACAGAGCCAGCGACGTCAACCGTTGGAACGACACGCACAAATTGCGGTACGTCGCTTTTTACCTAACGGAAGTTGCAAAGACGTGGTTTTTTAACCCCGAAAGTGACTTTTCGGACTAGCTATAATTCACCCAGCAATTTTGCCAGATGTTCGGCATGTCCTCTGGACGCTCGGAAGTCGCGAAACAGATGCTGGCATCGCACATACAAGAATACGACGACTCCTATACATCCTACATTGAGGACGTCCTCGCCCCTTTGCCGCCGCGCACAGAGTGACATGGCGGAAGCTGACCGCGTTCGTCACATACTGAAGGGCATCAACACAGTCGCCTTTAATGCTCTCGTCATGCACAGCCCAAATTGCGTTGGTGATATTATCACCGCATGCCAACGTCTAGACACGTTCCAATCTATTCGCCTGCCACGCGCCTCTTGCTACCCTCGTCTCAACGGTGATGCTGAGTTGCGAGCCCTGATACGCGCTCTTATCTGGGAGGAACTTCACGGCGATCTTTCTGGACCTGCGACGCCTGCAACCGTTCACCCCACTCCTTCTGCACTGCGTTACATCATCAAGGACGAACTGGCGTCGATGACAAACGCCCAAATGGACAAGTCTACTGGACAATTTCGTCGGCCAAGTTATGCCGAAATTGCCTCCCGGCCTCCTTCGGCCGTTCAGTCTCCACATGCCGAAGCTTACCGCGACCCCCTAGCTTCGCTGGCAGCGAATACTCCTGCACAGCCGTACTACCCTCCGTGGCGGCCGTCGCGTCCGGTTTGTTTCCAGTGCGGTATTCGCGGCCACATTTCTTGCTACTGCCATCGGCGTCAGCAAGATGAAAGGCGGGGCTATGCTACCTTTGAGCGAGACCACGCACCTAGGTTTGACTCCTACGTTCGCGGGCGTCATCCAGGTGAAAATCGAGGCTACGCCACCTTTGAGCGAGACAGCACGCCAAGGTCTGATTCCTACGTTCCCGGACCATACACAACCTATTCTGGTCGCTCTCCTTCACCTTCCCACGACATGGCTCGAGCATCCCGCTCACCCCGGCATGGCTCTCCGTTAATCTTACCGCCGTTCCTCATCGCCCTTGCGTGGTGCTTCCCATGTTGTGGACGCCCGTTCGGAAAACTAGATGCTGCAGTTTTTGGAGGAGAAATTGCATCGCATCATCATCATCATCATCAGCCTATATTTATGTCCACTGCAGGACGAAGGCCTCTCCCTGCGATCTCCAATTGCCCTTGTCTTGCGCTAGCGTATTCCAACTTGCGCCTGCGAATTTCCTAACCTCATCATCCCACCTGACTTTCTGCCGTCCTCGGCTGCGCTTCCTTTCTCTTGGTATCCATTCTGTAACCCTAATGGTCCACCGGTTATCCATCCTACGCATTACATGGCCTGCCCAGCTCCATTTCTTCCGCTTAATGTCAACTAGAATATCGTCTACCCCCGTTTGTTCTCTGATCCATACCGCTCTCTTCCTGTCTCTTAACGTTACTCCTAAGATTTTTCGTTCCATCGCTCTTTGTGCAGTCCTTAACTTGTTCTCGAGCTTCTTTGTTAACCTCCAAGTTTCTGCCCCATATGTTAGCACCGGTAGAATGCAATGCTTGTACATGTTTCTTTTCAACGACAGTGGTAAGCTCCCAGTCAGGATTTGGCAACGCCTGCCGTATGCAATCCAACCCAATTTTATTCTTCTGTAAATTTCTTTCTCGTGATCAGGGTCCCCTGTGAGTAATTGACAGAGATAAACATATTCCTTTACAGACTCTAGAGGCTGACTGGTGTTCCTGAATTCTTGTTCCCATGCCAAGCTATTGAACATTATCTTTGTCTTCTACATATTCATCTTCAAGCCAATTCTTGCACTTTCTCGATGAAGGTCCTCAATCATTTGTTGTAATTCCTCTCCATTGTTGCTCAATAGGACAATGTCATCTGCAAACCGAAGGTTGCTGAGATATTCGCCTTCGATCCTCACTCCTAATCCTTCCCAGTCTAAGAGCTTGAATACTTCTTCTAAGCATGCAGTGAATAGCATTGGAGAGATTGTGTCTTCTTGCCTGACCCCTTTCTTGATAGGTATCTTTCTACTTTTCTTGTGGAGAACCAAGGTAGCTGTGGAATCCTTGTAGATATTTGCTAAGATATTCACGTATGCCTCCTCTACTCCTTGATTACGCAATGCCTCTATGACTGCTGGTATATCTACTGAATCGAATACCTTTTCATATTCTACGAAAGCCATATAGAGAGGTTGATTGTACTCCGCAGATTGCTCGACTACCTGAGTGAGGTGGCGGTCAGAGCTGCGACGTGGCAGATGGTGCTAAGAATCTCTGGGTCCGGACAGGCCGCCAATGGAAACTGAACCTGGCAACGTTCAACACGCGCACCCTCTCGAGTGAGGCTAGCTTAGCAGGACTATTTGAGGAATTAACAGGCATTGCCTGGGATATTATTGGCCTTAGTGAGGTTAGAAGAACTGGTGAAGCTTACACAGAGCTGACTAACGGCCACGTCCTCTGCTACAGAGGTCTTCCAGATAAGAGAGAATCCGGGGTAGGATTTCTAGTCCGTAACAACATAGCGGGCAACATTGATGAATTTTACAGCATTAGTGAGAGGGTAGCAGTCGTCATAATAAAGCTGAATAGGAGGTACAAAATGAAGGTAGTACAAGCCTACGCCCCAACTCTCAGTCACGATGATGAAGAGATAGAACAGTTTTATGAAGATGTGGAAATAGCAATGAGAAAGGTCCAAACTCAGTATACTGTAGTCATGGGCGACTTCAATGCAAAAGTGGGCAAAAAGCAGGTTGGCGAGCAAGCAATTGGAAACTACGGCATCGATTCTATGAATGCAAGAGGAGAGATGTTGGTGGAATTCGCGGAAAGGCATAGGCTCCGAATAATGAATACATTCTTCAGGAAGCGCACCAACAGGAAGTGGACCTGGAAAAGCCCTAATGGAGAAACAAGGAATGAAATAGATTTGATACTCTCTGCCAATCCAAGCATAGTGCAGAATGTAGAAGTGTTAGGTAAGGTAAAGTGCAGTGACCATAGGTTAGTGAAGTCTAGAATTTCTCTCAATTTGAAGAGAGAAAGAGTGAAATTAGTCAAGAGGAAACAGGCCAACCTAGACGCAGTAAGGGTGAAAGCAGACCAATTCAGGCTGGTGCTCGCAAACAAATATGCAGCTTTAGAACAGGAAGATGAAGATAACATAGAGCTAATGAATGAAACCGTAACTAGGCTGATCTCAGAAGCAGCAATTGAAGTGGGAGGTACGGCGCCAAAGCAACCTGTAGGGAAGCTCTCCCAAAAAACAAAGGACCTAATAAAGAAACGACAAAACATGAAAGTGTCCAACTCAAGAGATCAGATAGAATTCGCTGAACTGTCAAAACTGATCAACAAGAAGAAAGTAAGGGACATTCGAAATTATAACGTGGGAAAAATTGACGAAGCCGTAAAATATGGACGCAGCATGAAATCAGTAAGAAGAAAACTAGGCATAGGACAACGCAAGATGTATGCACTGAAAGATAAGCATGGTAATATCATAAGCAATTTCGATGACATAGTAAAAGCAGCAGAAGAATTCTATACTGACCTGTACAGTAGCCAAAACAGCCAAGCTACTTTCATTCGAAATATTGATGAACCGGATACAGAAGCTCCTTCTATAACTAGCGATGAAGTTAGAAGGGCCTTGAAAGACATGACCAGGGGAAAAGTGGCTGGAGAAGATGGAATAACATTAGATTTAATCAAAGATGGAGGAGATATCATGCTTGAAAAGCTTGCGGCCCTTTATACGCAATGCCTCACAACTTCAAGTGTACCAGAGAGCTGGAAGAACGCCAACATTATACTTATCCATAAGATATGAGACGTTAAAGAATTGAAGAATTACAGACCCATTAGCTTGCTTTCAGTATTGTATAAAATATTCACCAAGATAATTTCCAATAGAATCAGGACAACACTTGACTTCAGTCAACCAAGAGAACAGGCTGGCTTCAGGAAGGGATATTCTACGATGGACCATATACATGCGTCGTATCGGACTGTCCCAATTCCTCCTGCTCGCCCCGTCAATTTGCTCTCCGCTTGTGTGGAAGGTGTTTCTGTCGACACCCTTGTAGATAGATACTGGAGCCGCTATTTGTGTTATACATCGTCAACTGTGCTTCCTTCTGCGAAAAGTGCAAACGCCGTATGTTGGTCCGGTCCCATGTGGTGCGAATGACGTTCCCATCTTTCCTACCAGACAGTGCACAGCTAGACGGTATTCGTCATCATGTGTAACTTGCGGTGCTTTCGACGTGCGTTCATCAGATGATATTAGGATGGGACTTCGTGTCCGCTGCTTCTGCACTAATTTCGTGCGGCAACCCAAGGACTCACATCAGCGAAGCCGAGACTAATCCCTTTTTCGATTCCCCGTGTCCCAACCTCATTGCAGCAGCAGATTTTATTATCCCACCAGACGAAGAACGTATACGTAACGTTGAGACAACAGACATTGTCGACGGAGATGCATTGGTTGTACCTTCTCAGCGCTGCATTTCTCGAGGACTCGTATGGGCCAGTATGTGTCGTCAGTGTTTCCCCTGCCACATCTTCCGCGCATTGTACGCCCGCAGAAGGCCACACTAGTGCAATTAAGGCCACCTTGAGTGAAGATCTCAATCCGGCCCAGACCAATGCACTCCTCACCATTTTAATGAAGCATGAAGCTTGTTTTGACGTTTCTTCGTGAGGTCTGGGTCAGACCACTGTAACTACTCATCGAATTGAAACAGACGGCTCTCGCATCACCCGCCGTCGCCCGTGCCGTGTGTCACCTTCGGAGCGATAACTTATAGAACAAGTGAACGACATGCTGACACGCAACATTATAAGGCCTTCAGCAAGCCCTTGGTCTTCTCCAGTTGTGCTTGTTAAAGAAAGGATGGTTCTGTGTGCTTTTGCATCGGATTATAAGGCACCAAACAAAATTACCCCTATGGATGTTTATCCAATGCCTCGTATCGACGATCCTTTGGATACCTTACAAGGTGCCGAGTATTTCACGAGCCTCGACTTGCGCTCCGGATATTGGCAGACCTCAATGCATGAGCCGGATAAAGCAAAGACTGCGTTTGCTACACCTGATGGCCTTTTCGAGTTTAACGTGATACCTTTTCGACTGTGCAGTGCACCAGCTACGTTTGAACGTATGATAGATACAATACTTCCCGGCTTAAAATGGAACACCTGCCTTTGCTACTTGGATGACATTGTCATCTTTTCGCTGAGTTTCTCCCAGCACCTATAACGTCTAGACCAAGTTCTCGCGTGTCTAACAATGGGTGGTCTCCAACTCAATACTAGAAAGTGTCGCTTTGCAAGCCGAAGCATTAAAGTATTGGGCCACGTCGTCAGTAAGCATGACATCCAGCCTGATGCCGATAACATCGCTGTACACAGTAAACGTTTTTACGCCCAAAAGGGCGTAAATACGCTTGTCGCCGAGACGACACCCTAAGGGTGTTAGTTAGCACCTATTGTACAAGGTGCCATTTTGGCACACCCTTTAACAAGGGTGCCTATGTAAAGAAACTGTAGGGTGTTGTGAAAACACCCTAACCAAAGGGTGGCACCTACACCCTTCATTTATTTTTCTTTATTTAACACCCACTGTGAAGGGTGCAAGATGGGTGTACAGCTCCTGTACGAGGTGTCAAATAGCTTGAACCGAACTTTAAAGTGGAACATATTAAAGATGAATGAGACCTATGGCATATTGCTTACAGTTGCCTGAACTTAAATGTTTTTGAAGATAAATTACAGTGAAACAATATATATGTATATATGCGTGTGGAAATTTACAACATTATTCCATGAGCCGTGCTTTGAAAAGTGCATGTTGTCTCATCAAGGAGTTAAACAATATGCATCATGTACTCAGTCATCTGAGGTGTATCCCTGTTTTTAAAATCTGGTTCAAGTTATACAACTGAAACACAAGTTACGTACACATGCACTATACACACACAAAAACATCACATTTAGCATGTCTTAGATCGGTGGCTCATATGTATTCTGCTTCACTCCATGGGCATGCAAAAGAAGTCACTGCTGCAATTTGTACATAAATGCAAAGCATAACTAAATGGTGAAGCATATATGTGAGACCTATATGTTACGATTTGAAAGCAAAATGTGAATAAACTTTATTTTACTTCATACAAGGAGCAATAAAATACAAACGTCATTTGTAAAGTATCACTGCAGCTTAACAGTTCAGTTTGCGACAGATCATAGTAATTCACATGGATCACAGTATACGTGTGCTATAATGTGCGCGTATACTAAGTATAAGTGAGTAAAAGCAAAGCAGCCATTTGCAAAAAAAACTGTGTGGTGGCCTTCACACTCAAAAATTATAGTACAATAACAGGTAACACCACGTATAAATCTGCTCTTCCTCATCTGTGCTTTTTTCACCTCAGTACAGAATAAGATTTGTTCAACAGTAATGTCACACAACTCTATAAGGGTGTTTCTACAAAGACTTCAGCTGTTATGTAAAAAGAGCCGTTCTGAAATAAAACAACGCTTCCTTCGGAGACATGCCGTCAGCAGTGTCGACCATGAGGTGACGGGCAATACATGGTAATTTGTTGCTTAATAACAAAAAAACAAAACAAATTTACTTTTAGTTTGAGTGGGCTCATCATAATCGAGAAACTGAAACAAGCTCTCTGCACAAGACATATAGACTTTAGAATCTGGAAAAAAATGCAATTACCCGTACAGCTGTGGCACCATGAACTTAGGCTATCGCAGCAAGCGAAACTGTACCCGAGGCTGCAGTGAGCACAAAGACGCACCCTTCGAGGCGACGTTCTGCTCACATAACCCAACAGTGGGCAGCAATGGGGCTCCGTGCAGCACGCTGGTTGCCCGCTGCTGGGCGACGTAAGCAGAATGTTGCCTTGAGTTTCAGAAGCATCCCAGTTTCAGTTTCGCGTGCTCTTACAGTCAAAATATATCACGCCACGGGTAATCGCATTTTTCCAGGTCCTAAAGTTGAGATGTCTTGTGCAGAGAGCTTGCTTTAATTTCCCAGTTACAATGAGTCCGCTGAAACGAAATGTAAAATATATTTGATTTTCGTTAATTACCAACTAATTACCACATATCCCCCATCCACCCATAGTCGGCACCGCTGACAGCATGTCTTCGAAAAAGCCATCCTTATACTTCAGAATGGCTATTTTTAAGTATTACGTAAATTCTTTGTAGAAACACCAGTATATAGAGTATATAAAGAGACTAGCTTTCACTCGGATAAGGCACTTGGCAACACATGTACAAAAAATAAACGAGTTAAAAATACTGCAGCATGCCAGCAGATGCATAAAAGTTAAGCAAAGGCTACCGGTATTCATGACAATGTAAAAACACTTCAGCTTGATAATTGTTCCAGGCAATTTTTTAACCCAAAACCTGTAAAAACCTTCTAAACCTTGTAATAACTGCATATTCTGTTGCGTTTAGAATAGTATGTCAGTTCTCAGCTGCTAAATAAAGTTATACACAATGAACATAAAACTCTGTTCATAAAATGACAGTCAAACCATAAAATCTTTCACTTGCATTGGGCAGGTTGCACTAAGCAACACATGCTAAAATATAAAATATTAGCCAAGCAGCATGTTACGAAAAGTTAAGCACTGGCTGCCAGTGTTAATTTATTCATTTATTTATGCAAAACCCACAGCACCTTTAGAGGCATTACAGTGGGGGGAAATACATATCAAGCGGATTCATGCTCCATGACTTAAAAGTATACATTATGGTACATAACGTAAGCATAATGTTCAAAGAATAACACCCACTATACGCATGCAGAGAAAAAAGGAACATAAGTGATGTTGCGTCAGTTCAACAAGGCATAAAATGTATCATTGGATATTACATCAACTATTGACGATGGTAGCCTATTCCACTCCCGTATAGTTCTAGGAAAAAAAGACATCCTGAATAGTTCTGTGTGGCAAACTATTTCTCGTACTTTATGAGTGTGGTCACCTCTAGCTGATGCATAATAAGGTTCAAGTATATACCGTTGCCCGTCTATGCCAATTGTTGAATGAAATATACTATGAAAAAGCTTTAGACGAAGTTTTTATCTGCGATTGTCTAGAGATTCCCATTGTAAATTATTCTTTGCTTGTGTGGCGCTAAAAGCAAAACTATAATTCCAGTAACAAATCTTGCAGCTAAATTTTGTATTCTTTCAATGCGTTCCTTGTCACCAAGCATCGGTGGGTCCCATACCTCGCATGCATATTCTAAGCCAGACCTGACGAACGTCTTGAAGAGTAGCTCTTTAGTAGCCATACTGAAGTTTTTAGCGTTGCGCCGTATAAACCCTTATGCCTTGCCTGCATTTGCTATTATATGATCAACGTGACGATGCCATTTTAAATCAGTGTTAAAATAAACTCCTAGGTAATAATATAAAGACACCAGTGACAATGCAATGTTATCTAAGGTATACTGAGACAAACATGGTTTTTTTTTCTTACTAAATGACATGATAACCGTCTTATCTAGATTCAAATTCGTGTTCCATTTACAACACCACTGAGCAATGCGGCTGAGATCACATTGTAATATTCGCCAATCATCTTCACAACTAATAGGCCTATACAAGACGCAATCATCAGCGTATAGTCTCAAATGCGACAGGATTCCTTCACCGATATCATTGATGAATAAAAGAAACAAAAGTGCACCCGAAGCTGTAGCATTTTGTTTTTGAGGCAAGTCCATAATTCATCTGTATTTTTATATTCAGCTTCCGTTGCAAAAACATCGTAATACCCATCCAAACCCCCATTTATTTTATCAACCTGAGCTTTCGAATAGTTATACACAAGTCTTGCGACACTGTGCGCAGGTTTTACATGTGTAATTTCCATTTCACATAAAACAGCACTGTGGTCACTAATTCCAGGAACGACAACCGTAGAAATTACCAGTTGAGGTTGGTTTGTGAACATTCGGTCCAGAACATGATTTCCTCTAGTTGGTTCAGACACTATTTGAGATAGTGCGAACAAATCAACAATGTTCATCATTTCTTGATACAAGCGACCCTGACTTGAAATTAGTGAGCCCTGATCGTTCCACAGAATATGTGGGAGATTAAAATCTCCGCCTATAACCAGGTTGTCCGCTCGTATAGTTTCAACTGCGGATCTCAACTGACATAATATATCAACAGAGGAATCAGGTGGTTTATAAAAACTAGATACAGTCAAGGCACGTTTGTTGGAAAGACTCAGTTCACAGAAAATAGCCTCACATTATCCGACAGGAACAGACAGCTGGACCGATGAAATGCTTTTTTCTACCAATATAAAAACTGGGCCACCGTGAGAATTTCGATTATTTCTGTGACATGTGTAACCATTTGGAAATACTTCATTATCAGCTATATCGGCACTTAGCCAGGACTCAGTTCCTAAAATTATAGACCGCTTAACTAAATCAACAAGCGCGCTAAATTCGTCAACTTTATTCTTGATACTGCGACAGTTTATGACAAGAAAAGAAACATTGCCATTGTCAAATTGACGCGGTCACTTAAGGGAAACAACCTGGTTTAGCTCAGAATTATAAACATGTTTCGTGCCGTTGAACAATAAGGTATCGTACCGAAGGCTAACTTTATCACCATCCTTCCTACGTGATTTCGCAAAATCCTAAAGCTGTTTTCTTTTCGGACGTACTTCATTGGAGAAATCTGCAGATATAGCAAACTGGCTATTTTTCAACTTTCTGGCATTCTCTAATATTAACTGTTTTTCTTTGTAGGAGGTAAAACTTGCTATCAAAGGGCGATTCTTATCACTCTGAAACCTTCCAAGGCGATGTGCACGCCCAATTGACAGGTTCCGTAAGCCCTACTTAGATTCACACAGGTCCACAATTTTGCGCTCAGAATCTGCATTTATTTCGGGATTATCACTTTTTTGACACCATAGAAAACCAAATTGCAACGCCGGCTCTGGTTTTCCAGATTATCGACTTTTGCCGACAACGACTTGATCAATCGACGCTGTTCGTCACATTCGCTCTTGCATTCACCAACAGTTGCGCAGAGCTGATCGAAGTTTGTTAACTTTGCTTCCAGTGATGTAATGCGTCCGCTAAGGACATCTATGGCATGCTTATTCTCTGTCTGTATTACCTCGATAGCAGCAAGTTTCATCTTAATGTCTTCCTGACCGTCAAGCAGCAGCTGCAGTTTTTCTTGAGTTGCGGGTCCCGGGTTTATTTTGACGTCTCCGCACAAAAAGAGCAAAAGAAAGTAGAAGGCGTAGCGCCGCAAAAGACGTAATGCCGCAAATGTGCCCTATAAGTGAATACAAACGTTACAGTTGTATCATGCATCACTATTAAGCTGCGACATTGTTCCCTGGTTCCTGACTGGCAAATAAGTTTCATAAACAAACTATGTTTAGGAAAAGCAAGCAAGCCATACTCTTTGTACAAGACTGCTGAGAATTCTTCCACACATTATTGTTAAGGGAGACCTAATAAGAATGAGACGTATTGTACTACTTTTTCCAGTACATAGCAACACCCAGCAACGTTTTTGATGAATCCGTGCAGACTACAGTACACCACGTTTCTTTTTCACTGACCTACACCTGGGCACTATTACATTGTCTGCCATGTCATAAAAACAAAGAAGAAGTGCAGTCTATAGATAATGTGGTTGGCACACAGGCAGCAGAAAAAGTTACAGGGTCGTACTATTATGGTGATCAAAAAGAAAATGTTATATTAAAAATTGCACAAAAACTATTGCTCAAGCTATTGCACAAAATTGTCAGGCTAGCATTCATTTGTTAATGTACATGAACCTCCGCGTCGCACTGCCTGCACAACTGTGTTCACAAATTTTGTATAAACCACATTTCGCATTGTTGCATTTAAACCAAAAAACAATCGTTCCAGTACTGCACTGGTGTTGAAGGATTTAGGCCCATATAGAATGTTCAATACAAAAAATGCACTCATGATTGCGACGACCCCTTCCTCCGTTATTTTGACCATGAACAGACGCTCCTTGACGACACAGAGGTAGAGAAACTCTGCCTGTTCCAGGTTGTGCCCAGAATACACCACTCAGGGGGTGAGCGGAACCCTCTCGTCCTGCAATGACAACAAAGAAAGCTTACTGATCATAAATGTGTAAGCACTTTGTGTAACCACAATATAAAGGGGTTGCTATGCTTAAGCAAGCAAATATAATGCAGTTATGCAGCCTGAACTGCAAAAATTTAGGCTGCAGAGAAGCTTAATACAACCCAGGATTATTCCAATTGTAAAGGCGTTTATTGCACGCAAGCGTTAGAGCCGACCGTTGGATCAGCTCAGGGAACTGCGGGCGCGAGCGGCGTAGTCCGAGCGATGCGCTAGCTGGAGACCTTGACCCACTAGACAGCTCTGGTAAGGATGCCCCACTGCATCGTCCCTCTTCTTCACCACAATTACCCCGGGGACGAAAAAGGGAGCCGTCCGGCGACCTAACAGTTCGTCACAATTAGTGGATCGTAATACGGCTTGAGGCGCTCGATGTTGACAATGTCGCGTCCGCGACGGCGCATGTCCGAAGATGGTTCAACGGGCTCAATCACATAGTTGACGGGTGATGCACGCTCGACGATGTGGTAGGGACCTTCATACTTGGGCATTAACTTGGAAGACAGACCAGGTGCCGCGGAAGGAACTGAGAGCCATACAAGCGCTCCAGGAAGAAAGGTGGACGCAGAGGTGGTGTCACCGCGAGTGTTCTTCTGGCGCTATTGGTCATTGCAGGTAAAGGCCCGGGCGAGGTCGCGGCACTCTTCGGCATGTCTCACCATATCAGAAATGGGCGCACATTCAGATGCGTCGGGCCGGTATGGTAGCATTGTGTCGATGGTGTGCAATGGGTACCGGCCGTACAATAAGAAATAAGGCGAAAACCCAGTAGTGACCTGCGTAGCGGTATTGGACGCGTAGGTGACGAAGGGCAGAATGGCGTCCCAGTTCGTGTGGTCGGAGGAGACGTACATTGAGAGCATGTCAGCGAGCGTACGGTTGAATCGTTCCGTGAGTCCATTAGTTTGAGGATGGTAAGCCGTTGTTGTGCGATGAACAACGTGGCACTCTTTGAGAACAGCTTCAACTACTTCGGAGAGGAAGACACGTCCGTGGTCACTGAGCAGCTCCTGCGGTGGCCCATGACGCAGGATGAATCGACGAAGCAGGAAGGAGGCAACGTCGCGCGCAGTAGCTGCCAGAAGCGTCGCAGTTTCAGCGTATCGCGTAAGGTAGTCAACTGCCACAATGGCCCAGCGGTTTCCAGCCGATGCCATGGGAAGGGGCCCGTACAAATCGATACCGACGCGCCCAAAGGGCCGGGTGGGGCAAGGTAAAGGCTGCAGCCCAGCTGGCGAGAGGCGGGGTGAAGATTTCCGGCGCTGGCAATCGGGACAAGATCGTACGAACTTTTGAACGTAGCTGTACATCCCTCGCCAGTAGTACCGCTGTTGAAGGCGCTGGTAAGTCTTGAAAACGCCAGAGTGGGCACAATGGGTATCGGCGTGGAAAGCTGCGCATATTTGGGAACGCAGGCTGCGAGGCACTACTAACAACCACTGGCGGCCGTCGGAGCTGTAATTCCGCCGGTGAAGCAGGTCGTCGCGAATGGCGAAATGGTGAGCTTGACGGCGCAACGCGCGGTTAGGTGACCTGGACGGTGGATCAGAGAGCCAGCCTATAATCGACGCAATCCAGGGGTCCTTGCGCTGCTCGGAAGCGATGGTGCGAAGGTCGATGGAAGACACACTCAACCGAGATATATTGTTGTCAGCCAAGGGAGAGCGCGAGAGGGCATCGGCGTCCGAGTGGTGTCGTCCGCTGCGGTAGAGTACGTGGACGTCGTAGTCTTGCAGGCGAAGTGCCCAACGTGCAAGACGGCCGGACGGATCTTTCAATGACGCCAGCCAACATGGTGCGTGGTGGTCCGTGATGGCATCAAATGGGCGACCATACAAATATGGACGGAACTTAGTAAGAGCCCAGATGATCGCGAGACATTCTTTTTCTGTCACGGTGTAATTATTCTCGGCTTTCGTAAGCATTCGGCTGGCATAGGCAACGACATACTCAGGGAACCCTAGCTTGCGTTGCGCGAGGACAGCGCCAAGGCCAACACCGCTGGCATCTGTGTGGACCACTGTAGGGGCTGTCGGGTTGTAGTGGCGCAAAATTGGGGGGGGAAGTCAGCAAACGACGAAGACTCGTGAACGCCTCATCGCACTCTGATGACCACGAGGTGAGGAGCCCGTTGCCCCCTAGGAGCTTCGTCAGGGGCGATACGATGGCGGCGAAATTCCGAATGAAGCGTTTGAAGTACGAGCTCAGACCGATGAAACTGCGCAATTCTTTGATGGACGTTGGCTTGGGGAATTCGGCAACGGCGCGAAGTTTGTTGGGGTCGGGGAGAATTCCGTCCTTGGATACGACATAGCCAAGTATTGTCAGTTGCCGTGCAGCAAATCGGCACTTCTTTATCTTTAATTGTAGGCCGGCGTTTGATAAACAGGTCAAAACACGCCGGAGGCGTTCGAGGTGCGTGTTGAAGTCGGGCGCGAAAACTACAATGTAGTCAAGATAACACAAACATGTGTGCCACTTTAAGCCTCGCAGAACTGTGTCCATCATGCGCTCGAATGTCGCGGGCGCATTACAGAGTCCGAAAGGCATAACGTTAAACTCGTACAAGCTGTCGGGCGTGATAAAGGCTGTTTTCGGCCGATCGACTTCTTCCATAGGCACTTGCCAATACCCGGTGCGCAAATCCAGAGATGAAAAGAACTCGGCTCCCTGCAGGCAGTCATTTGCGTCGTCTATGCGTGGCAGGGGATAGACGTCCTTGCGAGTGATCCTGTTGAGCCGGCGATAATCGACGCAAAACCTTACGGAGCCGTCCTTCTATGTAACAAGGACGACAGGAGAAGCCCATGGAATTTTCGAGGGTCGAATTACTTCGCACCGAAGCATGTCGTCGACTTCCTCGTTAATCACTTGACGCTCGCTGGCAGAAACGCGATACGGGCGTTGTCGCAATGGTGGGTGAGAGCCAGTGTCGATGGGGTGCGTTACAGTTTAAGTCCGACCCAAGGAAGTTTCCCCACGCCGAAAGACGAACGAAATTCATCCTGGAGGGACAGCAGCTGGGAACGCTGGGCAGCTGTAAGGGTCCCAGCGATGGAGGAACCAAATACATCTCTGCGCAATGTGTCAGCAGTAGAAACAGCACTAAGCGTAGGGTAGGTTGCGCAATTCGGGTAGTCGGGCACGTCGATAACTTGCACGTCGTCGATGGCTTCCACGGTACCAACACATTCTCCTCGGAGCAGTATGACAGGGTATGGGTACGGGTTGCAAACGAAAATTGTGCTAGTACCCTTGATGATGTCCACGGTCGCAAAAGGTAGCAACAGGCCCTTCCTTGCGAGGAAACGACCAGACGGCGAAAGTAATGCAATGGCGTCCGAGAGGCCACTGCAGTGCATGGACACGATCATTGAGGCGTTGGGAGCAACCTTAGTGTCGGCGTCGACGATTAGTTTCCTGGAAAGCGACGGAGCATCAATGGGTGTCAAATCTAGCAGCGGCGATAGTTCTATTTCGGCCCATGCGCAATCGATAATGGCATTGTGGCGCGAGAGAAAATCCCTGCCGAGGATGACATCGTGAGAACAGGAGGAAAGGAGGAAGAATTTTATAGCTTATACAGCGTCCTGAATTTCTACACGAGCTGTGCAAGACGCCAAGGGTCGAATGTGCTGAGCACTGGCTGTTCGAAGAGATAGTCCAGACAGGGGTGTCGTGACTTTCTGAAGTAAGCGGAAAAGTTTAGCGTCCATAACACATACGGCTGCTCCTGTGTCCACGAGTGCAGACGCGCGGACACCGTCGACAAACACGTCTATCACATTGGATGGGCTGCAATGAGGACTTGTGCATTTCGACGTTGTCGCAGCCCTTGCCTCTTGGACTGCGACTGTTAGTTTTCCTCATCCCGAGGGCCGGCACGAGGCCGCATCGGCGATAGCGAGCGCCGGCGTGGAGATGGGGAACGGCGGGTGTTCAGCGGCGGGCGGTATGTTGGTGACACACCGGAAGGTGGGTCGTAATATGGACGGGGCGAACGGTTGGTCATGGATGATGCGACGCTGGGCGGCTGCAGACGATTACAGAAATGGGCCACGTGACCGGCGTAGCCGCAGGCAAAGCATATAGGCCGGTTGTCAGATGTACGCCACCGGTTCGCTGTGGCTGGTCCCGTCCACGTCGGAGCACGCCCTGTATGGAGCGGCTGGTGATAGGGCTGCACTGGAGGCCTAGCCAAGACGTCGGCATAAGTAAGGGGCACATGAGCAGAGAGTGGGCGGGGCCTCGCGACGACTTCAGCGTATCTGAGCGGTGCTGGCGCCGGAGCCTGTCGCGGTGGTGCCACGACCTCAGTGTAGCTCAGTGGCACAGACGCAGGAACACGGTGGTGTTGGTCTGGCAAGACCTCGGCGATTTCTTGCTCGATGGCACGGCGGAGCGGAGGCACGATAGTCGAAGCGGGCTGTGGCACATGCGACGGTTGAGCAAAGGGTACCAATGAGAGTTGGCGTGCTATTTCCTCCCGAATGAATGCTTTCACTTCCGCAAGCAGTGTGGTCTGGTCGAAGGTGGTAGCCAGACCAGCGATGTGTTCGTCGCGTGATGAAGGCCGACGAGTCAACGAGCGCTGCCTGCGTAGCTCTTCGTAACTTTGGGATAACGTAACGGATTCTGTTACGGATTGTGGGTTCTTGGCGAGCAGCATATTGAAAGCGGCGTCCTCGATTCCTTTCATGACGTTTCTGATTCGGTCTGATTCCGACATTGTCGCGTCCACGCGCTTACACAAGTCCAGGATATCTTCGATGTAGCTAGTGAAGGACTCTCCCGGCTGTTGGGCTCGTTCTCGCAAGCGGGATTCTGCTCGCACCTTGCGCGCAGCAGGACGACCGAACACAGCTACCAATGAGGTCCTGAACGCGGACCATGTCGGCATTTCCGTCTCGTGGTTGTTGTACCAGAGGCTTGCCACGCCGGCGAGGTAAAAGAGTACGTTGCTTAGTTTCGCGGCATCGTCCCATTTATTGACGACGCTTACTCGCTCGTACGTGGACAGCCAGTCCTCCACGTCGTGGTCGTCTGTGCCGCTAAAAACAGGAGGATCCTTGTGGCGAGGTAGACCAGAGCACACGACGGATGGTGCATTAGGCGTTTGCTGGGACGTCAGCTTAGATGCGTCCTGAGACATGGTTGAAGAGAGGGTACGGGATCAAAGCTCCAGGATGCGTTCGAGCGTAGCACTCTCCATCACTTGTAAAGGCGTTTATTGCACGCAAGCGTTAGAGCCGACCGTTGGATCAGCTCAGGGAACTGCGAGCGCGAGCGGCGTAGTCCGAGCGATACGCTAGCTGGAGAGCTTGACCTACTAGACAGCTCTGGTAAGGATGCCCCACTGCATCGTCCCTCTTCTTCACCACACAATAACCTTTGTAATCCAAGCAAGGTCATCTTTGGAGCATAGATGCTCCTTACAGTTCAAGAATATTCGTTTGTTCATCCTTACCTTTTGTATATTGATTTATGATTTAATTGCTGTTTTTTATTATTGCTACATGTATTGTTGTTCTTCCTAATATGTACAGCGTATATTAATGATTGTATCGCGCCCCGCCCCTTATGTAATACCCTCCCCGTGACGGCCTTTAGGGGTAACATGAATAAATAAAAATGAATAAATAGCTGGTGAAGTTAAGTAGGACCTCAGTTCACATTAAAAAAACACTTCTGGATCTTTATACAGTAGCCAAACTGTTTCCACGATTGAAGCCATTTGAGGAATTACGGCATTGTTTAGAACCGATTTCATTAATAAAAATGTGACGAAACTCATGTCCTCTTGCACAAATAGTGCTGGCACTGCTGTCTGTTCCTTCACATTTGGAGCAATTATCCTCTGAGTTGCAACAGCAAGGAGGTCTGTAAAAATATGTCCATTCGTGTTAGCTTCAATGATCAGACAGATATGTGCAATACAACTGCACAAAATTCTTGTTCTTTCTTGCTTGTAAAAGCTCTGCTTACCTTTGATTCAACAACATCTTTGTTTTCTGAAATTGGTGAAAATCACAATCAGAAAGCAAGAGGTTATAATCGTCACACGGAAAATTTCGATCGCGATCGAGCCGACCGCACTACCACGTTGATCAAACGTGGTAAATTCCTCGTTGGCGTAACCTACTCTCCGCGCACAGGCGCGGTACGTCGGACAGACAGTCCCGCGCCTACGGGTCAGCCAGGCGAGATTATACCTTTCTCGCGCCTTACGGCTCTCTACCTTCAAAATACCATCACTGATTTTCCCGGGGGAGCAGTTGGGGCATTTTGTTTGAACATTTTCTTTGAGTCCAAAATGTTTGGAAAAGTCACAGAGAGCAGCATACGATAAGCCTGGTACGAGCGAAAATACTGCTCCAGGACAGCAGGCCCGGTCTCCACAACGGCCCCTACTGCTCCCCCGGGAAAATCAGTGATGTTACTTTGAATGTAGAGCGCCGTAAGGCACGAGAAAGGTATAGTTCGGCATGATTGATACAGCACGAGCGCCGCAGGCGCGAGTAAGTCCATCCGACGTACCGAGCCCGTGCGAGGAGAATAGGTGACCCCAACGAGTAATCTCCCTCACACGTAATCCCTTTTCCCATTCACGCGTTCTTTTTGCCGTAAGACGCTGTTTACTGGCATTTTCGAAACAATATTTTTGATCTAGACGCCGGCTTACCACATATCATTTTAACACCTCCGCTACGCAAAGCAAGCAAATGAAATGACAACGGGCTTACCTCGTGAGCAAGTTACGAGCGCGTAGACTGTTGAACATCCGTTGAGGGGTAGCGCTGAGCTCAGCGCTGCCGTTGAGGGCAGGCTATCCGCATCCAAGCACATACGTGCACCTGAACACACGACTTCTTCGATGCCATTGCCTGAAGAGCTTTGTAGACGAAGTGAAACACATTCAGCTCAAATATCCCCGCGCTATGACGGCACATCACGAGCACACACGCGCACATCACACAGCGACAAATTCGGAACTTCGCCATTTTGAACATGCCTAGAGTCAAGCAGCGTAACCATCCATCGCTTCTGTTCTTCGCTCGCGATGCGTTAATCTCTGCTCCTTGGGGCCTTGCTCCATTCTTGAGTACAAATAAAGACATATTTACGGTGCACTAACAATCTGCATAACATAATACGATAAAAGCCGACTGACTACACATTTGCAGCTGCATCAATCGCTTGTTAGATCCTTCGAGATCGGAAACGCAGCGCATGGTGTCACCTGGTGTCGCGCTTTGTGAGCACGGAGAACAAATCAGAATCGCTTTCGTTCTCCACTTTTTGCATTAGTTGCTGTAACAGTAAAATTAATGCTCGACAAATAATTTAACTCTAAAAAAGAATAACACTTCCTCTTCGACAAGGTAGTTCATTTTGTACAAATAGATAGAGAACGCAACGTGAGGAAAGGCAGGCAGGTCAAGCAGACGAGCGTCCAATTTTCTACTGGGGATGGCAAACCCCAGTGCCCCAGTGTTGCAATGCAGTGCACTGCAGTGTGCCTTGTGCAGTGCTAATTTGGGTTGGTTGGTGCATGTAATGAACGGGTAAATAATGAGTTGTGTCATCACTTTTTCTCAATGTTAAAACGTATATATTAGGAGGACTGATATCCATAAAAATATTTTTTCATTAACATTCTCATAGGGCGTATTGTTATTTCAAAATTAAAGCCAGACAATATGTGAAGTTTAGCCATCTCACGGAAATGCTATCAGCCGCACCAGAAAGTTTTTATCGAAAAATAGAAAGGACAGCGTCATGCAAGCTCTTTTAGAAGGAATATCTTAAAAACTTGTGTCGCTCACCAAGTTCGCACTTACCGGGTACATTTTGGGTACAGGCTGACTTCAATTTTGTAATTACCGCATGCACTTTAAATTGAAAATGAACGCTAGCCGATTGCAATGAGTACAGATGGAGTTTAACACTACAAGATAGATACACTTGACATGAATTGCCTTGAATACTGTATTTCCGAATAAAGCACCTTTATTATCACCAATGCTCTGGGCATGTTATATATAGCCTTTGTCGAAGACCCATGCGTACACATATGTGTACGTATACATATTTGTGTGTCACTTACACCCTTCTTGAGCATAAAGAAACACCCTTGGTGCCAATCGGAGGGTGCGAAAGATGTACGCACCCTATATATAGGGTGTAGTGTTGTAAAATAATGACAGAAGGGTGTTAAAGGGTGTAATATAGGGTGTGAAAATAAGAATACACCATTTTACACCCTTTTGTGTGTAAAAACTTTTACTATGTAGTGCTGCAATTTCCGCCACCAACCACACTTAAAGAACTCCGCAGCTTTCTAGAACTAGCGTCCTACTTCCAGCGCTTTGTCCGCGACTTCGCCGCCGTCGCGGCTCCTCTGCACAAACTTCAGACTTCGAGTGCGTCCTTTGTGTAGTCGGACGACTGTGAAGCCGCCTTGCACACCCTCAAACGATTTCTCACGTCTGGGCCCGTGCTCTGTCATTTCGTAGCAACCGCCCCTATTACTCTACACACTGATGCAAGTGGGCATGGAATTGGCGCTGTCCTGATGCAGCGGAATCAGAAGTCGGAAGAGCAAGTCGTGCCTTTGCAAGTCGTGGTCTTTCTCCTACTGAGCGCAACTACACAATTACAGAACAGGAATGCCTCGCCATCGTGCGGTCAATAAAAAAATTCCAACCCTATCTCTACGGCCGCCATTTCACAGTTGTGAGAGACCATCACGCTCTCTGTGGGTTGTCGTCGCTGAAAAACCTGGCTGGACGCCTCGGCCGTTGAGTGCTTGCAGGAATATGACTTAACTGTCACGTATAGGTCCTGCAAACAACATCAAGAGGCCGACGCTTTGTCGCGCTGCCCGCTGTCTCCAAACGCCCATGCTTCCCCTTCGGTCTGCACGTCACCATCTAGCCACACGTCTCAGCATACGCCCAGTAGCCCGAGACAGTCGGTTGCCTCAGTTGACTTTCTTCCGTCTACTGACCTCGTCTCACTCCAACGTACTGACCCATACTGCCGTACGCTGATAAACCGACTTACTGGCTTGGCACGACCCCCCCACCAGTCACTTAAGACGACAACTTTCACGTTTTAAGCTTCAAGGTGGAGCGTTATTTCGATCAATCTACCATCCTCCCGGTAACCGATGGGTACCAGTCATACCTCGCTCACTTCGACTCCAAGTATTAGAAGAATTTCACGACGACGTGACGGCTGGTCACTTGGGCTTTCATAAAACCTACGACCGCATCAAAATGCGTTGTTTCTGACCGGGCTTTCCCCATCTGTCGCCAAATACGTTGGCCAATACAGAAAACGCTCGACAACCTTCAAGCTGGTCCTCTGCAGCCTCTACAATGCCCGTCCACCCCCTTCGAAATTGTGGGCATAGACTTGTACGGGCCCCTCCCACTCACGCCCGCTGGTCACCACTGGATCGCTACCACAGTGGATCATCTAACGCGGTACGCTGAGACAGCTGCTCTTCGCTCCGGTACTGCCTCCGAAGTCACCGAGTTTTTCGTCCACAGTATCGTTCTGTGGTACGGCGCACCTCGTGTCATCTTGAGTGACCGTGGCAAGACGTTCCTATCGCATCTCCTTCATGAAGTCCTCCAGGCCTCTGACACCATCCATAAGACCATATCGGTGTACGATCTGCAAACAAATGGTCTTACAGAGCGTTTTTCTCGAACTTTGTCCGACATGATGTCAATGTATGTTCGACCCGATCACACCAACTGGGACACCATTCTACTTTTCGTGACGTTCGCGTATAATACTGCCGTCCAACGTACCACCAATTACAGTCCCTTTTTCCTTCTGTACGGTCGTGCGCAGTCTTTCGTCTTGGACACTACACTCCTTTCAGCTCCTGCTGCTCCATCCGCGTCTCTTCCTGAACAATTTGCTGCTCGCATCGCCCGCTGCCGTGAAATTGCCCGCGCCAACACTGCTACCATTCAGGACAAAAGGAAAATTCACTATGATGTGACGCGTCGCGTTGCTTCGTTTCGCCCAGGCGACGAAATTCTTTTGGGGACACCTGTTCGCGCACTAGGGCTCTCTGAAAAGTTTCTCCATAGCTATCTCGGCTCCTACACCGTTTTGCAAACAACTTCGGCCATTAACTACCGCGTCACTCCTGTCAGCTCAGCTACTGACCGCCACCGCCGCACTACAGAAATCGTTCACGTATCTCGCCTGAAACCCTACATTCGCCGTACCTACCCATTCTAGCTTGCGGTCTTGCTGACCGCTTTCTTGAAGGGGGTGGGGGGGAGTTAGAGGCTCGATAAATACGCAGCACCTCCACCACTTGTAAGACGTCGACCGATGCGATGCCTTTATTTCCGAGCAGCCGCCCGAGGCAGAGACGAAGCACCGCACGAGACGAAAGATGATGATGAGTCGTATGTGCAAATGACGACGACGATATGTACAAATAGCGCTGGCCCAAGATGATGAGTCGTATGTACAGATGACGACGACGATATGCCCAAAATACGCTCACAATATTATCATTATTGACTATATAGCGTGTACTGCACGTTCGTCAAAGATTGAGGGCACCGGCGTCTTGTTTTTGCCCGGCGCGATGGTCAAGTAGTGCGTTAGCTGCTCCAAGTCCACCGCATCATCATAGACTTGCATATGAGCCACAGCGTTCATGGCAGCGTCAGCATCCTGTCTACGTTCGCGATCCTGACGTAAGGATCCTGGAAGATGTGGTTAAACGATAAGATATGGTTAAACGTCCCATAACGAGTCCAAAGGGCAACCGCTGATAACAGCCCTAGCGCGATCTCTACGTCATGAGACAAAGGGGCACAACGATTGGTGGGACGTGCCACCACCAAGTATGGCGACACTTGTGAAAGAGGAATCGGTGGTGGCGTGGGGTATAATAATGGGCCATCCAAGATCTGTTCTTACACCTGTGCTAAGGCACAACTGGCGGGAAACCGCCACGCACGTGGAGCCCAAATTATTGTTCTACGCGCCGTTTTGTTGTTCTACGTGTCGTTGGATGCCGTGACGAGCACGCGCTCGTGCTCCGCACGACATCCAGTGGCACCAGCGCAAACCGTGGGACGCGAATAAGCCAGCTGAGGAAGAAGACGACGACACTCGAGCCAATGCTGATGATGATAGTTTTTTGTACACGTGGACACGATCCTGGCAACCTACACAAGTGGACACGAACACACGTAGGCACACCCACACACGTTGAAATGAACCTAGACCTTACCAGCTTCGCTGTAAAACATTTTCATTTAAGAATTCTTTCTTCTCTTGTGTTTTATGTAGAAGCCTAATAGTTTTCACAAATGTTGCAAAGAGAACGTTCCATATTTGAGAAATTTTCCAAATTTCTGTCTGGAATAGATAACACGCGAAGACGCATCAAAGTTACAACATTTTTGTGATTTGGGCCATGTTTGGAATTTAAACAAAATTGTTTGTGGACTGCATAAAAAAAAAGCATGGAACTAATTTAGTGCGAAGCGTATAAAAATGAGCAGCAATAGATTTCAACACAACGTTTTTAGTTTTCATTTAATTCGGCTTTGAAATCGTAAAATATTGTGGTAAGCAATTCAGGACGTTCGCGCCGCCACCTTCAAATATATTTTTTTTTTGCGTTGCTGGGAACGCTTTCCGGGAATAAATTTCTCGGTTCCTTGCAGTTTGAATGTTCCTACGTGGCATATAAAAAGCAACAGACAGAAATGTCGCAGTTTCACTCGAAAGGCGAAGCATCAGTTGCGATAGCAAATCAGTAGATAGCTACACGAAGTAAGGATAGTAGTTTTATGAGATGTGTAAACTTGGACCTGCAGCAGCACCAGCAACACACAGAACTGTTGTCGATGCAGTCGGCGTTTTGCCCGCATTCGCAACGAACGTGCGCGGCGTTGGTGACTGTTGCCGGTGCCTCTGAGGTCGGCTCAGAGGTTTTCGATGAGATCAGAACGGGACACTCGTCGAGCAGCGTCGGAAGTCTTTACCACCTTCTCGTCTCGCAACGTTTTTATATAAATACGCATTTGGTGCCGCAGCTAAAAGTCGCCTCCCCTCCCTCCTTTCCTCTCGTCCCCCCACGGCCTTTCGCGCGACGGAAGAAGTGACGTTTGCTCTATATATATGGTGATTGTAAAGGAGGAAAGAGACGCTTAAGTCTGCAGCGCTTCAGGGAGGACGGCGCAGAACGCGCGCTTGCTCTCCGCCGTGCGTTCGCTCCCTGTAAACGCGCGCTTTCAGTCGCACATACAGCATACGGTGCGCGGCGACGATTTCATCGCTGATGACGTCATACGGAACCTCACAGTGACGGCGACGACGACGGCAGAAGTCCACTTTGAGTGTCCATGTAATTGCTATCGCAACAAAAGGCACTGGCCTGCGCGGCACAGGCAGCACAGTTACAGCGTAGGCTGGTGGAGAGGCTCAAGAGTAGCTCCAATTTCGGCACCACGCACAACAGGGTCTTCGCGGCAAGGTCTGTTCACCTCGTTTTGACGAGGGCGATCCCAACCGGCCGCCGGGCTTTGACGGTGAGCTGCGGCTTGTAATGCTCTCTGAACAGCACTCTGCTGAGCCCATTGATACCTGGTTGTAGCCGACCACGTAGCTCTACGATTCGCTTCGTCATTAGCGGTTCGTACCGTGCAAGGAGACGCCGTAACGTGTACCGAAGAGTTATCCAGAATACGTGGTGCACATCTCACATCCCTTGACTCGTGACACGGTACGTTGTTGTTGTCGATGATCATGATTGTTTATTGGAATATTCAAAACGGGCTGGTCACAAATTGTCACCTACCCTGCTTGAATTAACCAGGTCCAGTTACATGCAGCATGCAACTGCTAATGCAGCTTAAGTGTCGGGCACACTGCATTTACAGACGCCTTAACTAGATGGCGCCACCATACAGGCGGAGGCTTGCGATCGCGTTGATTGTGCGCCTTGTCTGAATCGCATCTCGTCGTCTGCGTCTGCTCGCCTGCCTAGGGCGCGTTTATAGAACATTTTCCCGCTGTCTGACAGCAAGCGCTTGCGTGGCACAGTGGTAGAGTGTCTCACTCCCATGCAGCGGGCGTGGGCTCAACCCCGGTGGGAACCGGGTACTTTTTTCGCATTTCCGGCGATAGCGAATACGGGCACCGCCCGCCGGCCACGGTGCCGGTGGCGAATACCCTGGCGAACTGAAACGGCTATTTTAATGAGGCCATAACAGCTTACGCTGTAAAAAATGTCAAGCGGATATGCATGTTAGATCTTTTGTGGAATCACCCTAGAGAGATTGTGCAATCAATCAGTACAGGAAACATACGTGAATGTCATAACGAATATCTAAAAAGGCACCACAGCTGACCTAAGTCCCCACAACAAAAGTGGAAAATTACACATCAGGAAAGAGGGCAGGCAAGTAGAAACAATCTCTCCAATGTTCTTTACCACATGCTTAGAATTATATAAGCTATAAGACTCGGAAGGTTTATGAGTGCAGATTGACGGCGAATATCGCTGCAACCTATGATTTGTAAATTACATTGGCTTGTTCAGCAACGCTGTGTATGCCTGGCAAAAAATGATCGAGGACCTTACCCGAGCAAGTGTAAAATGAATGTTGAAGATTATTCTGCAGAATACAAATAGGCTGACAAGTATATTAGGGATTTATGACTGGCCATCAGTATTTGTAATCTGTGGAAGGGTATACGTTTATCGAGGTCAATTATTCACATTATTCACACATAGATACTACAGTGGAATGCTAGGGGTCTACTCCACAATCTAGATGACATTAACGAAGTCCTACATAAGTACAATAAAGGTAGCTGTGTGTCCAAGAAACACATCTTAATTCTTCACACACGAACTTTCTCCGGCAGTCTGCCATGTACCGAAAAGACCGCAACGCCGCCCTTGCCTCGTCGGGCGGTGAGGCCATAGTAGTAGATAAAGGTGTTGCTTGCCGGCAAATACAGCTTAAAACGCCCCTAGAGGCAGTTGCTGTGCGGACAGTACTCTTTAATAAGAAGGTAACCATTACTTCACTATACATCCCCCCCGAACTACAACCTATCAAAAACAGAATTTCAGAACTTCATCTATGAACTGCCCGAACCTTATATTGTCGTTGGAGATTTTAATGCGCACAACACCCTTTGGGGAGAATGTCGCTGCGATGCTAGAGGGCGCTTAGTAGAAAACTTCCTCCTCTCTACAGATGCATGCTTACTAAATAAAAAAGAGCCTACATTTTGTAGCGTAACAAACAAAACATTCTCATCAATCCATTTAAGCATGGCTTCTAGTACACTCTTGCCGTATCTACAGTGGAATATAATTAAGAGTCTAAATGGGAGCGACCATTTTCCGATTGTCATAAAATTAACAAAAGCTGATGACTGTTCTCCACGTGTCCCCCATTGGAAATTTGAGTCAGCCGACTGGAAGCGCTATAAAGAACTCACGCGCATGAACTGGGAAGACATCTCTGAAATTTCTATATATGACGCAGTGGCATATTTGACTGCGTTTATTGTTGATGCGGCGTCACTATGTATCCCTGAATGAAAAGGATCGCCCTCCAAACGACGTGTTCCGTGGTGAAATGAGGAGTGTAAGGAAGCTCGCAGAAATCAAAATAAGGCCTGGAGTCACTTTCGCGACTCTCCAACTACCGAGAACTTGATCAGGTTCAAGAAAATAAAGTCGGAAGGTAGAAGAACTTGCCGCCGTGCCAAAAGGGAAAGCTGGCAGAGATACATTTCTAGCATAAATGAACGAAAAGCCTGGAACAGGGTAAATAATATAAAAGGTCGTGACACTCATCCTCTACCATTAGTGAATACACAAGGAGACACTCTTGAGGACCAAGCTGATTCTCTAGGGAAACATTCTGAGTACATTTCTAGTTCATCTCATTACTCAGATACATTCCTGAGATACAAGCGACAAGCGGAGCAACTGCCTCTCGATCGGAAAGGAAAAAGAAATGAATCTTACAATCGTCCATTTAACATGGCGGAATTTCAGGAGCACTAGATTGCTGTAGTAAATCGGTCCCTGGAAACGATCGAATAGTTTACGAGATGATCAAACACTTACACCCCGAAGCACACAAAACACTCCTATCACTTTTCAACGCCATATTCGCTGCCAGCTATATTCCGTCCGCCTGGCAGGAGGCAATAATAATTCCTATTCTCAAAGACGGCAAGGACCCGACTTCGGTCAGCAGTTATAGGCCTATAGCTCTAACAAGTTGTCTATGCAACCTTTTCGAGAAAATGACTAACAGGCGCCTGATCCATTTTCTTGAAAGCAACAAAACACTAGATCCCTTGCAGTGCGTTTTCAGGGAACGTAAATCCACAACAGATCACCTTGTCCGCATCGAAACAAATATCCGTGACGCCTTTGTGCACAAGCAGTTTTTGTTATCGGTATTTTTAGATATGGCATATGATAAGCATATGATACCACTTGGCGTTTCGGAATACTTCGTGATCTGGCAGGAATGGGCGTCCGAAGAAACTTGCTGAATGTAATCCGAAGTTATCTCTCTAACCGCACATTTCGTGTTCGGATTGGTAATGTCCTGTCTCGTGCATTTACTCAAGAGACTGGCATACCACAGGATGGAGTGCTAAGCTGTACTCTATTTGCTGTAAAAATGAACTCTCTCCATACTATCATACAACGACAGTGTTTTATTCTGTATATGTTGATGACATCCAAGTAGCTTACAAATCGTGCAATCTTAGTATCTGCGAGCGACAAGTACAGCTTGATTTCAATAAATTGTCTAACTGGGCGGACAAAAACGGTTTTAAACTAAACCCCCCAAAAAGCAAGTGCATCCTCTTCTCGAAGAAGAGAGGTGTAATACCGGATCCTGTTATTGATCTCAATGGAGAACGGCTATCCGTTGGCCATGAAAATAAATTTTTAAGCCTCATTTTAGACTAAAAATTAACTTTTGTCCAACACTTGAAATATCTGAAAGCGAAGTGCCTGAAGACAATGAATCTGCTGAAGCTCCTGTCCCGCACATCTTGGGGAAGTGACAGAAGGTGCCTCTTGAACTTGTACAAAAGTCTCATACAGTCACGACTTGACTATGAATCCATTGTCTATATCTCTGCTACGCCTAGTGCTCTGAAGATGCTGGATTCCGTCCACCACTTGGGTATCCGTCTTGCTACAGGTGCGTTAAGGACTAGTCCTGTGGAAAGCCTGTAAGTTGAATCCAACGAATGGTCTCTACATCACCAAAGGACCTATTTAAGTCTCTCATTCGCCCTGAAGGTGAAATCACATGTACATGATCCATGCCATTCACCTATTCGTGATTTCTCCACCGCCAGGCTGTTCCGTAACCGCCCAACTACTAAGCCTCCTCTGTCTCTCCGGTTGGAAGCACTGCCAGAAGAAACACACGTCCCCCTTCTCGAGAATGTCCTAATGGCTCCTACTCGGCTTCCACCACCTTGGGATTGGCAGACTATCGAATGTGACATCTCCTTCGTAGAAATATCAAAACGAGCACCTGATGCACATATGCATTCACATTTCCTTGAGCTTCAGGAGAAGTACTGTGCTGAATTTTATACACACGCTTCAAAGTCTCCTGCTGGTGTTGCTTATACAGCTCTAGGACCATCGCTTTCACTATCCGGTGCACTTAATCCATATACCACTATTTTTACGGCCGAAGCATAGGCGATCCTCTCTGCAGTAAAACGCATAACGCAAACGAATCTCACTAGGGCTATTGTATTCACGGACTCATTGAGAGAGAGTAGACCGAGCCCTAATGAGCTTACGAAAGCATAAAAACAGTGTCCTTACCGAGCTCTACGCATCGCTATGCTCAGCTTATATAGGGAAACAAGTCATCATTCTATTCTGGGTACCTGGACACAGTGGCATAAAAGGTAACGAAGATGCTGTCGAGAACGCTACCTCAGTAGCTTTTAGCGACACTGACATAAGCATGCCCATCCCAGCCACAGACATTAAACCATATTTACGGCATAAGCTGAAGAAGCACTGGCAGAAACAGTGGGATGCCCAGGTATCAAACAAACTGCACTTAATCAAACCTAAATTAGGGCACTGGATATCGGAGAAAAGAGCAAGATACAAAGAAATGCTCCTTTGTCGTTTAAGAATAGGTCATACCTTCGGCACCCACTCTTTCCTACTTGCTGGAAGTGATCCTCCGTCATGCCGAAGGTGTGGCGACAGGCTTACAGTTCTGCATGTCCTTATCCAGTGCAGGGAAACAGAAAGGGAGCGTAGAAAGTACTTTCATATT
The DNA here is from genome assembly GCF_013339745.2 of Dermacentor silvarum. NCBI lineage: Eukaryota > Metazoa > Arthropoda > Arachnida > Ixodida > Ixodidae > Dermacentor > Dermacentor silvarum. The sequence continues at coordinate 135,987,156 of NC_051158.1, read as the reverse complement.
GCGTATCGCGAGCATATTCCACTCCACCCAGCATTCTTTCTAAGCAATGAACCGCTTTTTAACTTGAAAACAGTTTTTAGCTTTTTAGATGAAGTTTTAATTTTGCCGGGTCATGTGTAGTACAGCCTCGCCTTCGAAGCTGTAGCTGCAGTGACATTTCTCTTTATAGAACTGTTCATTATCTGGCAATTGGTTCTTTCGTGTTCATAGTGCACCTCATTAGCCATTGCCATAATATTATATATATATATATATATATATATATGTGTGTGTGTGTGTTACAGCGATTGTTTTTTAGGCGCTTTTACAGCCACGACACATCTACCTTTCGCAATTCATTGCTCCATTATCAACTCACGAACACTGGCCTGGCGCTCTTTGGCCATACCTGGCCCTTACGCCATTAAACACGGTACATCAATCAAATATTCACATAGCACCGCGATCATGAGAAGGAGAGTTACAGAAGAGTAAAAACGTTTGGAGTGCATACGGCTTGCATTTCCAAATCATGACCAGCAGCTTACCGCTGTGTTTGAAAAAAAAAAAAGTTGCGTAACTTACACTGGAGGCACAATGCTAAAGGGACAGCGGAGCTGATGGGCACCTAGCTAGTCCTGGCTTTTGGGCTAGGCTAAGCCCTACCAAGTCATTCCCAGCATTTTCGGAATTTATTGATTATTGATCGATTATTGATTAGCTATTTATTAGCTATCGCAAGGTATTGGCCGTGTATTTCGGCTAGACTAAGCACTACCAAGTCATCCCCAGCATTTCCCGGAACTTATTTATTATTGATCGATTATCGATTAGCTATTGATTGGCTATCAATTGGCTATCGATGACTGACTAAGCTTAAGTAGTCCCAACAATGCTAAGTAGTCCCAACTAGCCAAGCTCAGCTTCGCTAGTTCACAGGGGTATGTGCCATTGCGCTTGGACCCTTTCTGCACAACCGCCAGCATCGGCCCAAATTATCTGAACACGACATACGGACTAACGGCCGGCTTAAAGAGCTCCGCTGTTAAAAGGTGTATAATCTTTGCATTCAAAACAGTACTAACATATGGGACAGAAAGCTCGAAAAAACGTTGGAGAACCCACTGAGCAATCATACGCAATATGTTTGGTGTATCGTTAAGAGACAGAAAGATGGCAGTGTGTATGGCAGAGCGCCCATGCGGCGCTTCAAACGCGCCGCTAAACAGCGCCCCCTACGAGTAATTTTGAGTAGTGAGAAAGGACGCCGTATGCTCCTGAAAGCTCAGGAGTGCTATAGAGCCGCCGCTTTCGCTTTTTGCTGTGGTTTAGATTTCGGCAAATTTCGGGCGTGCTAGAATTCTTCAGGCCACGCACTCTTCGAAACGGCTGGAAGCTGTTCAACGCCCAGTACGTTTACGACGTGCAGGAGATCGCAGAGACTATTACGGCTCGCTGCCACTCGCAAGTTCAGTGAATGTCATACGACATTGAAATACAGGAGAGGTCTATGAGGTATGTTCGCGTTATGAGCAACAATGATTGGACTAAGAGAATGCTCTTAAGAAACCCAAAATGATCTACAATAAACGACGAAACGTAATGATGAAAGATCCATCGACGACGGCTGCGCGCGGCCGTCGGCCGTGGGTCAATGCCGTTTCTGCATCACAGTTAATCGCGCAAGCACTTTTGCAGCATGCACACCAGTTACACGCAATTTCCAACATTTGTCTCCACAAAATTCTTCAAATTGTGTAAGTGTGTGGTGGCAGTTCGCAAATTCGTATGCTGACAGCCGTGGTCTTGCAATCTGGCGCGCTATAACGTAAAATGGTTCCATAATGTTTTGATTCGAAACTCCTAACGTCAAATTTACGTAACCACCGACCCAAGCACCCGCAGCGTTTTCTGAACAACCCAATCGAACACTCTCCTCTTTTATAGGTGGTCACCTTTGTTGGCTTTCAAAACCAATAACATTGTCTACACTCAGCGGCTTTTCTTATCTAATTGGCTGACAAGAGGCAAGGAGCACGCTGTAGTGGAGAGGGTTTCGATGGGGCCGAGCCAGCACAGTGAAAATAGATAACGGCATGAAGAGGGTGGTGCCGGCTCCTCCGATTGGTCCGCTTCGCTTTACTTAGCTTGCGGTGGTTGGTCGAAAATGGCTATGGGGTGCAACGGAAGGATAAGAAGGTATGTTTTAAAGGGATCATCCTCATCAAGGAAGAGTTGGCAGAGCTATGTTGTATGCTTGCCTAAAGGGCTCGATAACGTTTTACTGCCACGCAAAAAGGTTTATCATGCGCAAATAAATACATGCTCACCGGCAGGTGCGAGTAGCGAGGGCCTGAGCGATCGGTGGGCAGCCATATTCTATTCCTTACGGAACGGAGCAGTCTATGGTATTAAGAAAAATTTTTAGTTTTGTTCGCCATATTAATGCAATTTTTTCACGTACACGTCACTTTGACGTAGTGAGCTTTCATGGTTTTGCGAGGTCGCGTGACAGACAGCCGAAGTGGGCGTAGCCAGAAAACGTTGGACCAATAGCAGGGGGCTAATGGTGAAAAGGCGTCAAATCAGGAATCAATATTTTTTGTGCTGTTTAATCATGCATAATCAGTGCGTCACGGTATATCAGATGGGGAGCTATCGCAGTTTTCGTGACGTCGCGTGACAGACAGGCAAAGTTGGGAGTGCCCCGAAAATGTTTTGACCAATCGTGGAGGCTAATTGCAGGAATTGAAATCAAAACAGTTTGGAATCATTTTACGTTATAGCGCCCCTGCCCCGTGTTGACTGCGTGCCCCGAAAATACTTTGGGTTGGTATTCGCTGGCCTTGACGGAGCCCTTTGTAACCCTGCCTGGTTAACCTGGTTAATTGGTTCGGGGCGCTCGGCAGGTGAACGAGCCGCGTTGCTTAGCCTAAATGTCTATGTTGTAAATATCTCAGATGTATATGTAGCAGACAGCGTCTCTCTTGCGTACATGACGCATCGAACAACACGTATCGAGCGCTCCCGTTGTCCGCTTGATACGGCTTTCCGGGGAACCAATAGCACCACACATCAGAATTACGACTCCTCACGTTGATTACAATTTACCACGCAACAATAACAGTGGCTACCGCGCTTCGGGACCATGCGCTGCTCAGCGTAATCGTCAGGTTCCCCTGCTTACGAGCCATTTGTCGTAAGAGAGAGCGCTGGCTTTCCATATGCGACGATACAGGCGCCTGCATAATAGGTTGTGCATACGTTTCAAGCACTTTCCGAGTCTGAAAACTACTCAAAGAATTCAATACAACGCACAAAGCAAGCGAGACCTCTGTAACTCAAGGGACGCCGTCCATCTGAACCTACCCAGCCAATCCCCGCAGGGGCGTCTGCGCAAGCAGGCGTTTGGTGAGTTGCGCCACCACGTACCTGAGCACATGGGGGTTGGACCTCCCACGCGTAGCCGTGCGTGGCTTAGCCGTGTCTGGGGAAAGGGGGATCCTGGAGGTTGAGCTAATGCCGGGTGTTTGGACCTTTAAGGCCCCCCGGCGGAGGCAACACACCTCTTTGGCCTCTGCTTCACATAGACGGCCCCCCCGGACTGGCCCACCCGGGGGAAATCGGCGGTCGCCTTTTCCTGTCCCCCTCTCCGATCTTTTTCTTCTCTATTTTTCTGTCCTCACTGTCCTGTCACCTCTTTTCTTCAGTTACATCCTCACTTATCATAGGCGGCTTGGGTTAACCTTGTGTAGGTGCCCTCTCTTGGGTTTATATATAAGGTTACAGCGGCAATGTACGGCTGGCGCCTGCAGCCTTACACGTTAAGTGCTGCAGCGTCCCCTTGTTGGACTCCGTGGTGGGTGGCTGCCATTGCTGCCGAACTACACCAAAATGCTATGGGAACACTCGCTTTTCCTCGGCTTCTTGATTGTCTCCCTCAGAAGAGGGGACGCACCGATGAGATTACAACCTTTTTACCCGACCTAAAGACATTTTCCCACGATTTCAAGTAGTCCACATTGAAAGAACCGAAAAACTAGCAAGAACCATATCCCCATTTGTAGTTGCAAAAACTTGACCAACACGCTAGGTCCTGGCTACAAGGTCACCAAAATGCTAAGTGGTGACCTTCTCCTTTTACTACCTGATAAAGAACGGTACAACAGACTCGGAAAACTTGTTACTTTTGGTGATGTCCCAGTTTCCGTTTCACGGCATCGATCCATGAACACAGTACGGGGGTAGTATCTGAAGCAGACCTCATCGACCTATCTGAAACCGAACTGTTGGAAGGATGGAAGGAGCAAAATGTCACGAATGTGCAGCGCATTGTTATGAGACGGGACAATAAAGAAATTCGCACGAAACACCTGATACTTACCTTTGAATTGAGTGTTTTGCCACAAAGCATTGAAACAGGCTACACAAAGATAGCAGTAAGACCATACATCCCTAATCTTAGGCGATGCTACCAATGCTCGAAATTCGGCCATGGCTCACAGAGCTGCCGTGGTCATCTCACCTGTGCTAAGTGTTGATTACAAGGTCATGCGTCAGACAATTGCGAGGCCACACCTCACTGCGTTAATTGCAATGGTGACCATCCCGCGTACTCCCGATCTTGTCCAAGCTGGAAAAAAGAAAAAGAAATAATAGCACTGAAAGTCCGTGAAAACATATCGTTCAGGGAAGCACGCAAAAGGTGCTCACCATTCCACACAACCAATTATGCTGGTGCGGCGCGTCAAGGGGCAGCGTCGCAGCGGCTACTGCCACCTGCCCAGCCCGCGCGCAGCGAGCTGTCGCTTGTGGCTCCTGCCCCCAGGGTGGAAGGAGCTAAGTCTACTCCACCCAACCAGCGAACAGGCCCGGTTATCCTAGGGTTGCCGGCACCACAACAGTCCTCGGTGGCAGCCTGCGCTTCGCGTAGCGAACCCGCAGGCCCGCCAGCAGCTCCCACGGTGGGTGTAGTCAAGGCTGCCTCACCCTCACCGGCCCCTGCTGGTGCTGGCAGCAGCCGGCGCAGCTGCCAGCTGCGCCGGCAGCTGGCAGCTGCGCGCAGCCCCATCGGCTGCGGGCAGCTGATGGGGCAGCCCCATCGACATCCGGGCTGGTGGGCGCAAATGTCTCGTCCTTCGCGGCGAGACTTTCTCGTGAAACTTCTCGCTCGCAAGAGCGCGTGTCCGGCGCCTCACAAGAGGCAATGGACACCACACCCACCCCGACGGCGCACCAAGCGCCTAAGGAGCGGTGAGGTTCCCTCGACTGCTTCAGAAAAGACAAATCCCGCGTCACAGGGCCTGGAAAGAGCTCTGTAATCTAATGTAACACTTCCTTTTTGTTTTTAGTACACACAGCACCCATTTACTTTCAGTATGGCCACACAAATTATACAATGGAACATCAGAGGCCTTCTTCGGAACTTCGATGATGTGCAAGAACTTCTCCACAAACACAATCCAAAAGTGCTGTGTGTACAGGAAACTCATTTAAAATGACACATACAAACTTCCTTCGACAGTATGTTACGTTTCGTAAAGATCGCGATGATGGTTTCGCATCATCAGGCGGTGTTCCCATTGTGATTCACAAAAGCATAGCATGTATACGTTTGCAGCTGCAAACGCCCCTTGAAGCAGTGGCAGTTCGACTGGTTCTCCTTAACAAACTCATCACCATTTGCTCGCTATACATACCCCCACATTACCGCTTACACAAACACGAATTTCAGTCCTTGATAGACGAATTTCCGGAGCCCTATCTTGTTCTTGGCGATCTCAATGCACACAACAGTCTGTGGGGCGACGCTCGCATCGATGCGCGAGGCCGTCTAATTCAAGATTTTCTTTTCTCATCCGGTGCTTGTCTGCTTAACAAAAAAGAACCTACATATTATTGTCTTGCAAACAAAATCTTTTCCTCTATAGACCTCAGCATAGCTTCTCCATCCATATTACCTGAACTTGAATGGGAAGTTATAAAAAACCCTTACGGGAGCGACCATTTCCCAATACTGCGGAGAGCACCAAGACAATACGAATCTCCACCACATGCTCCCCGGTGGAAGGTCAATGCAGCGGACTGGGATAAACTCCAAACAATTACCAGTAAGCTCTCGTGGGCTGACATTGCATCGCTCGGAATTGACGGTGCCATCGAGTATTTTACTAATTTCATAATTGATGCAGCTTCTAAGTGTATTCCCCAAACAAGTGGACTTTCTAGCAAACGCCGTGTTCCGTGGTGGAATGAACAATGCCGGAACGCACGTAGGCAGCAGAACAAAGCATGGAGGCAGCTTCGCGATTATCCTACTGCTGAAAACCTTGTCAGTTTCAAGAAAATCAAGTCCCAAGGTAGTAGAACACGCAGACAAGCCAGGCGAGACAGCTGGCAAACATTTTTATCAAGTATCAACTCGTACACGGATGAGGCCAAGGTTTGGAACAGGGTGAATAGAGTAAGAGGACAACAAACACATCCGCCTCCCCTGGTACACACGCAGGGAGACAACCTGGAGGACCAAGCGAACCATCTGGGTGCACATTTTGAACATGTGTCCAGTTCATCACACTATTCTCCGGCGTTTAAAAGATACAAATCAGCAATAGAAAAACAAAAACTGGACCGAAAGATCACCGGAAACGAGCCATATAACCTACCTTTCTCCCTAGCAGAGCTGCATGCATCACTCGCCTGTTGCAACCAAGCTGCCCCAGGCCCTGACCGTATACTATATGTAATGTTGAAGAACCTGCCCTCTGAAACGAAAAAAACCCTTCTCTGCATCTATAACTCTATCTGGACCTCCGGCGAGATCCCCTCTGCCTGGAAAGAGGTCATAGTGATCCCTATCCTGAAGCAGGGCAAGGATCCATCGTCCGTATCGAGTTACCGGCCCATAGCTCTAACAAGCTGCCTCAGCAAAGCTTTCGAGAAAATGATAAACCGTCGTGTGATACATTTCCTAGAATCAAACAAGCTGCTTGACCCATACCAGTGCGGTTTTCGCGAGGGTCAATCCACCACTGACCATTTGATACGTATTGAGGCACACATACGTGAAGCTTTTGTTCACAAGCAATTCTTTTTATCTCTATTCCTAGACATGGAAAAGGCCTACGACACCACATGGCGGTTTGGAATACTGAGAGACCTCTCCCACTTTGGTGTACGGGGTAATATGTTAAATGTCATTGAAAGTTATCTGGTGAATCGCACATTCCGTGTTCGAGTTGGCAATGCATTATCACGACGTTTTGTGCAGGAAACTGGAGTGCCACAGGGTGGGGTGCTCAGTTGCACTCTCTTCATTATAAAAATGAATTCCTTGCGTCTATACATCCCACGCAACATATTTTATTCAACGTATGTCGATGATGTACAGATTGGATTTAAATCATGCAACCTTGCAATCTGTGAGCGGCCGGTTCAGCTTGGTCTGAACAGGGTGGCTAAATGGGCTGATGAGAATGGGTTCTGCCAAAATCCACAAAAGAGAACCTGCGTCCTTTTTTCTCGAAAGAGAGGACTCTACCCTGACCCCGACATTGACCTGCAAGGACAGAGTCTACCTCTAAAAACGGAACACAAATTCTTAGGCATAATTCTTGACACAAAGCTAACATTCATACCACATCTAAAACATCTAAAAAACAAATGCATGAAAACAATGAATATTTTAAAAGTGTTGTCACGCACTACATGAGGTAGTGACAAAAAGTGTCTGTTAAACTCATACGAACACGCCTAGACTACGGGGCCATAATTTATCAGTCAGCCACCCCAACCGCGTTGAAGATGCGAGACCCCGTCCACCATCTAGGTATTCGCTTGTCTACAGGTGCCTTTAGGACAAGCCCTGTAGAAAGCCTTTACGTGGAATCCAATGAGTGGTCACTCCACTTGCAGAGGACCTACACAGCGTTTATGTATTTCCTTAGAGTGAATGCAAACAGTGAACATCCCTCATATTCCACTGTAAATGATTTGTCCAGCTCCCACCTCTTTCATAACCGACCTGCAGTAAGAGAGCCCTTCTCGTTGCGTGTGAGAAGTCTGGCTGAGGAAATGGATGTCCCCCTCTTTGAACATCGTCTAATGACACCCACTATAGAGGTCTCACCATGGCAGTGGCAGATTGTTGACTGTGATTTGTCCTTTTTACATGTTACGAAGCACGCCCCGGTTACACACATTCGAATGCACTTCCTTGAACTGCAGCATAAATACTCCTGTCCGGAATTCTACACCGATGCATCAAAGTCTCATGCTGGCGTCTCTTAGGCAGCGGTTGGTCCATCATTTTCAGATGCCGACGCCCTGCACCCCCTAACGAGCATTTTCACAGCAGAGGCTTATGCAATACTGTCGGCTCTTAAATACATCAAAGAATCGAAAATACCAAAAGCAATCATCCACACAGACTCGCTGAGCGTAGTAAAAGCCTTAAAATCTATTAAGAGGCACAAAAATCCTCTAATAGTATCACTTTATTTATTTATATGTAGTATTTATGCGTCTGGGCAGCATGTTGTGGTGTGCTGGGTGCCAGGACACCGAGACATCGAGGGAAAATGCACTGGCAGACCAGCTTGCCACATCCATCAAGGCAAAAGCTGGCAACACATCTATGCTCGTCCCTGTTCTCGATATGAAGCCATACCTACGCAAGACACTTAGAGTCCACTGGCAACGATTGTGGGACGGCCAGACTCATAACAAGCTTCATTTAATTAAGCCCCGTTTAGGGAACTGGCCATCGACCACGAAATCTAGAAGAAATGATGTCCTATTCTGTAGGCTCAGAATAGGACACACTTACGGTACACATAATTACCTGTTGTCTGGAGGCGAACCCCCGACCTGTACTAGATGTGGGGAAGCACTTACTGTACTTCAGATTCTAGTACAGTGTCCAATAATAGAACCTGAAATAAAAAAGCACTTTGTTCAAGCCTATAAAGAGAATATATCCCTTCATCCAGCGATGTTTTTACATAACGACCCGATATTTCAGAACGATTCAGTTTTAGCCTTTTTAAACGATATCGACATTTTGCAAGTTCTTCGCCCGAGAGATTCGTAACGGCATACTCTTTCAGAGCACGCTGCTGCGACCGCATATTTGAAATGCACTCTCCTCCAGGCCCTTGCTCCTAAGGGTCTCTGTCAGGCAGCAGTGCCTTGTATCGCTTACAACCCGTCGCGGTGGCTCAATTAGCTAAGGTGTTGCGCTGCTGAGTACGAAGTCGCGGGATGGAATCCCGGCCGCGGCGGCCGCATTTCGATGGAGGCGAAATGCAAAAACTCCCATGTCCTTGCGCTGTAGTCCACGTTAAAGAACCCCAAGTGGTCAAAATTAATTCGTAGCCGGGCTCCACTCATAATCAGAATTGGTTTTGGCACGTAAAATCCCACAAAGAATGCCGATATTCTAATCGGCATGGATGGCACAAAATGTCGCTGGGCAGCCTATCTAGTTGCTAGGGTAGCTAACCGGAGGTCTCTTAGCGTTACAGATTCAGTGCCAAGGTAAGGAATGCGCTGTCAGCAGCGGCAGAGAATATGATGGCGAGATCAAGTTAGAGTTCAACTTTAAGATAAGCGCGGTCAAACATGTGGCAAAAATGCAAGGTTGTTCCACTTTCTTTTTTTAACAAGACGCCTTTTTACACAATGAAGCTCAAAAATAACCGGAACACCAATGCATTTCGTCACAAATTTTGGGAACGCCTTCCTCAAAACTGGTGTCATCCTTAGAATTCGTTCGAAGTGTATACGGGTTTCGAAGTGACCGGCCACAATTCGCAGATTGCCTATGCGCCTTAAATTAGTTTATTTATTTATTTATTTATTTACTTATTTACTATTTATTTATTTATTTATTTATTTATTTATTTATTTATTTATTTATTTATTTATTTATTTATTTATTTATTCATAAAACCTTACAGGCTCACTGAAGGGCATTGAGTAAGGGGGGCAACAGTTTCAACAAACCAAAATATGTTAGCATAAAAAAGGTAACAAAACAAAGATTACGAAAAGAACAGTGGAACATCATTATACAGTATTAGCAAACAGCGTATTCAGGTTATCACGAAAGGTTTCGCGGTCTGACATGGATACGATGGGGTCCGGAAAATTGTTCCAAAATGCAATAGCGTGAGACACTGATGATGAGTTAAATGCCTGTGTTTGACCATGTATGCGCATGAAACTGAGAGTGCTGTAAAGGCGTTGTGACGTGCGCAGAGGTGCATGAATTGGCAGAGACAAATTTGTTGGCATAAATGTACCTGTAAAACAGACAAAAGGTCGATCACGCGGCGAGTCTCTAATGACTGAAGTCAAATGGCTTTTTTATTCGGTTAATGCTACAAAGATGGTCGAACTTACGCGAGATGAATCTAGCTGGTCTGTTCTGAACAGCTTACAACATGCTCATAAGGTAATCCTGATATGGTGAACATGTTGATAAAGCAAATTCTAGTTGCGGATGAACATAGGTTAGATAATGTCCGCACATCAAAGGTGTGGTGCGCAAGTTTCTACGCAGATAATCGACAGACTTAGAAGCTTTAGAGGACACGGCTGCAACATGCGTAGCCCAGTAAATGTCAAGTGTAAGGTGGGCGCCAAGATATTATAAGGTGGGTCATGGCTAATTATGGTAATAATAATCGGATAGTGAAACACCAAGCTAATGCGTTTACGGCTAAACGAAATTAACTTGCATTCGGAGGCGTTAAAGGACGTCTGCCACGTTTCGCACCAACTATAAATAACGTCAAGCTCATTTAGGAGAGTAGAATAGTCACCGAAACATTTAATAGTGCGCTATATGATGCAGTCGACAGCAAACAACCTAATTGAAGATGTTATATTAGAGGGTAAGTCGTTATAGCATATTAAAAAAACAAATAAACCGAGGGCAGTTTTGAAGGTATTTACCGAAACTTCATTAATTAAAACATTATTCGTTATGGTTTCTTGTGCGAATAGCGTCTACCTCTGTGAGTAACCTTGGTGATAGATCTAGGTTATTCATAGAGGCGGATAAAGCAAGCAGTAAACTTGTGCTACATGCCTACATGCGTAAATGCTACATGCCTCGGGTGATTAAAATAAAACATTCGGTTTACGATACGGTAAAAGACCCCGTATCATTGGGAGGCCTCTGCGCACAAACGTCTGCGTACTCGCAACTGCAAGTAATGCCGTCGAAGCGGCACGCAAAGTACGCAGAACTAGGATTTTTGTTGAAAGCTTCTAGCACGCCAGAATAATACGGTCCATTGGTTAATGCGTCCGTGAATGTGCCACAGGTAATTTAATATGATAGAGTGAGCACGTCCCTCACTGAAGAAAAGAGCGATAACGATGATAGCTCTGTGAGAGCAATCCTTAGTAATATTAAAACAATGCTTGCGTGGAAATATGTATTGTTCCCAAGTACACTTGACCAAGTAACAAGTAGTCAGTAGCCGAATGGAGCTTCCAGTGTTTGTTATTCTACTAAAGAACTTCATATAAGTGCTCTCCTAATATCCTTTCAATGAATACACGTATTTGGACCAATACGTCAATACCTGACATCCATTGCGCATTTGAGGATGTGCGTTTCAGTTGTTTGGCTGCGCTGCCTTTGTCGTAGCCCTTTTATTGCGGTAGCAAATATATGAACACTCCACGCCAGTTTTTGCCATCGGCGTCGCCGTGGGGCTCTGCATTAATGTAAGTATATGTAGGCGATGTGCTTACCCATGCCGTATATGCGGGTTATGCCGCTACACTATTCAATCACTAAAGTGCCTCATACAGGGTGTTAGTTGTTGATTGAATTATTCCTCAGAAGTTTGAGAATGGCAGCCTACAAACAGGTATCATCTAGCATAACATTTACAGCGCATGCCTTTTACCTCAAATCTTCCCAGGCTATTAAATATTAAAATACGTAAAACAATATCAGTGCTCAAACCTGGAAGTGATGTAATTTTACTGGTGCGGTTCTTTACAGTCAGCGTAGTGGCGCCTGTGCCATGTGATTTCAGGCCCTACATGGCGTGGTAAAGCTTTTAAGCGTGCCATAAATTTTGGCGCACCCACGCATGTCGCGTCCGCGTTCGTCGGACTCGCGTATTCCTAGTTTGAGAAGTCCAAGCGCAATGCTAAACCTTAAAGTCGCAGGCAGTGCTTCGACCATCGGGCAAACTAATTTTATGCGATAGCAATTATATAGACACTCCAAAGCTGATTTCTGCCGTCGCCGTTGCCGTCGCCGTGAGGTTCCGCATGACGTCAACGGCGATGAAAGCGTCGCCGCGCGCCGTATGCTGTATGTGCGAGTGGAAGGGCGCGAGGGAGGCGCGCTTTCACGAGGAGCGACCACATGGCGGAGAGCAAACGCGCGTTCTGCGCCGTGCTCCCTGAAGGGCTCCAGAATTAAGCGTCTCTTTCCTCCTTTACAATCACCATATATATATATATATATATATATATAGAAAGAGAGAGAGAGAGCAAATGCGACTTCTTCCGTCGCGCGAAAGGCCGTGTGGGGACGGGAGGGAGGGAGGGGAAGCGAGAAGGTGGTAAAAACTTCCGATGCTGCTCGACGAGTGTCCCGTTCTGATCTCGTCGAAAACCTTCGAGCCCCCCAGAGGCGCCGACAACAGTCACCAACGCCGAGCGCGTTCGGTGCGAACGCGGGCAAAATGCCGAAGGCGTCGACAACAATTCTGCGCGTTGCTGATGCTGCTGCATGTCCAAGTTTGTACAGCTGATGAAACTACTATCCTTACTCCGTATAGCTCTCTACTAATTTGCTATCACAATTGATGCTTCACCTTTCGGGTGAAACTGCGACCATTTTTTTTACATTCAACTTAAAGGAAGCCTGCTCAACAGTATTGCCACTCTCGAACAGGGTGCTCACAAACTCTGGAAGTCGGAAGGGACCTGCCATCGGGTTATTTTGTGTTTTCACTCTTCGCCCGCATCCTATGACCAAATATGTCGATGCTTTTAACAGATACATCAGTGTAACGTTTGAATGTGTTTTTTTTTCTACCTTTCTCCCGGTAATTACGATTCTTTATGCATTTCCTTTGTGACAGTCAAGCACGGGACTACTGCGTACTGTGATACTTGGATTGCAGATAAGATTCGTCGCAAGCGCTGTGCTCATCGGCTGGTACATATACAGGGTAAGTATCGCTGAATACTCATCAGATGCGTTCCTGGCAATAACTCAAAACACTGAACTAACGCGTGTACTCAATTTTTGTTGTTCGCTAGATGCCACTCTGTGTTAATGTCGTTGATATAGTTCTACTCGGCGATTTCACACAGCAAGGATATGAGTGTACATGCTTTAAAATTGTTTATTGTACAGGTTTTTGGGGTACATATTTTCATTGAGAACGAATGGTTGCATGGGAGCTGAAAAAAAAACACAGTGTGAAAGAACGGCGCTTTCACATTCACAAGCCACTAGCCTTAACACCATGGACCTGAATGCTTGGCATTTTTGAAGAGAAGAACGGACATCCGGTGGCAGAGCGCAGCACGTCTTTAATTGTGGCACAAGAGCCTATGCTGGCTTAGTTTATTATTGAAATGCTTGCTGCATATTCATTTGTTCATATACTGGTTGTCCTTGTAGACAACGTACAATCCTTGAAACTTGCCTCTGGTGCATAGCGCAAATCTAATTCTTGAAGTGGATTACATAAAGTGGCGGACATTACTTGCAGACATATGTAGCAGTTCCCCCCAAAAGGCGATGCACCGATTGTGATAGCAATTTATAGACAAGTATACGAACTAAAGATAGTAGTTTTATCGGCCGCATGAACTTCTAAACATTCTGTTACTAACTAAATTAACAAGCACTGCCTCACGCGTGCACAGGTAAACATGAACACATCTCGCTCGATGATCGCGGAAACTCGGTTTCAAGTCGGTTGATGTGGTAAACGCCGAGAACTTAACGTAGGCGAAAATAAGGACATATCTAGTGTTTACTAACTAGGTTGTATTAGGGTCAGTGTTATGTATTAGTTTCAGTGAGTTTCCGTTTAAGTTTTGGGGTTTGGTTGTAATTAAAAAATATGTTTGCTGTGTCGACATGCGTCTTCCACCCCCATATCTTATGACACCCGAACACCCCCGAGATCGGTGACACGCGACAATCCCCGTGCCAGAAGACGCCCTGCACCTCTACCGTCCCCAGTAGGTTTATGTCGCCAATCCAGTCACGTGGTTTATGCCAGTTGGGCAGCCACGGCTTCATCAGCAACAAGACTGATCCACTGCTACGCTACCGCTACGCACTGCGGGAGTTTTCAAACGGACTGATCGTGAAACTCCGACAACGAACTCCTGGTCCGAACAGCTACGAGGATCTACGGCGTGCCGTCATCGTCACGATGACGGCATCGTCGTCCCAGCACACCCTCACGCAAAACGTTCGCTCGTGACAAGTTACCTCATCCCGCATATTCGCGACGCGCACTTTCAGCGTCCATCCGTGCTGGTCATCATCACGTACCGAACCAGACCTCCAACTTCCCACTCGCAACTTCCCAGTGGGCACCTCAGCTGACACGCAGCGGTGCGCCTGCTATTCGCGAGGTAGCAATCGGGTCGAAAACAAGTGCTCTTGCCTTCTTCACGGCCCCCGACAATCCATCCTTGAGCACTGCCGCAGGCTCTCCACTTCAGGTCTGGGGTGACCGCTCTCGCAACCGCTTTGGAGGCTGTGTCGCTGGCTGCATCAGTGGTGATTTTTGTTCTCGCCGGCACTGGGATTCCACGAGCTCCAGCACGTCGGCACCTCAAGCAACTACAACATCCATCCCGACTTCGTCCTGGAACTTCTTCCGACAGACGGCAGTAGGCGAGCTTTACAAACCGTTATGCCCGTGTCTCTCGTGGATATTCGGCCTGCAGGTGTTCTATGGGAGCAACACGGGACTCGGATTCCTCCAGCTTACTCGTAAAACTCACTTTTATATGCACAACATCATTGACCAGCGCTGGCGCTACCTTTATGTAATTCACGAGCTGCCAGGTGGTCCTCGCTCGGTGCTTCGACATCCGTAATGTCCGGGCATCTACGAAAATTTGCGGCACGCGGTGATAGCTCACTACGACGTTCCTGTAGCAGCACCTGACCCACATCCAGCATGTACCAAGTCCACGATGCCGGAGCTCTCTCCTGTGCCTGCGCCGCTCCCGGAATCAACTGTTTCAGTATCCATGTCCCCAACGCTTGAGCCTCAACTAAAGGAAACCTTGGGTTCTGGTGCTCATATTGTTTTGTCGACTCGCCCTTCATTGCTCATGACAACCTCGACGAACAAGGCAACGCTGGTTATCCGCACACCTCAGATGATTAAAACACGGAGGATGGGCTGGAAACACCACCTCAAGATAAGACTCCACATGGTCTGTTTGATCACGCTGTCAATCTGCATCCACTGCTACGGACATCGTCTTTCACGTTCCTGCACCGCAGCGATCATCGCATGTTGTCTGACGACTCCGTTCTTGGCGTCTTCAGCGTCGCTTGCTTCCAATACCTCTGCCTTCGGTACGCATCAGGCTCCAAACAATGCACCTAAACTCTTCTGGCAGAGATAAATGAATCAGGGCGCAGAAGAAGATACGCGTCATGCACGCCAGCAGGCTTGGTCTTCCCGCGTTCTCGTGCACGCAACATGCTCAGAACTGTGCAATCCCGCCACAACCGATGGAATCGCTTTGTGGGTCTGGGCCTCTCTTGCCTACAGACATCTGCAAAGTACGGGTATGCAACCTGCCCGCACATTGCGCATCGATGCTAGACAGTGACGGTCCTCAGCCCCACTCTTCTTGCTCGACTTGTAGATGTTCTTTGACTACACACGGGCTCAACATGGCCTACCCTAAGGGACAGTATGAAGCTGCTACCTGTGTACATAGTTTCTTCTTCTGGTCGCGCTTTTTTTGGTATATAATAATAATATTTGCATTATTTTCCTAATTGATTCTTTTTTAATATATGTATGCAAACACATTCGCAATAATTGTCTACCAGCTTGGGCCACAACGTATGTTCTTGCGGTTTTGAAGTCGTCCTGGTTGTTCCGTCGTCGTCATTGCGGCTTCGTGATCTGAGTCTCGCCATACCGTCATCCTCACGCCTTTTACGCCAACCGAGTGGCCCAATATATAAACTTTATTCCAATGAAAAAGATCTTAAGGAGGGGTGGTCTGAACCTCTCTGTCCAGGGCCCCACTGGCCTCTGCCGCTGCCTGACCTGCCTAATTAAGGACTTTTGTCTTGCCAGGTCGGAGCGGGCGAGCTGTGCTTCCCACTGCTCCATTGTGTTACTGTTATTTGGCCTATGGGGGTGCTTAGTGCACTCCAAGATTATATGATTATATGCCCTACAACGAGTGGGATACATGGCGTTTAGCAATAAGTTCCAGCTTGGGTCACTACGTGCGTATCGTAGTCGTGATGCCGTCGTGGTCGTTGCACAGGCGTCATTCCAGCTTTGTCATCCGACTCTCGTCATGCCGTAGTCGTCACGTCAACGTCGTCATACAGGCCTGATGCATTCGTTCACATACCGTCCTCGTCATGATGTCGCGGTATATGTTCATCTTCGTCATTCTAACCTTGTCATCTGACTCTCATCATGACATTATCGTGAGGCAGTCGTCGTCATACCACTATCTTCATCGCGCTGTCACACGCTGTGATTTTACTATCGTCATCATTTCAGTGACAAACCCCATAGAAGTTATGCCATCGTCACAATACTGCCTTCGTCATTCCATCGACGCCAATCCTGTTTCTTCATTCTCTGGTCATGCCATCGTCGTAATACGTCACCGTCAGTCAATCGCTATTGTGCATCTGTTGTTATAGCTTTGTCGTCATGCCGTAGTGGTCGAGCTGTCGTCGTCATTCTAAGCTTCGTCATTCGGCTTTCGTCATGCTATCATCGTCGTACAAGCTTTCTGATGCAGTCATCGTCATGTCATTGTCGTCATACACGCGTCGTCTTCCCATTGTCCTCATATCGGTGTCATGCCATCGTCGCCATTGCGTCGTCCTCTAGCATTCGTTGTTCTACTGTTGTCGTGATGCCATCACGGTCGTTTCATCGTCGTCGTTCTAACTTCGACATTCGGTACACGTCATACCGTTGTCGTCACCGCCGAGTCGTCCTTCCGTAACGTCACTTCATTCTGATGCCATCATCGTCATACCGCCTTCAGCAATCCGTCGACGTCATTCCTTCCTGATTCTATATTATTCATATTGTTACGGGGAAATAGAGGTTTCAATGATTTGCAGAATATTTACAACTGGCATACAAGGCATACAAGGTACAAAACAGCCCGCGCGACATCAGTGAGCGTCGTCGTTTTCTGTGTTGTCCTCAGCATTGTCTCAAGCATGGCTTGTTAACATGACCCCCGTCGGCGAAGGCGCCGTCCCGGTGCTTGCTAGATTGTCCGAGTGGTATCGCTTAAGGCGTGTGGCGTGGGCGACATCGGTGGAAGATCGAGACGTGGTGGAATCGAGGGGCGTGATTTCATATGTGACGTCGGTCACTTGGTGCAAGACCCGGGACAGGCCAGAGTAAGGCGAAATCAACTTTTCCCAAAGGCCAACTCGCCGTGACGGTGTCCGAAGAAGGACCATATAACCAGGGTTGAAGTGGGCATGGCGGCGGCGGGCATCGTAGAAGCGTCGTTGCTTTTCCTGCGAAGCGGTGAGGCACAGGCGTGCATTCTGGCGGGCCTCGACAGCTCGGAAGATCGCTTCACGGGCGTATTCTGACGACGAGTGAAGAACGGCGGGAAGCTATTTGCCAAAAGCAGCGCAGGATTTCTTCCATACAGGAGATAAAATGGAGAAAAACCGGCAGAGTAACGCCGGGAGGAAATATGGGCAAATGTTACGAAGGGCAGAGTGGCGTCTCAGTCATGACGGTCGGCGAAAACATACATAGCAAGCCTTTCTATGATAGTTCTGTTAAGACGCTCTTTGAAACCGTTGGTCTGAGTGTGGTATGACGTTGTCAACTTGTGTTTTGTAGCGCAGGAGTGCAGAAGGTCCTGGACAACCTTCGATATGAAATAGCGGCCCTGGTCTGTAAGGAGCTGTCGAGGAGCGCCGTGGTGACGGATAACGTCTTCGAGCAGGAAGTCGGCAACGTCGGTTGCACAGCTGGTTGTAAGCGCCCGAGTGATCGCGTACCGGGTCGTGTAGTCGGTAGCGACTGCTATCTACTTATTTCCGCTGACAGAGAGCGGGAGCAAGCCAAGAAGGTAAAGACTAACCCTAAAGAATGGCTCCGATGGTACGTCAAGGGGTTGAAGGCGGCCAGCTGGGAGTACTGCTGGTTTCTTGTGGCGCTGGCATTTTTCACAGGAAGCCAAGTAACGGCACACGGAAGGGTAAATGCCGGGTCAAAAGAAGCGATGTAGAACACGCTCATACGTCCTTGACTCCGAGGTGACCGGCGGTAGGAGTGTCGTGTAGCTGTGTGAGGACAGTTTGACACATGTGTGCAGGAATAACCAAGAGCAGTTCAGGACCGTCAGGATGCATGTTGTAGCGGTAAAAGACGCCATCCTGCAGCACAAATGTACGCAGAAAAGGGGAAGGTGTTTCGGAAGTCAGCCGGAGAATGACGTCTCGCAAGTAGGGGTCACGGCGTTGCTCATCTCGGATGTTCTGAAACGCCGTAAGCGACAGCACACAGGTATATTCGCAACTGTCGGGAAGCTCCGGTGGGTCTATTGGATGACGTGACAAGGAATAAGCATCTTCATGCACTCGACCGTTCTTATGCACAACTGTGTATAAACACTCTTGGAGTTGTAGAGCCCACCGACCGAGACGGTCAGTAGGATCCTTTAGGGATGAAAGCCAGCATAAGGCATGATGGTCTGTGATAACTGTGAACAGCCGGCCGTACAAGTAGGGGCGAAATTTACCCACTGCCCAAACGAGGCCAAGGCACTTGCGTTCAGTAATGAAATAATTACGTTCCGCTGGGGACAGAAGACGGCTAGCGTGCGCCATAACAAGCTCACAACCTTGCTGGCGCTTAGCCAAAACAGCGGTGACTCCATGACTGCTAATATCGGTTCGAACTTCCGTTGCAGCGGTCACATCAAAATGGGCTAGAACTGGCGGTGAAGTGAGCCGCACAATAAGCTCAGCGAACGCAGTAGCTTGTTCGAGGATGCAGACCAAACCCGCGTCTTTCTTGAGAAGTTCTGTGGGAGGACGTGCAACGTTAGCGAAATTGCGTACGAACCGGCGGAAATATGAGCAGAGGCCCACAAAGCTTCGAACGTCGGTGGCACACGTCGGCACGGGGAAATTCTTGTCGGCGCGAACTTTCTCTAGATGGGGACGGACGCCGGAAGAATCGACGAGGTGTCCGAGCACAGTTAGTTGCCGGTGGCCGAAGTGGCATTTTGATGAATTAGGCTGAAGCCCAGCCTTGCGGAAAACAGAATTGTCGAAAGACGCTCGAGATGCGTGCCAAAAGTTGGTGAAAAAACAATAACGTCATCGAGGTAGCACAGGCAGATAGACCACTTAAAACCGTGAAGGAGAGCGTCCATCATACGCTCAAATCTATCCGGGGCATTACATAACCCGAATGGCATCACTTCAAACTGATAGAGGCCATGAGGTGTAATAAAAACGGTATTTTCACGGCCTATGTCGTCAACTGCAATCTGCCAGTACCCGGAGCGAAGGTCAATCGAAGAAAAATATTTCGCACCATGTAAACAATCGAGGGTGTCATCTATCCGCGGCAGGCTATACACTCCTTTTTTGTTACTTTGTTGAGATGGCGATAGTCGACGCAGAAGTGCCAGCTGTCATCTTCCTTTCGCACGAGTACGACTGGAGAAGCCCAAG
Source organism: Dermacentor silvarum (assembly GCF_013339745.2). Classification (NCBI taxonomy): domain Eukaryota; kingdom Metazoa; phylum Arthropoda; class Arachnida; order Ixodida; family Ixodidae; genus Dermacentor; species Dermacentor silvarum. Next base: position 135,967,223 of record NC_051158.1, on the reverse strand, counting down.
GGCTGCTAGAAGGCTCAATGATATCTTGGGCAAGCATCTTGTCGATTTCCTTCTGTATGACTTGGCGCTCAGTAGGGGAGACGCGATAGGGCCGTCGGTGTATCGGGCTAGCGTCACCGGTGTGTAACCGATGTTTCACAACGGACGTTTGACCCATTGGCCGGTCATCGAGATCGAAAATGTCCCCGTACGAGGCGAGAAGGCATCGAAGTGCGTCCGCATGGCGGGCCGGAAGGTCAGGAGCGATGATTGTCGCGAGAGGTTCTAAATCTCGGGTTGTGGGGCACGAACCAGCAGGAGTAGACGACGCAGTATCCCCAGATAAGGCAGAAATATGGTAGTCGGAAGCCGGGGCTAAGGTTGCAAGAGATATGCCCTGCGGTAGCACTTGAAGACTGATGCGAAGATTCACTACAGGAAGACAGGTGGCATTGTCTTTTATGAGGACGACCGTGTGGGGAAATACTACGCTCTGCGACAGGAGGACGGTGGCTTTGGGCGACACAGCGTAATCACCATCGGCGACAGGTGGATCGGGTGAAATGGCAATATAGGTCACGGCTCGGCGAGGCAAGCGAACGTAATCGGTGGAACATAGTCGACTGCGCGTGGGATCAGGAGGGTCAACGGCATACGGTAGGGCGAATTAGGCAACACGCGCAGAGCAGTCAATAATGGACGAATGTGCCGAAAGAAAATCAAGGCCTAAGATGATTTCGCGTGGGCACTGCTCCAAGACAAAACAAAACAGACGTATGGTATCCGGCTACAGTGGCACCAGCGGCCCACATCCCAGTGATAGCTGGAGTTCCACCGTCGGCTACGTGGACAACGGCGAGCGGTTTAGGAGTTAGGACTTTCTTTAGGCGCATGCGGAGGTTCGAGTTCATAACCGATATGTGTGCTCCTGTGTGAGTGAGTGCTGGAAAAGGTACACCATCCACGTCCACGTTGATGAGGTTGTGATGGCCAAGGAGTGTAAACAGAGGAATTTCTGGTCGGGTCGTCATGGCAGGCTCAACTCTCGGAGCTGCGCCCGTTAGATTTCCGAGGAGCAGCAGGAGTAAGAAGGCGACGGAGAGCGACGAGGCAGAGGCGAGCGGGAACGACGTGGACGTGGCGAAGGGGGACGGTTTGGTCGTGCGGGCAGAGATGTTGGCGCGTTGTCTTCTTCAATGTGTGTCGGTGGGCGGGGACTGGCAGGCGGGCGCCGGGTATTTCGATAGCTCGGCCAAGGCGGCGAGTTCCAAGAACTGCAACAGTAGCGAGAAATATGTCCGACGCGTCCACAGCAGAAGCAGATGGCCTGTCATCAGAGGCTCGCCATTCCTCCGGGTTTCGATAATTAAGGAGTACTAGCGTACGAACCTCATGATAGAGCGGGTATGCCGGGTCAACGGTAGTCGGGTCTGTGAACTGGACTAAGGGAGTGGAGTCCGACATTCGCCAACTGTTGCCATACAACTGTCTGAATGAGAGATATTGTTGCTTGGGAATCGTCTGGGGCGCGAATCCGGGAAGGAACCGAAGATGCAGCTTCAATGTCCCGGCGGACGATGCGCACAATACTGTCGGAAGCAGCCGGCGCGCGTGGGAGACAAGTCCTCGCAGGTAGATGTTGCAGCCGTATTAGGAAGACGAGAAAAGTTGTGAGCAGTACGGCGGCTTTTGGCTTCTTCGAAGGGGCGGCATTCAGCAATGATGTCCTGCACTGTAGAAGAACTCTTGAAAACGAGGAGACTGAACGCGTCGTACGCGATGCCTCTGAGGATGTGTCCGACCTTTTCCGCTTCCGGCATCTTCCCGTCAACCTTGCGACAAAGCGCAAGCACGTCCTGAATATAAGTCACATAAGACTGCGTGGAAGTCTGAACTCGGCAAGCAAGGTCTTTCTGCGCGGCACGCGGCAGCCAACAGGCTTGCCAAACAAAGCAGTGAGCTTTTGTTTGCACGAGTCCCAGCTGGTGACCTCCTCTTCGTGGGTCTCAAACCAGACGCGTGCCGTCCCCGCGAGGTAGAAGAGCAGGTTGGCGAGCATGGCGGTCTGGTCCCAGTGATTGCTCGCGCTCACCCGATCGTAGAGCTGAAGCGCCAATCGTCGACGTCGGTGTTATCCGCTCCGGAAAAGGAGCCAGGGACGCGCGGTTGTGCCAGGATGACGATGGGCGCGGGTGGCGACGAGCCCGAAGAATTCTCGCCTTGAGCTGGCATGGCTCATGCAGCCAAAGAGCGCCCGCTGCGTAAATCCATTGTGCGTCTGGGATACCCCGCACCTTCCACCAAAATGTTACCGGGAAAGAGAGGTTTAAATTATATTTGCAGAATATTTACAACTGGCATACAAGGTATACAATGTGCAAAACCAGTCCGGGCGACAGCAGAGAGCGTTGTCATCTTCTGTGTTGTCCTCAGCGTTGTCTCGAGCTTTGCTTGGTAACAATATTTTGGTCATTCAGTAGTGATTATGCCGCCGTTATCATGCTTTCGTGTTAACTGAGTCGTCGTCAGAGACACGTTATCATCCATTCGTTGTCATACCGTGGTTGTCATGCCGTCGTGGTTGTTCCATTGTCTTCATTCCAGCTTCATCATCCGGTTGTCAACACACCTTCGTCGTCACACCACTGTCGCCATGCACTCCTCGTCCCATTGTCTCCCTGACATCATCTGTCGTCATTATACCATCGTCAGCATTCAGGAATCGTCATCAAATCACCACCTTTGTCGTTCCATCGACGTCATTCCGTGGTGGTCACTGCGTCGGCGTCATACCGTCGTCCACATACCACGATGCTCATGGGAGACCTTTCGAAGCGAGCGCCATAGCAAACGGGGATGATACTGGAAAATATCGCATATAGCCGAAGCAACGGAAATGTCTGAATGATCGCTGCAAATGTTAGATAAACGTGACTTCTGAACTACAGTGTGCCCCTACGTTGCACGGATGTTAATTACATTGTTCATCCATAGTCAGTATGAGATAAGTTCTGCCGCAATGTTTTTATTCCCCGCTAAGCGCTTGGAGGGGAGCATTATGTAGCGGCGCGACAATCGTCCCTAGCGCAGCAGAGAAGGAAGAGCGTTACGTGCACGCGTGTACGGGAGTAGAACGCGGTTGCGCGCCCGTCCCGAGTGGTCGCGCCCACCGGCCACTCCTCGGGACCATCGGCACCACGGCTGCACTTTGGCTGCGGTGACTTCGTCTCCTCAGCCAGCTCCATACATTCATTACCGACATGTATATCACGAAATGAAAAAGAAAAGACCTTTCAGTTTCTCAGCCGAACTCCGGACAGCCTGCACTGGCACTTGTTCATGTAGGATGTTTCCTCTTTTTTAAATAATATGTGCATAATACCTGCCACAGCCTGTATAACTGGAGAGTGTCATCGGTATAACAGTTCCTATTTTTTTTATGGTGGAAGTGCAAGCCGACACCGTGGCAGATAGAAACTGTGGGAATCGATGTTACGCGAAGCAGTGTGCCGGGAGCCTACTAAGTTAACGAAACGACCATGAGAGCACCAAGACGCAGATGGCTAGATAGATAGATAGATACTGTCAAAGTGGCAAATATTCGCCAAGAAATGCTTCGCAATTAATAGAAGTGCGAAGTATAATGAGGAGCAGTGACTATGCAAGGGGGTGGCAGATTATGATAGATAATGCAGTGCCCTTGCGAACGAGTACATTGCATCTTGCATCATGGTGCCGGCGGTGGGATGAGACGTTATTGCCTAAACATCGTTTCTCGGCTACCGCAAGCTTAACTATGGGGAGCGATTTCATCATCTGGTCCTGACCATTATACCTCCATTGCGTGCGCTTGAACTTATTCAGATTTCGCGAAGCAAAAAAAAAAAACCTATAGGCGAGAGGGCTGCACTCCGCAAACCTTTTAGCGCCATAGCGTTGAGGGCCCCATGTCGCAGAAAATTCGGCGTCGGTGTCGGCGTCAGTGCCGGCGTCCGCGGCCGAGAAAATAGTCCCCAACGACGCAGGTCCTCCGAATATATTGAGGTTTCTTATATGAAATCGTTTCTTATATGACATGTGGTATATGCGGGTTATATTGCCACACCATTCTATCATTAATGTTGATCATACCTTATCTTGCATTCTTGTCAAAGTTATTCCTCGGAATTTTGAGAATGACAATCCACAAACAAATGTCATGAAACAAAACACATGTTAAATCTTCTCAGATTTAAATATTAAAAGTACGAAACTAAAACGGAAACCTGGAAATTATGTAAATTTTTTTGGCGCGGCTGTGCACAATCTCCGGGATCGCCCTACGCTAGAGGCCGCGTTTCTACCAGAAAGCTCGCTTTCGTGCATAGCGTTCGCCGACAGTGTTTCCCGGTAACCATTACGGTTACATACGCTGCAATTGTCGGGAAGCGTGAGAAGCAGTCAGGGATCTTCGAATGCTATGGCGTTCCACTCTTAAAAGCAAAGCTTAAGCGTTCTCCATCTTTTATTTTATTTTTTTTTTGCTTCCTCGGCATGTGAAGCTTCATAATTGAAACCTTTCTGTACCGAAACTTCTATGGTTTCGCCTTGGCTGCTCAGTATGGTCCTCGCTGATCAGATTGGCATGCATTTAAAAAATAAAGTGCGTCGGGCGGCAGGATTCAAGCCTTGCCCCCCTCCCCCGACACCCACAGCTGTACTGTCAGCAGGCCCACCCTTCGCCCAGCACTGCATTTCAATACTGACGTTTGGCGCACCTTCGACTACCATCCACTCCGCTATCACTGTGGAGAATCCGGATACTTGTGCCTCCGATGCCCGTACCGCGAGATGGGTCTCCGAGAGTTCGCTGTCAACGCGCCGTGCCCATAGCTGGGTGAACGACCACGGGACTTCGCCGACTACCTAGCTGCAACAAAGTTGTGACCGCGACGACTTTCCAGTTCGCCATCCCCTGGCCGCTAACTTTCTCTGCAGCGCCGACCATACACTGGCCCATCTCAGGGCTGATCTCAAGCCTCAATTGCTCTCAGGCCTCAATTGCCCTTATCCGGAAAACTGAAAGCAGCAATCGATGGAGGTCCACTTGTGGTTCGTCAAAATGCCGAAGATCCTCCGCTGCCGACGACGACGCTTCAACATGCTATTCGACGACCTAGCAACGACACGCTGCCATTAGAACGAAGCCTTTAATCTAATACGCCGCCTGTAGAAGACCTAACGACGAGTTGGAACAACAACGGGGCAATGCGACGTAGCAGGGATCCGATGCTGAGCCGTAACCGTAAGGTTACGGCTCAGCATGGCGAACCACCGACCTTTATGTGCTTCTCTACGACCATGCAGTCACCGCTTTAGTGGACACGTGAGCCGACTACTCCGTCCTGAGTAGATCGTTCGCCGCCAAGGTAAAGAAAGTGAAGACTCCATGGGAAGGCCCCCAAATCCGGGTAGCTGGATGACACCTGATAATGCCGACTGGAATCTGCACAGCAAGGGTTACAGTGAATAACTAGATTAACGTTGCGACCTTTGTTGTCTCGCCACAATGCTCACTGGACGCAATATTGTCATGGACTTCCTAAACTAACACGGTGCAGTCATCGACCTAAGATACACGTCTATAATTCTGTCCACGAACCAAGTGATACCACCTGATAGAAGCCTGAGTTGCGGTGCCTTGAATGTGCTTGAAGGTCAAGTGACTATCCCACCTCGCAAGAACTTGATGATTTCCGTCGGAACAGACGTCAGGCGAGACATAAAAGGCATCGTTGACAATGACCAAAAACAGCTGTTCGACTGTGAAATTGGCGTCTCAAGGGGAATCGTGCAGTATCACACAAAAAAAACACAGGTACGCTCGACGAACGTCAGTCAAGAATATAAACAAGCTGAACACGGGTCCGAAGATTGCATCCATGGAAGAAATTACAGCGGTCAGCTATACCGTGGTCCTCTCGGATTCAGCGGAACCTACGGCGGCTTTCCCTGTTACTGAACCAGGCTCCGATATTAATTCGAATCTGCCCAGGCACATCTTGAAGGTCTGCTTCAGCAGTACAGGGACGGTTCGTCGCCGTTATCAAGGATTCTGCAGACATCAATTGCTAAGCATAGCATTAAAGGCGGTTTTAGAATAGGCGGTTTTAGAAATGTAGGGGGACCTTAACCAATAGCGTATCTTCATAGCACATGAGCCGAACCCAAACGGTATTTTTAGGTTTGGGTTTTCTCACATCCTAACACTTAATTTCAAGAACCGCATGAGTGGCCCAAACGCCCGAAACCTGCTTTCCGTCGTCTTTACGTCGCTGCGAACACCTCTAAAACGAGTAAAAGCCTCCTCGTTGAAAATAATAAACTTTCATGTATACTTTTGCTTGTGTCGAATATTACGGATTGCGTTGTTTCATTTTTTTTCTCTGGGAGATGTTTTCATTTTTCTTCCGCGTGCACGAAGCGTGCTGTAATCATTGAACGGTGGAGAAAGAACAGGGAAGAGATTGATATGACGAGATCTGTTACAGGCATAGGGAAGCAGTAGACGGTAGAGAAGTTTTGAGGAAGAGAAAAACGTTTTAGGTGATGTGTACAAAAATCCTAAAAGGAAAAGCATGCACAACATACCTGAATAACTCATGCAGGCTAGGTAACTACTTGTCGCCGCCTCATTTCAAGGGAGATGCCAATAAATCATCATCATCATCATCATTTGCTAACGCAAGCTGGGAACCCTATTCTAAAGCACCTTCCGAGTGGGGAAGAGGGTGACAGCGAAGCGGTCGATTGTTGGGGCATCCTAAGCTATACACCCGTATTTTAAAACTTTCTATTAACCGAACGATACGCTCGACTACTCCACAGCGGTGTGAATTTGGAATCGGCGTCTTCGTCGGAGTGGGCGGGTACTGGTGGTGACCCCCTGTGGGCGTCGTTTTAGTTCTTCAAATTCCTCGCTTTGTGGTGTTTCCCACTTAAACTCGACGTAGGATTTCGTGAGAAGACTCAGAGGCGCGGCGATGCAAGAGAAGTTCTTGGGAAAGTGTCCATATTAGGCACACAGACCAAGAAACCCGCACACTGCCTTCTTGTCGACGGGCTGCGAAAAGTTTGCAGCGACAGCTGTTTATTTATTTATTTATTTATTTATTTAAAAATACCTTACAGGCCCAAAGGGCATTGAGTAAGGGGGGGGGGGGGTTTACTTAATACAATGAAAGCACACGCAAACTAGTATAGAACAGGGTTACAATGCAAGTGAACATCAAAACGCAACGCAACAGACTAAATTGCAAAATGTAAAAGAAGTTCCCAACGCAAGTGAAGAAAAACTACGTTTCCGAAATAAGCACTAAAAGAGCATTTGAGTGCAAGTGAAGAAAAAACTAACAAAAATGCAACACATCGCAAAATAAACAAAAGAACTTAAACGCCGAGACCATGTTACAGCACTATTTAACAGAAAATATGTACCCCAAGCTTCTGGCGAAATGTGTTAAGGTTATTATCAGAGGCGATATGATCGGGAAGATCATTCCACATGCGGATGGCTTGTGGAAGTGCGGATGTGTTAAAAGTGTTCGTATTGCCAAAGATGTGCATGAAGCTGAGGTGATTATGTAGCCTGCGTGACGTGAAAAGGGGGCGTTCAAGGTGTAACGAGGCTATTTTATTGCTGTAGACGTACTTGTGAAAAAGGCATAGGAGAGATATTTGACAGCGGATGGCCAATGGTTGAAGGGAATGATCAAGTTTAAGTTGAGTCACACTTGAATGATTGTCATAGTTCCTTGAAATGTAACGGGCGGCTCTGTTCTGAACTGCTGCAAGCATGTTAATTTGATAATGAGCGGAAGGGGACCAAACAGATGAGGCATATTCAAGTTGTGGGCGGACGAAAGTTAAATAGGATAATTTGCGAACGTTTGAGGGGCAATGACGGAGGTTTCGTCGTAGATACCCTAAAGATTTTGAGGCTTTCGCGCACGTAGCAGTGATGCGTTCAAACCAGGAGAGGCCTGGTGTAAGGTAAACGCCAAGATATTTATAACATTTCTGCGGATCAATAAGGACCCCCCACTTGCTGATGATATGGCGCAGAAACAGAAGTTCTTCGCTAGTGAAGCGGCCTTTCTCCGCCTTCAGTTTCAGCCCAGATGACATGATGGCTTCTATACAGTCGCAAGGCGCTTAAGCTGATCGTCGAAGTTTGAGGCACAGACGACGACGTCATCAATCTAGACTAAACAGGTCTGCCATTTCAACCCAGGCGATGCCGCGTTCATTACATGCTGGAAAGTTGCGAGTGCCGGGCAAAGACCAAATGGCACGACTTTGAATGCATCATCATCAGGCCTCGGCGCTCTCCTTTTCAGAGGAAAGACGGACTTGAAAAGGTCAAATCTTACACTAGCCGGTCGCTGTCGAAAGCGGAAGCCAAATTTTCAATGCCGGAAAATGAACGCCTTCCCCTAATATGAGTTAGCATGTTGTCGATCTGTTCATAATGTGCAGTTACGATTCAATATATGTAATCTCGCTATCTAAGTCAAGTTCAGCTGGGTCTGAACACAGTGTTGAAATGGGTACTGGAGATTTTGTTTAGGTTAACCTCCTTTAAAGTTTCCTCCGTCCTTTCCTAAAAAAAAAATTACACCATCTTCCCGAGAGGAACCATGGGCTGATGCGGAGCATCGCGGTCGTTATAACGGCGTTAATTACGTTGTTATTACGGTGTTATTAACGTTGTTAACTTGGTGTTAATACGTTTTTATTACGTGTTAACTTGCATTGGTCACCATCACATCGCGTGAACGCCGTGCTGCTGCTCGACGTTCTCGAACCGACGCTGCTTCACGTTGCCGAAGCTCAGAATCCGCTGCTCGACGTTCACGAACCAACGCGGCTTCACGTTGTCGAAGGTCGGGTTCCGCCGCTCGCTTCGTACGTTTACGCTGAACTTCACGGTCCCGAACCTCAGGTTCTGCATCTTGACGTTCACGAACCAACGCCGCTTCCCGTTCTCGAAGGTCGGGTTCCGCCGTTCGCTTCGTACGTTTACGTTGAACTTCACGGTCCCGAACCTCAGGTTCTGCTGCTCGACGTTCACGAACCAACGCGGCTTCCCGTTCTCGAAGCTCAGGATCCGCTGCTCGACGTTGACGTTTCCAAGCGGCTTCGCGTTGGCGAACTGAATCTGGATCTGCTGCGCGTCGCCGAAGTTTACGTTCTGCGTCGCGAGCTCTTCTCTGCGCAGCCTTGTCTTCAGAGGTGCTCGCGGCTCTGTTAATGAACGGGCTGCTGCTGTTTGAAGATGTGCCAGACAGTTCGTTGACAGATTCGTAGGCGTCTATTCAGCGCATCGGACGGCGCAGCGTGACTAAACCGAAGCAGCAACTGAGGGAGCGGCGCATGCACCGGGTTTATATAAGCAGCTGGCGCGGAGAGGAGGAGGAGAGAGAGGGGCGTGCATGCGCGCGATATCGCACAGGTGGCGGATGAAGACACGGAGGGAGAAGCGCGTTATCGAACAGATGGCGTGGAGAGGGGGAGAGAGCCGTTATCGCACAGCTGGCGTGGAGAGAATGAGGAGAGGTGCAGACGGACGCCGACGCCGACGCCAACGACGTCGCGGAACAGGCCGCCGCTATAAGATGCTCCGCATCTAAAATAGAGGCTTGGTCCCAGGTACAAATGCTGAGCTACATGAACAACACTTACTAGTGAACACCGAACACAAAATTGTGGGCATAATTCTGGACACGAAGCTAACCTTCATACGAAATATCATCATCAGTCTGTTGTGATGTCCACTGCAGGATGAAAGCATCTCCCAGCGATCTCAAGTTACCCCTCTCCTGCGCTAGCTGATTACAATTAGCGCCTGCAAATTCAAACCCAATTTTTGGCAGTTCTCTACTGCGGTTTCCTTTCTTTGCACCTATTTTGTAAATTTAATGGCCCACCTATCATCTATACTGCGCATTAGATGGCCTGCCCAGTACATTTTTTCTGTTAATTTCAACTAGAAAATCGGCTATCGCCCTTTGCTCTCTGATCCACACCGCTCTCTTCCTGTATGTTAACTTTACGCCTAACAATTTTCGTTCCATCGCTCTTTGTGTGGTCCTAGACTTGTTCTCTAGTTTCTTTGTTAACCCACAAATTTCTCCCCCGTCTGTGAGCACTGGTAAAATGCAATAATTTCAAACTTTTCTTTTCAAAGACAGTGATAAGCTTCCAGTCAGGATTTGGTAATGCCTGCCGTATGCACTCCAACCCATTTTTATTGTTCCGTAAATTTCCTTCTCATGTTGAGGGTCTCCTGTGAGTAAGTGACCGAGATAATCGGGCTCCTGTACATACTCTACAGGCTGACTGGCGATCATGAATTCTTGTTTGCTTGTCATGCTATTGTTACCTTTGTAGTGTGCTCTTTAGCCCTACTCTGACACTTTCTCGGTTAGCGTCCCCAATTATTTGTTGCACTTCCACACATACAGTATGCTAAAAGCAAGTGCCTGAAGGAAAGAACATCCTTAAGTTATTGTCACCAAGAAAATGGGGTAGTGACAGGAAGCGCCTCACGAACCTATACAAAAGCTTCATACGTACACCCGGCAAAAAAAAAAGTTTACGCACCACAGGATCTCAGAAAGTGTTTAATTCCCGAGCAGCCTATGGAATCAGCCAGTAAAACTGTACACGACAATGTTGCTAGCATATTCTAGTCGAGGCCCGAAATGCAAATACCGGGCTGTGTTTTGAGGCTGCAGAGATATTCAGCTTTCTCTCAGATTTCGTGGTCTGTAATATTTTGTGGCCAGGTGTACGCGCTTAAGCTACTGGGCGTTATTATATTATTCTGCTACTCGAGGTGCCTTGAAGATGCTTCACCCTGTTCACCACGATGGTGTACACCTGGCGATTGGTGTCTTTAAGACAGTCTCTAAGTATTATTTATTGAATGGTCACTCCATATTCAAAGTTCCGACTCCCGTTTGGTGTATTTTCTGAAATACACACCAACAGTGAACAACCCACTTACTGAACCATATTTCTTAGCACTCATTTTTCTGCAAGACACATCCAGGTTCATAATACTGAGGGTATATCAGATCACCAAATACCACTATGTCTACTACCATTACATAGTAATTTAAAAACTTTGTCACCTGTAGTAAATGTGCCTACCTTTGCAAGAGCTGACGACGGTAGCATATTGACTTATCTTGTGCATGAGTTGCAATCGTTTTCTGAATAGGCTTTGGAAACATCTACAACTGTTAACACGCTATGGCTTTATTTTAAAAGCATTGTTCTTCATTGCATGAGTAACTTCATACCTCTTAAGCGTAAACGACCCCGGTCAGACAACCCATGGATAACTCGAGAAGTCATCCACGCAAAACGACGAGTTAAACGGCTACGCCGTACAATTAAAAACAGTGCTTGTGACCCAAGTAAAAATTCAGAGCTAGCTGCCGCTGTTGCAGACTTCAAAGAAAAGAAAAGACAAGCGAAACAACAGTACTTCAAGGAAACCCTTCCGAACCTTCTTACAAGTAATCCGCAAAGATTCTCGAGATATTTACGTGTGAGCTCTTCCTCTGCGTCCACGCCCTCGCCAGAAGAAAGCACCGCTAGAGCAAATGAATTTAACAATTTTTTTCATTCAGTGTTTAAGGAAGATAACGGCTTGCTACCTCCGCTAGGAACGACTACTATTGCGAGTAGTAGACATATACATCACTGATGCCGGAATTTTTAACCTCCTACTAAAACTAGATCCCAAAAAGGCTAATGGCCCTGATGACATTCCTAATATTTTCCTCGAAAGATATGCGGAATTATGTAGCGCGTACCTCGGCCTGATCTTTTGCAAATCAATTTTAACTTCCAAATTACCAGACGATAGGAAAGTCTCTAAAGTAACTCCTATCCACAAATCGGGAGACACAGACACGCCGTCTAATTTCAGGCCAATATCATTAACAAGTACATCCTGTAAGTTGCTCGAGCATATAATTCTGAAACATATCACTAATTTCCTAGAGACAATAAACTACTTATCACCTAATCAACACGGTTTTCGTAGCGGTTTGTCAACCTATACTCAGCTCACTGAAGTAGTTCATGACCTTGCGTGTGCTATCAATAACCACAGTCAAATTGATTTGATATTACTTGACCTAGCTAAAGCATTTGATTCTGTCTGCCACATAAAACTAATAGCGAAACTGGAAACCGTGCTTGGAAAAGAAGCAATAACCACCTGGATTAAAGACTTTTTACTAGACAGATCCCAATTCGTAGTAATAGAAAACATGCCATCTGAAAATGTACCAGTAACATCCGGAGTTCCGCAGGGATCTGTGCTTGGGCCAGTTTTATTCTTAATATTTATTAATGACATGACCAGTAACATAGAGTGCAGTATAAAGTTATTTGCTGACGACTGCATTATTTACAGAGAAATTAACAGTCACAATGATCACCTCCTACTTAACAGATCTCTTAGTATGCTGGCAGATTGGTGCAATAATTGGCAGATGTGAGCAAACGTAAAAACATCCGTGACCATGACCATCTCAAGAAAGAAAGAACCCTCTTGCTACACGTACCTTATTAATAACCAACCCCTTGCAAAAGTAATAGAACACAAATATCTAGGTATTACATTAACATCTGATCTGAAATGGGACACTCACATAACAAGCATCACTACCACAGCGCTGCGCGAACTGTTCTACCTTAAACGATGCCTAAAACTATCACCTCCGTCCATCAAACTCCTAGCCTACACGACCTTCGTGAGACCTATTTTAGAGTATGCTAATACAGTATGGTTTCCGCATTCGAAGACTAACATTAAAAAACTAGAAACTGTCCAACGTAAGGCTGTCAGGTTTATTCACAACAAATATAAACATACGGATTCCCCTACTAACCTGTTGGTTGCCTCTGGCCTTCAGACATTAGAAGCTAGAGCGATACAGTCCCGATTAATATTTCTTTTTCAAATTCTTAATAACACTTATAAAATTGACCATTCCAAATATGTCGCTTATTCACAGTCACGTCAAAGCCGACATAAGCATCGGCATACATTGGTGGAATATTCTCACAAGGTCGACGCATTTAAACACTCATTTTTCCCATCTACAATATGAAAATGGAACCAATTAGATCGCAATATAACAAGCACTAACACTCTCTCTGAGGTCCGCACCAAAATAGAGGCACTAAATTTAAATTGACAAACAGCATGTTTACGCAATTGAACAGGCTGACTGTCTCATCGTAAAGGATATATATATATATATATATATATTAATCACTTGATTGCCTTTCTTTCTTTCTTTTCTGCGTGTTAATTTAATTTTTTTGGTACGCTTTCTTGTTTCATGTTCAAATTAAGTGTATACGTACTACTCAGTGAAACTTTTTTCCGTCTTGTATGTTGCTGTATACATTGTTGCAAATCACACGAGTAAATATGTATGTCGCAATTGTACATTCCTAGGCATATATATGTATAGATACATTTTTTTTCTTTTTCGTCTCACTTTTACTCTACAATGTACCCTCAATATGCCCACTGTTATGCTTTTGATCGAGAGCGGCAGTATTGTAAATAAAAAATAAGATAAATAAAAAATACGCGATATGACCAGTGCCAAGCTGTCCTACGACCGTGTGAGGGTCCTTCACTATGCGCGTGAGGAACCTTAGTGGCAAAATGAGTGTCCTCTTCCTTGTCTTTAAACTATAGCACCATATTACACAATGCGAAAAGAAAGACAGGACGGACACAGCACTTGTGTAATTTCTCGCTGTAGTTTCAAACATGCATTGGCAACACACTCAGCATATGGTTCTTTTGATCCACTTCTTGAACATCGCCTAATGGCCCCAGCAATGTCATTACCACCGCAGCAGTGGCAGCTAATAGGGTGGGACATATCTATTGTGCAAGTTAAAAACCATGCCTCAGACACACACATTAGAGCTTCAGGCAATGTACTTGAGTCCAGATTCTATGTGGACTAATAAATGTCGTATGCCCGTGTGTCTTATGAAGCGGTGGGCCCTTGGTTTCGGAATCCATTGTTCTCCACCTGGAAGCAAGTATTTTCATGGCTGAGGCCTATGCACTATTCTCAGCTGTAAAGTACGTCAAGAACATAAAGCTTAGGAAGGCAATTAATTATGCTGGCTCTTTAGGCGTCGCAAGAGCTCTAACGTTGCCGCATAAAGAAGAATTCTCTTTCTAACCAGCTTTCTTTGGTTATTTGCAGCTTTTAGGCATCTAAACAACGTGTCGTAATATCCTAGGATTCTGGGCATAGAAGTATAAAAAAATGTCGCAGTTTGCCCGAAAGGCGAAGCATCAATTGCTATAACAAATTAGCAGAGAGCTATTCGGAGTAGGGATAGTAGTTTTATCGGTTGGATAAGCTTGGACACATTCACTTACTAACTGAATTAACAAGCGTGGTGTCAGCGCGCACAAGCAAACATGAATAGATCACACTCAATGTCCGCAGACAATAACTGTCAAAACGCTGATAACAAGCGCAGCCGCCGCAGCGAGCGAAGGTTCGTGCCGTCTATCGTTTCAACGGAAACTGAGCGGCGAATGCACAGCGCATACAAAGGTCAGAGCCGTGTTTAGATCGCTTGCAAGATACGGCGCGCGCGACAACACCGGCAGCTCGTACCGTCGCAAACACAGAATAAAGAACCAAGCGCAAATTACACGAGCGCATTTGTTCGAATAGGCCACAGGTAGGGCACTCCGTCTTACTTGCTGACCTATCTGTGGTAAATGTGGCGAAATTTTGACCGTAGTCCGTCTCTTGCTCGTATGTCGCAAAGTGAACGAGGAAAGCAAAAAGCAATTTCCTCTACATTACCGAAGGCACCTTCCCCTTGATCAGGCAATGCTTCTCGGTAATGCTGCGATATTTCACAGAAAATCAGTGTTAAGTTTTGTCAACGAAGTCCGCACACTACACATTATCAACACGAGAAATCTGTAGCACGGATTCATCTGAGAGGCCGTTGTTGTGATGGTAGCGTCTCGTATAGCGCATGCCTCCTGGCCCTTACGCTGGAAGGTATCCGGTGAGAGAGTAGTACTACGGACATTTGCAGATTTTATTATATTCCTCTATTTTCGTACGTCTCAACGTTCATCCTACGTGTCATTGTACACGTTACATTCCAGTGTCATATTTTTACCACACCTACTTTATTGAATTTAGAGCGGAGGTTTTTGGGAGGCCATGTCAGAGATTCCATTTTCGGTGACCGCAACATCGACTTCATCATGCCATTTCTCAGCATTCTTTAGCCATCACTGGTTCTTGCGCAACAAAACTCCAGACATTATCCTCATCAGTTTATTTCTGCGTGTAACCATGGATTTATTGCAATGTTCTAATCGGGTGCACAAGTCGACAACAATGCAACACTTGATTGCAAAAGATAGCTTGCAATAGTACTGTACTAGCTGTACACTGAACTCGGTGGCGGCTTCACGGATGACATTATGAATGTTTATAAACGAAATGTTGAACTTGCTTTCACCGCTCTGCATTCTTCTTTCTATGTCGTCATCATCTCTCATCCCACCTTGACGCCTACGTTCCCCCTCTCCCTGTGCAGCATAGCAGGCTAGAGAGCGATAGCTCCGGCGAACCTCTCGGCCTTCTTTCAAATAAATTATATATTTTGTTGCGAATTTGAATATTCTACAGACAGGAAGATTTGCTCCACATTGCAGGAGTTTGTTATGGAGTCAAACCCAACGCCCTCTTTTACTTATATTTCCTCTTGCGTGTGCTTTTCTATGAATGATTATCAGGTATTCCTACTATTATTGCTTTCATTTCAGCATGTAAATTGACCTTCCTGCAGCACTTACACTATAGCCGCCCTGAACGTTTACCTGTGAATATAACTTGTAATCCATCCAGTTCGCGACGAATCCCCAATAATGGGTTTGCGGGTGGGCAACAACCACGGCTCCATCCGTTATCCATTTCGTGGCCAATGTTTCATATTTGGCATGAGCCACATAAAAGCAGGCATGAGACCAGTTGCATGGCCTGCAACTACTGTCCGTGAAATTTGTTCAAACTGTATGCGGGTGCGACATACTGGCACGACGCGGAACACAGCGGAACTCTTGATGGATGGTTGGATGCTATCAGCGACCCTTTGAAACGGGGTGGTGGGTTGCGCCACCAAGCTCTTATTATTTTGCCGAATGTCCTACCTATATTTAAAATAAAACAGAATTTCCAGCATCAAACTTTTTAACCACTACTCGTAAATTTGTATTTGTACGCCTCCGTTGTTTGTGGTCTCCCTACTTTTCTGCCACCAAACTTCCAATCTAATATCTAATGTACCAATGTTTACTTTCGCCTTGCTATCGCTGAACTCAAGAGCTTCCAGGAGGCCAGACGAGCCTAAGCCAACCACTGGCCTGATATCTTCACATTATAATAAAACATGTTCCATCGTTTCCCCAGCTTTACGACAGGAAGCGCATGCTTCTTCCTTGTGGTACCTCGCTTTTCAAGTACGCCTTCTTAGGCATCATGATCGGGCTTCGAAAAGTCAACAGCTTCCCTTTGAGTTACCATGCAATGTTCCTTTCATAATTTCGATTTTTTGCTCTGAATTATCTATCATAGCAGGTTCTTGTCCCGTTGCCGCCACCCACGAGATTCTCTCAGCCTCTCTTACTTTGCGTTCGACATTCTTTTTTTGCCATGTTAATTAAGATACCGGTCGCATACTTCCTGGTAAGATTCCTAGTTCTCTTCCTCCATTGTGAATGAATGTTTTTTTTCTGTACCTATCTGAATGCTCTCGCAGCCCAATAACCTTGCTCATATTTCGCAATAATTCTTCAAATTCAATTTTACTCGGAGCTTCCCTCAGTTCAAAACTTCTCCAGCCAATATCACCTTGCACAGACCCATTTCTATTCTTCCCGCGAGCGCCCAATGCGAGTTTATCCATATACCAATGTATTTGTATTTTACCCGAAGTACTTCTAGGCCCTGTATTGATACTTTCATTTCAGTGTTTCCATTGAATACCATAATACCTCATTTTGTAACGCTTAATTTCAATCCTAAATCCTCACATTCTTCTCCAAAAATATCATCCAGACGCTGCATATCACTATGTTTGTCAGCTAGCAACACAATGTAGTCCGCATAAAACAAACCTCGAAGCTGCTGCTCTACTATTGGGCCCACCTGTTTGTAGGAGATGTCACACGATATTGCTTCCCTCTAGCGCCTTTTCCATTCTTACCACGTACATCATAAACAGCAGCGGGGTTAAACACACCCTTGCCTCAGTCACTTGTTGATGTCAACTTTCTCCTTATCCATTCCTATTCAACACAAGCTGTATTTTCTAGGTAAATCTCCCTGAAAAGCTGTATACAGTTGTTGCCTGAGCCTTCCCGAATATTCCAGAATGTTTTGTTTTCTACGTTGTCATACGCTCCGGTAATGTTTAAGAAAGCCACATATAGCAGTCTCCTTTACTCCCTGTGTATTTTAATACACTGAGTAAGAACAAATAAATTATCACACAGGCATCTACCAATTCTCAAGCCATTCTGAAATTCTCCCAATACGAGATTATTCTCTGACCATGCTTGCAGGTTTAATGTAATCGCCTGCATTGCTATCCTATATATTACCGATGTAATGATCGATGGTCTTTATGAGTGCATTCTTTTTCACCCTCACCTTTATAACTTAAATTCATTCTAGTTTCTCTCAACTGTCACCTTCACCTTTTATCTTTGCTTGAACCAGTATTTAAACTGCAGTGTTCCTCTCCCGAAATAATTCTCATTTTCTGGCTACTTCATCCTGCGCCAACTGCTCTTTTCTTGCTTGCCAGTGTTCTCATGATCCTTTCTGTAGTTCAGCGATTGCTTCTCGTATCTCCCTGTTCCACCAGTTTTTCGGTTTCTTTTTTCCTTTCCAACGAGCATTTTGCTTCTCTTTCTGTATATCTGTCGTATTACACTTGGAATCTCACCATAATTCCACGTTTTGCTTGGCCATTTAACAAGTTATTCCTCGGCTTTTTTTTACTATATTTCTTATTTATTCAGCGTTCAAAGTTGGACTGGCCTTTCATCGCTCCTTGCTCTCTTTCCCACCATCATATACAATTTTCAAAATGATGCGTTTATGGTCACTCCTTATGCTGTTATGTCCTTCCTCGTCAATGACCATATCTCTCAACTTATGATACATTTCTTGTGTCATCAGACAATTATGAATGGTCGGTTACCTATTTCCGACTTTACATGTGATTTGGCCATCACATTTTGGGCCCGTATTTACGATAACGATGTTACGTTGCTCACAGAAATCTCGCAATACATTCCTGTGGTTGCCTGTATAACCGTCTAGATCTTGTATGTGAGCATTCATGTCACCTAACAGGATAATTTCGCATAACTCCCGAAACCTTTCATGTCAGCGCGTAGGCATTCCACTAACTCTAGGGTTTTGGCTTTGCAATTTTTCCCGTCCATAACTACGTTATGCCCCGCCAAGTTATCTTTCCGCTCATTGTACCTGAAAAACAAATGTGCTGAAACAAAGCTGTAATGAAAAATAGAGCACCTTGGGGCCACAATAATATGAGGTGGTGTGGGGAGTCTGAAAAGGAGTAACGGTGTCAGTGTCTGCGTTGGCAAATGGCATTCTGTGGGTAAAATCGGATGTCTTGTCGGGATTGGAGGTTAACCAAAATCGGTATGTCTTGTGGCTTTGGGAGGTCACGGAAAAACCTCGAATGAGGCAGTGCAGGGTGACATGGGTTGAGCCTCCTTTGAAGACAGAGAAGCGCCAAGTGAAAATAGTTTTGAAGGAAGACTTGGGAAAATGGATTGGAATAAATGGGGGCGGATAAGTGCACAAGTATTTGTGCACCTGAAAATCATGGACACAGAATGGAGGAAGAGGTCAACAATGTTGGCAACCAAGTACAGGATAATTCAAACTGTAAATGGGCCAGCAGGAGTCATGAGAAAGAAAGTGAGAGAAACAGAGATAGTTAATTGGATGGAAAGATTGAAAACAAAAAAGACCACGGAGGTTAAAAAGAATGAGAAGTAAGTAATTGGTAGGGAAAATCGGTACCATAACACGAAGGGAAGTGCCTTCCTATTTGCGGATCGGGCCGGCTGCTTAAGGACAAAAATATATCGGACCAGATATTCACAACAAGATGAAGCATGTGTATACTGCAGCAAAAATGCGGAGACAACTCAGCACATCCTAATGGAATGCTAAAGTATTCACCCAGTGAGAACGGTAGGTAATGTACACCTTCCAAAAGCGCTTGGATTTAAAGTAGACGGAAGCATCAACCGGTCAGCAGTCAGTATAAGAAAGATACATTCAGAGTATTGGTGTAAAAGACGCAGGGATGACATTGATGCGACCTCATCTCTTACAGTCATGTGCAGTGGTAAAAGGTAGATTTTGAGGGGGAAAATTAACGGAATATAAACAAATATGCTAGATAAGAAACACGTATAGCATACCTGATTAAATCAACCAGGCTAGGTGACCATTTGCCACCGCCCCGTTTCAAAGGGGATGCCATTAAACCATCATCATAATCATCCAGCCGCTCGCGGACACAGCAATGGAACGGCACTGTACATTCCAGCGTAGCCGCTCGTGCTCGCGTACGTCAGAGAATATACATCACTACTCTCGTCAGCAGTCGACATAAGCAATATACGCTTAGAGTATTGGTGTAAAAAACGGAGGGATGAGATTGATACGACCGGATCAGTTACAGACATAGTTAGCCGCACCAGGTAGGTAGAGAAATTCTGAGGAAGAGAAAGAAAATAGAGATTTCTAAAGAATGCTAGAATGAAAAGCATGTATAGCTTACCTGAGTAACTCAAGCAGGATAGGTGACTATTTGCCACCGCCGCGTTTCAAAGGAAGTGCCAATAAATCATCATCATCATCCTGCACTCGCCAAAAACGACACCCTGGTGATCTTCCACAACTACAAGGGCCCAATCCGGTCGCTCCACTTGTACGATAGCAGTGTCGGATGCCCGCTGCTTTTCGAGACCACAACAGGAGCTATGGGCACACTGGTACGTCAGAGAGCACTCGACGAAGGCGTGCGTCGTGTGTTGTGCCGATAGTGTGGGAATGCAGAAGAAACAGCTTAGTACTATGTGCTGCAATGTGATCACGTCGGCACAAACCGTCCTCCGACGTCCCTGCCGGAAGCACTCGGCTTTCACGAAGCCTCAGGGCGGTTACACTCAGCGAGAATCGTAGTGACGAAGCGACGCCTCGAACATTGGAAAACGGCGGCGAGAAAACGCCAAGAACCAGCCATCAGTGAGCAGACACCGCAGGCGTCGGATTCTTTGCTGCAGTGGCAGTGGTCTCTCTCTCTTCCCTTTTTTCCCCGCTGTGTTCCCCCGTTTCTTCCCCTTGTTGTTTTCCTTTTTGCTAGCATTTAACTTGTTCGTCAATCCGAAGCAAACAGAAAAACGTCATTTCATCATCAGCATCCCCTATGTTTTATTCCCCAAACAAATTGCATCCAGATTGAATAAATAAAGGTATATCTTCACTCAGCTATGAAAATCACAATTTTTTTTAATTTCTGGTTTACCTGCTCATTCAAACGTTTGCACCGGAGAAAGTGCGACGACCTTTTTGGCCTTGCAACTACCTTTCCATCAAGTTTATTCAAATTTTAGTTTTGTTACTTTGTGACCAAGATATAATCAAAATCGCTCTGTAAAATAGGAAAATATTTGAAAAATCTTCATGTCGTAACAACTTTACCATCGGACTTCACATTTAGGCACACTGTAAATCCCAATAGTGGCCCCCGATAAGCTTGAATAGGTAAACACGGCGTTTTATTGCAAATAGATTTTCTAAGGGCTTCGCCCCATATGGTATATCTCTTGATTTTCCTGCGCAACAGTGGTTGTAGTCCCCACTGCGACCATCCAACCAGAGTTCGAGACAGAAAAACGTTTTCCTACGAAAAATAATTCACGAGAAGAAACAGTAGGATAATATTGCTTCAAAGTTTATTATAGAAATAAATTGGGGATGGTCGATTGATAAAATATGCCAATGTTTGGCGTGGAGTGACAAAATTTTTCAAGGAATGTTTTTAGGTCAAAACGTATTGGTTCGGCTCGTTGGTGCTATCTCACAGCACCTTTATTGGGCGGGACTTTTGTTTTGTGCAGATCGTCCGCTCACGTACTAGAGAAATTGTGGAAAGCTCAGAGATAATAAGGCTGAGGGAAACGTGTCAGCATCCTTTCTCGTTACGCCACCAGAGAAAGATGCATGTTTCTTATCGTAATCTTGGATCAACACGCCGTGGGCTTGTCTCTCTGCATTTCTGACACTGTGTCACTGGCGGTTTATTGCTGGTCGACCGGTATCAAAGAAAATTGCGATAAAACGTATGCGATCGAGAAATAAATTTCAGTTATTGTGCTTCCTGATCGCCTTAACCTCTTCGCTCGCTCTTCGTTCTCTCTGGCGCAGTTGGCTGGAGTTTTTTTTTTTCTTCTTTTTTTTTATTCTGCTCCGTCGTTTAGTCGTCTGTGGTGTACGCGTATACACTTAGTACACGTTTAAAAACGCGAAATCTTTTACTGTCCACACCAAGTTTTTGCGCTTGTTGTTCATTTTTGTTTGCTGTTTTACTAAAGTTCTTTGATCATTTATCCCCTAGTATACTTTCTTAGATTACTACTTCTCTACCTCTCTTGCTATATTATTAGTTTCTTTATCATAACCCAAAATGAAAACACGGGACATTACTTGGAAGATAGTCATATTGAACAGCATTTGAAAATCAGATGTAGTAGCGATAGGGCAGCGAAGACACTTCCGGTCAGGAGCTGCATGTATCAAGAAGGATTGAAGAAATGTGACTGAGCGCTTGCAGGCCAGACGGGTTTTTCATGTTTGGCCTTTACGATAAGGTTGGCCAGCAAAGTGAGTATGGTAATTGTTGGCAAGGAATAATAGGACCCGTTGAAAAGGCAAATACGGGCAATATTTCATACAGTAATGCACAGTAATTCAGTTCATGATTTTTTGTTTTTTGTTTTTTTTTTTTTGCATGAACACTGTCACCCGAAGCTTCCACATTTTGATTGTCGCATGGACGCCACGCAGTTTCCGGTTTCAGCATTTGCGCATGCAAAATTACATTTGAGCAGTTGCAAATTCCTTTGTCACCGTAAACTTCTTTATTTCCTGCAGATCATCACAATCAGAAATTCAACCCCAGCTCCGAAGTTCACACAGGCCACAAAGAAGGTGAGCTGCATTATCTAAATTTGTTTTGGCGTATAACACTGATCGTTCTGCCTTACTCACAATCAACTGCCGATATCAGCTTTTGTATTATTTAAAGCTACGCAGCATGCAATACACCTTGCACGCGGCGCATATGTTTGTTTTTGTGCACTCACCTTTATTTTATTTTCATGTGATGCAGTCTGAGTTTAGTTTCCGCTTCTTCAGATAAACTTTATTCAGAATTCATCAATACTATCATGCTGGCATGGCAGTGACATCCACCACCACATGCGTAACTACCTAAGCCTCTACACTTTTCTTGTGAACGTGATCTGGCATCTGCATTGTTGATGCAGAGCTCTTAAAGGTACTACGGTGCCCTAATGTCCTGAGTGACACTGCACCTGATCACCGTTTCATAGGTTGCAATTTTCTTCGAGATAGTAGCTATTTCACTTATGAAAATCTTAAAGACCATTTTGACCCATAGGACTGCATTACCAGGGCATGGTAAATAAAAAGAAAAGGGAGCAACTTTCACAATTGCATTCCGGTGTGTGTTATTGGAAGCTGAATGAATCGGCAAAATATAACGGGCACGTGACCAAGAGTTATGCGAAGGCGTACGCAGTGTCCCCATTGGTTTAGTTTTATGGCATCATGCTAGTTTTCTATGTCTACTCATTACGGTCCTTCCCTAAGCAGAATACTGAGCTACCACCAGTTGTAGCACAACTCATCCGCTGAAGTGTCACTCGAGTCGTGCCACGTCTCATCTTGCCAAAAATACACGTTTCATTTATTTTCTTATACATCCGCTGAGTTTCGGTGCACGTTCCCATAAGTGTCTTTTCTTTAACGGGCCTATGTTGCCACTCTTAGTATTTCGAAAGGCGCAGCGTACCACCCGGGCATTTCCCCACTGCGATGGGGTCTATCGCCGTCAGGATAGAGCATCGCGCAATACTCGCGCGAATTGTAGCCCAACGCATCATCCACTGCTGCGGATTCTAGGTTCCACGGCGAGCGTTCGCCGCATAGGCGGTACAACGGCGTTGCTGCTTTGTTGGACAACCTTCGCATTGGCCGCAGGCTTCCCAAGATGACCCAGTGTAGTACGCGCGTTGTATGGACAGGGCGTTCACGACGCTGCCCTCTTCCATGCCACCAGCCGCACACGAAGTTCAACAGCTTCAGCTATTTAATGCCACGAACTGCAGGAAACGTCTAACGCTCTGGGCGGGTGTCTAATGAGCCCCTTTAGTAAATACGCCTCCATGCTAACTGTGGGCTTAGCTTTGACTTGCACAGGACTCTGGGTTAGAAGCCGTCTTGTTTCAGGCATATGGTTGTGCGGTCTACGTTGATGCTTCGACACGTGGCAGCAGCCGCTTCAATGTGTCTGTCTCTGGTGCTATTGCAAATCAGTGCGATTAATTTCAGCCTCGCACGGAGTGACGTCGAGTGCACGTCGACAGGGATCGGCCGAAATGGCCTAATGATTTGGCTTGGCGGTCACGGCTGTCGCGCTCCGACCTGAGTAGGCCGCGTGTACCTCGAGGACGAGGAAAAGAGATCGTCGGAGCTACAAGCTACTAATTCAAAGTTACGTCGCAGCGTCAAGTGCCCGTTTCGACCAATAACCATGACTAGGGACAGTCGATTCTTTCACCCTTTCAATGTGAGCGGGAAAGTTACCGTCGCTGTATTCGCTTTGTTTACGTTGGTGCTGTTGCTGAAGAGGTAGCGGGCACGAATTTTTCTGCGTGATTAATCGTCTTCGTAGACATGAATGCTAGAAGTAACACAGCTGTGGAGATGCTATTGAATATCTCGACAGTCGGACAACCTCGCAGGCCAATTTACTAAAGACACAGTTCAATCCGTGAGAGCCGCACCATGGAATTTTGCGCGAATTCACACTGTTTGCATAGTTCCGTACCTTGTTCATCCGCAGTATAATTATTGAGTAGAGACAGATGCCTAGAAATTGGAGTGACCACGTTGTCCACTTTCGGTATTGTTGAAAGTGCTTTTCCTAAATATGCAGGCCCGACTGCTTGAAGCAAAAAAACTGCCAGTATGAACTTGTGCTAACATTTGTATTGTAGAAGGTATACGAATGATCAGATCCTAGAGCACTTAATAACGTATGGTCTTGTTTCCCTTGTAGCGTACGCACGCGAAGGTGTTTATGTCTTGTGCATAAAGTGTCCGGATGGGGCTCTTAATAGTGTCCTAGCTTTATAGCTAGGCAAGTCTAAAGGGCATCGTTAACGCGACATTCCCTTCCTCGCTTTTTTCTTTCTTAAGCGCGTAGTGCGCGCTTTCAATAGCCCTATTTAAAGGTTAGTTTCTTCAAACTGCTGTAGCATTGCCGTGTGGTCAAGGCAAACGGCTCCCTCTTCAGCACACGCGCTTTAGGTACGTGCAGCATGCGTGTTTGTTTACATATATATTTTGCTGCGATATCAATTATATTGATACTCCAGGCGCATTTCTGCCGTAGCTGTCACCGTGAGGTTCTGTATAAAATCCAAGGGTGACAAAATCCTAGCCGCCGGCCATATTCTTATGTGCTTGTGAAAGTTTTGGTGCACGTTGCCTAGCTTCCTTTTCTTTAACGTGCCTACGTCGCCACTCTCAGTGTTTCTAAACGCGCAGCGTATAACTCGGGCATTTCAGCACTGCGACGGTGTTTATAGCCGTCACGATAGAGCAGCGCGAAAGACTCGCGCGAGCTGTAGCCCAACGCATCGTCCACTGCTGCGGAGTCTCGGCTCCGCCACGAGCGTTGGCTGCATCGGCGGCACAACGGCGTTGCTCGATGACCTTCGCATAGGCCGCCGGCTTCCCAGCACGACCCAGTGCTACGCGCATTGTTTGGGCAGGGCGTTCACGACGCTGCCCTCCTCCATGCCACCAACACTACACGAAGTCTAGTCTACTGATGATCCTTGCAGAGACGAGAAAAGGATGCCGGTAAAAGCTTTGGGGATGGATATTAAAGATTGGGAATGGAGATGAAGCGTGATATGGTGAGGAGCCTGCGATCGCGACTCAATCTTGCGCAAGCTGGCAGCGAAGCAGGTATGAAGCGTGCTGTCTTCCAGTCGCGTGCAACGCTCCGGAGGGAGGGAAGGGAGGGGGGGGGGGGCGTTGTGCTGCGGGCGGCCCCAGCGGCCGCACGCGCCCACTTGATGGCAAGGGGGGAGGCTAGGGAAGGGGGAGGGCGTGTTTTACGCCACGCTCGCCCGCCCGGCTGCTGCATCTTGAAAGACATCTGCTTCGGGGACAGAGTCCACTCTGCGCTGTGTTTTCGCGGCTCAGTTCGCGTTGATGCAAGCCGCGGCACGAAGGTCAATTCACTTGCTGTTGCTGCCGCGCTTACTGACTCCAGCGTTCTGACAGCGAGGGCTTAAAGAACCCCAGGTGGTCAAAATTAATCCGGAGCCCTCCTCTACGGCGTGTCTCATAATCTTCCGCGCTTACTGACTCCAGCGTTCTGACACCTGGGGTTCCAGGTGATCAAAATTAATCCAGAGCCCTCCTCTACGGCGTGCCTCATAATCAGAACTGGTTTTGGCATGTAAAACCCACGAAAGAAGAAGAACAGCGAGTTTCCGCAGTCATCAAGTGTTATGCGTTCACGATCGCTTGTGCGCGCATGACACGCTGCTTGGTAATTAAGTTAGTACGCCTATGTTTACAAGTTTATACGGCCGATAAAGTACTATCCTTACTTCGTATAGCTGTCACCTAATTTTCCATCGCAATCGATGATCCGTCTTTCGGGTGAAACTCCTTCTTTTTATTAAATGTATGTCACTTACCTCTTCGATCAAGTCGTGGTAGTCTAGCTCATCGCCACAGCGAGACCCTACACGACGTTTTAACCACCGTTGGTAACACGTTCACGGTACTATTCACAGCACGCAAAGTGGCTGCGTACTAGCAAAACGTTGCGCACGGTCGCGATGGCAGCCGGCGTTGCCTGCTACGGTGACCTAATCATGCCTCTTTGTAGTAGTAGTTGGCCGGCGCAATGCTCGAAGCGCTCTTTCACGAAAAGGGCCCACTGGCGACGAGAAAAAACCTACAACGAGGGTTGGACGCTCGCGCATTAGACATATTTACAGTGAATCTCTATATGGCTAGGTTCTAGCGGATGGCGTCCGCGGACAGAACTACGCGTAGAACAATAAAGTGGGCTGATCCTGGTGATAGTGCACAAAGGGTACAAGCTGAGTGGCATATACCCCTGTGGCCTCGGGGACCTGCAACGCGCCTTTGAACTACCCTTGTCACACGTGGGACCCAAAGAGACGAGAAAAAAATGCGCTGAAGCGTTGAACGCTGTTTCACAAATGCCAGTCTAGGACGATGCGTGTCTAAACATCAGTGATAAAACGTAATAGACTACCAACCAATAGCTGTGTCTCATTCTCTCTTGAAATAGCCATTTCCCTAATGGCGTCATCAGTTGCTCGTTTGACTAGGTATGGGTAAGACCCCTGTCGGTCGCTATGAAGAGGAAGAGCACGCCTTCAAGGAGCGCCTGCGCGCTCAACAGCGCGAATGGAACCGAAAGCGATCAGAAGACGAACGCGCAGCGGCCCACCGTGCTGCGGCCGATGGTGCAAGGTGATGTGAACTTAGTCGCTTAAACTAGCTTTCACTCGAACATATAGCATACGGCGCGCACTGACGCAACGAAGTTATGCGTTGCGTCTTTTCAACCATTTAAAATACCGACCAAATTAAAAAATGAAATATAACTAAACAAAACCAACAGCTTCGCTGGCCTTCCATCTTCTTAAAGTGGAAGGGCTATGAATTGTTTCGAGATCATTCAAGCTCCCCAGATGAAGTCAATAACAATTTCGAGCCTTTGGTTGCAGTGGTGAAATGTGTTACAATAAATCACGTCCATATTCCACATGTAACTTTGCGCGGGACTGTGCCTATAGATTGTTCGAAGGTCGCTGTGTTGCTGTATAAACCAAAGAGTATTAGGTAATATTGTAATAGGTCATTCGACGCTAGGAATGATGCCTTCTTGTTTGGCGGGTGCATCTGTATCTGTCAGTAGTACGAGGTGCGGTTGACACACGAGAACTACGAGTGAGAATATAGGCACCAAATGACTTCATTGATTCGTGGAAGAGGATACATATCCTACGCCACTGCATTTCATCAACGATAATCGACAAAGGAGCCGCACGAGTCTTTCTTAGCCAGTATAACTGCACCTGCCCTAGTGACTACGGGACTCCTGAGGGACGCATTTATAGCTCATGTCTTTCACCTGTTTGTCAATCAATTTCTGCTCCACAGGAGGAGGGTTGTACGGCTTATGCCCAAAGTAATGTGATTTTCAGAATGCGCTAGCTTCAGCATAGTAAGCAAAAGAAACGACAAGGAGGGCACAGTCCAACAAGGAGGGCACAGTGCGAGAAGAGATACAGGGAGAACAAAACGGTTTTGAACGCGTTCGTGTGGCCAGGTTAAGTTAATTCACAACAGGATGCAATACAAACGCGCAATGACGTCCCTGGAAAGAACATTGGCACCAGCGCAGACAAGAACACATCGGATGGCAAAGCAAATACGCCTTGTTTCGGGGAACGAATATTGTCAATTGCTGGCTGTAGTAAGACACATTTACAAGACATTGCGCTAGTCGTGCAGTCCGATATAGCTCTTCGCACCTGTATAAATTCAATAACAAAGATTACGAGCCCTGTAAAATGCGTAGCGCACTCATGCGTGCGGCCTAGCTAGCAGGCATGTGAATTCGTTTCGAAATTTCTTTTCACCAGTAGCAATTCAGATATTAACATAATGCCACTGGATGGAACAATATGGAATTTCAATCACCGAGAACGGAGATCGACGGGCCTGAGTCGGGCGTCCACGCTGAAGTGAGGCTGCGATTAGTCACTGGGGATTCATTCAGTTACGTGCATTCAAATGGTGCAATGAGAAAAAAGGACCACTGGTTGCCAGTATACAGCGTGTTGTATGCGACGTGGTTATACGCGATCTTGCGGAGCTCATTCTGAGTGATGTGGGACCATGCCGTTCACTGCACGAGTGGACTGCGGTTTTAACGCGAGAGCGTTAAGGTCCCCATGTCGCAGACAATCCCGTGTTGGCGTCGGCGTCGATGTCGGCGTCGATGTCGGCGTCCGTGGCGGATAAAATTATCCCCAACTACACCGACCCCATGGCCCTCCGCGTGGCGCAAGGCGTTAGCGAAGGAGCTAATCATCCCGAACCACTTCGACCGCACAGACCCTCCCAGTGGTGCAAGGTTTTGGTGAACAATAATTGAATTTCTCGCAGTGAAATCCGTCAGAAAAATGCTCAAGTACGATCTAACCAACAGACATGGTGGCGTCGGATTGTAATTTGAATGTACGAGAAAACATAATTCTGTTACGAGGAAACTCAAATACAAACCCCATTTCCAGCATTTCTACCATACCAACTACGACGCGCTCGAGTAGTTCACTTGCGAAAATGCTATCCAGATGACGCTCGTATCCTCGGCACGTCAAACTGGAACTTCGCCTGCCTAACGCGTTTTGGACACGCGCGCGAGTCGGGACAATAGCAAGCAATTAATAGAATATTAAAAAGGTGCTAGGGCCTTCACATTTTGATATAAAACAGCTTACATTGCTCCTTTTGAAGATGGCTTCCCAACAATGCATTTCTGCTTCAGAATGAAGCCGACTTTAGGGGATTGGGGTAAGCTTGCTCTTTGCAAGCTGGCTTTCCCACGTTCTGTGGCGCAGTGAAGCCGACTGAAAGAAAAATGCGATGCGAACGGGGCCCGATAACGCTGTCGCGTTCCACTCTTTAAGGCGAAGCTTAAGCGTCCACCAATTTTTTCATTTCACTTTGACAAAGACCTGTGACGCAGATCATAACCGGGAGGTCACTGCCGAGGTTCCTGTTCTGTGAGAGTTTATTACTCGTCAGGTTACACTGAAATGTGGCACTCTTGACATGGTAGTCGTAAGCGTGGCAGTCACTGTAGGCGGGTAATGGCCAGATCGTCTATACATCGTTCGTTCATCAGCAGCGTAGGATTGGTACCATCGCTTTTTAATCTCTTTCCTGCAAATGATTCATTTTATTACGACGACTCTCGTTACTAACATAGTAACGTAGTGTCGCACATACATATGCCTACTACACACATGCTGTCATGTTGTCCAAGCGACGTAACTTCGCGAACAACCGTTGTATTGTATGTGCCTCGAGGGTACAACAGCGGTGCCTCCGTTCGGAAGGCGTAGCACAATGTTCTTTACAAACAAACAATTTTACACATACTAGGCATTGCCCTTGAGCAGGTGTACAACGTTGTCCTGACATGTAATGTTGGCGTTCGTATTCCGGCAAAGTGTTCATTGTTGGCCGTGCAAATCTGTCCGGGTGCAGTTCGCAAATATGTCTGATCTGCCTTTTGTTTTCGGAAAGTAATAACGACAGCCTTTTCGGCTTTTTCTAATAAACGGTCACAATTTTTGAGGGAGTACTCGTTACTTTCGAACCATAGAAGTGAAGTTTCGGTGATAAACACGACATTGTGACAAAAAGAGTATCTTGTACGCTCGCACGTTTGCGCCATTCCTTCGCGGCCATCACTACCCCCATTTGAATCAGTCACGCTGGCGGGTCCAGCTGGTAGCCCAGCCATGCGTATGCTATGTTACGGGGGTGAATTTCGGTCGTCTGAGCTGATGTACTACGCACCATAATTTTAATTGGCTGTCAGGTGTGTTTACCAGACGAGCGAAGCTTGGCTTAGCATAACTGAAATGAAGGTTAGCTAAACCCAACAGGCATTGGCCAGCTTCTCGCTCGCTCTTCGGGTTCCTCTTCATTCAGCCCGACCATTCAAGCTCGAATAATTGAACAGAATACACGCTTGATGAAACGACTGTTTATTATTTCGAAGTCTGTTTTGCAGTCTGGCCTCTTTAAAGACAAATTGACATAAGACCTCGGCACAACATAAGAATTGTCTTTAACAAGCGCATCATCTCTTGAAATATAATGTCACAGACCGCGTGAACGAGGCGCAGACGCCGGGCCAAATTCCAAAGCCAATTTATCAGCTTCCGAAAATAATCTCACGAAAGCAAGGAGAATTAAGAATGGGCCCTCTGGTGCGCCAGCGAACGACGGTTGCTGTCCAAAGACCGAGTCAGAGCCCAGAGTTGTCAAAGCACAACAAAATATATTTTTCACGCAAGGCAGTTACACACACACGTGCACACTTAGGCTAGACACAACACAATACAAATCAGATGGGTATTAACAAACACAAGCCAATAATTCACGACAAGCACTGAGAGTCCAACACATAAGTTACAAAAAGAACAGGAACACTAAGTGTCCAATCGTATTCATCGCGATGGTCCTGGAGTCAGACGATGTCGGCGTAGCTCGGGGCAAATCTCGAAGAAGGAACTTCTTCCGGAAATGCAGACGCTTGGTGAACTCGTCGACTAGCTTGCCGGGGAATCCCCTTCTTCCGCAGACGCTCGGTCTTCACGTTACATAACTTCGCAGGTGCGGACTGAAATCCTCTTCTGATTCTTGCACGGCACTTATATAATTTCCACAGGCGTTCTCGAACTTTCCTATCGGAGTCGTGATCTCGTAGCATGGCCAAAGCTTGGGAATCTTCGAGTCTTTTCTCGCACCTTCGACCGCCGCTGTCGGAGTGTTGTCGAGGGAGGGTGATGACTCATGCTGTTCGCGCGCGCTCACGCAGTAGTTATCTCTCTCGACTCACCCGGTGAGAAGGTGTCTCGGCGCGCGCGTGTGCTCTCTCTCTCTCCGGTTAACGTCGCTTCGTCGAGGCGCTTCTAGACGTCCAGGCACCGTTGTTCGCGTTGTTGTTTGAGGCGTACGCGCTCTCCCCCTCTGTTGAAGTTGCCGCGGGGCCGGCGTGTTCTTTCGCTGGCTTGCGTGACACGCGGCGCGCGCTTGAATTACGCACTCTTTTGTTACATAGAACCTTGCGAAAACCAGATATCCCTACTGTCTTCAAGTCACATACATACATAAATACATACACACACTTACATACATGCATACATATACACATACATATATACATACATACATACAATGTATACACACGTACATACACACATAGAATGCATAGACACACACATAAATATATGCATGCTTGAATGCAAACATACATCATGTGGAGAATGTACTCTGGTTCCTTCAGTTTGCGTAGATTATTATTGCGATAGAAAATATAGGGACACTCCAAGCGCATTTCTGCCGTCGCTGTCGTCGTCGCCGTGATGTTTCGTATAAAGTCCGAACACGATAACGCCGTACGCTGCATGTGCGAGTGAAATCTTGCGAGCGTCAGTCGATGATCGGGGCTAAATCTCGCGCGTGCGAAGGATAAAGACGGGGCTGAAGCGTGCCGTCTTCTGCAGTGCACGAGTCACGGGGAGACATGAGAGGGGGGGGGGCGCTCTACTACGGCGGCGGCTCCTTACGGCGCGGTTGCGCGGGCGACATATCTTGACAGCGATCTGCGACATGACCAAGAGGGCGCCCGCACGGCCTTCATCTTCAAAGCGATGCGCGATTGGGAGAAAGTATTCCCAGTGCCGGTAGCTTCGTATGCGCTGCGCTTTCGACATTTAGTTAGCGTTGAAGCGACAGACAGCACGAAGGTCGATTCGCTAGCTGCTGCTACCGCGCTTCTTGACTGCAGCGTTTTAACCGCGAGTTTTCGCGCTCATCGAGCGAGATGTGTTCATGTTTACCTGTGCGCTCGTGACAGCGCGCTTCTTAGTAGGCGAATGTTTGCAATTTTGTATCGCCGATGAAACCAATATCCTCACTTCATATAGCGGTATACTAATTGGCTATCGCAATCGATGCTTCACCTTTCGGGCAAAACTGTGACTTTTTTTCATTTTTTATTGCGATAACAATTATATAGACACTCCAAGCGGATTTCTGCCGTCGACGTCGCCGTGAGGTTCCGTATAGAGTCCAACGGCGATGAAATCGTTGCCATGCGCCGTATGCTGTATGTGCGAGTGAAAGCACCCGAGCGACACGCGCTTACACGGAGAGCGAACGCACGGCGGAGAGCAGACGCAACTTCTTCCGTGGCGCGAAAGCCCGTGGGGGGACGGGAGGGAGCGAGGGGAGGCGACTTTTAGCTCCAGCACTAAATGCGTATTTATATAATAACGCTGCGGGGCGAGAAGGTAGTAAAGACTTCCGACGCTGCTCGACGAGTGTCCCATTCTGATCTCGTCGAAAACATGCAAGCCGCCGCCAGAGGCACCGGCAACAGTCACCAACGCCGCGCGCGTTCGGTGCGAACGCGGGAACAACGCCGACGGCGTCGACAACAGTTTTGCGCGTTGCTGGTGCTGCTGCATGTCCAAGTTGATACAGCTCATCAAACTACTATCCTTACTCCGTATAGATCTACTAATTTGCTATCATAATTGATGCTTCGCCTTTCGGGTGAAACTGCGACATTTTTTTTGAAGGCGGACATTACTTGAACGACAAAAGGAGAAATGGCAATTTCTATGCAGGTGATGAATGCAGTAAGCACTAAATCACCGTTTTAATATAAATTGTTCGACACCAGTATCAAAACCGACTTTGACGCCCAGCAGTCGAAAAGCCTTGTGCGCAGCAGAAATATAAAGGTTAGCACCAATTTTCAGTCAAGATCTCAAAATATGAAATATATCTTCACTTTGGTGCACAAGGTTCTGAATTCAAGTTCACTTTATTTTACCGGAAATCGGGAGGATAACTCAAAGGGAAGCAGAATCAGCGTTACTGCTCCGCATTTTTACTTAATTTGTTCTGACCGTCTCTGAATTACCAGCTGCGGAGTGTTTGAAAATCTATATAAGTATACATGACTGAAAAATGTACCACCAAGCGGGACGTCTATTGAGCAATACATTTAAGCGAAAAAAAAGATAATTATAATACCAGTTACCAAGGTTCCGTAATTCATGCACGTTAATGCGCGTATAATAGTGCCCGTTAGCAGGACGTAAAGTAGATGTGGTCGTTTTAGTAGGCTTCGCTTTTATATTTGAGCAAATCCTATATTTGTATCCTGCTCCCTAATTATTAAAGAAGCATGTCTGTGGAGCCGGCTGTGGCGCATAATGAGAACAGATGTGTTCGTAATATTATCTGTCGCATGAGTAAGAGGCATATAACAGCAGCAGAAACATCGTCACAGTAAACTGTGGACACTGGCCACAATGATCTGCTCGCGTGAGGCATCGTAGAGTGTACTGTTGGCGCCTCTAGAGGGTCTGATGCGAAAAGATGACTTGTCTTTCTTTTCCAGAGCATCATCTTTCCTGCACTGATGGTAAGTACATAAGCGAACGCTTCACTCTTTTAGCTTGTGACATGACATCTGGTGTGGCGCTGCGAGCAGCGTTGCATGTGAGCATTTCAGTCAACATTGGGTTCACGACATTCGCAAATAAGACAATGGTGAACCAAAAAGAGTGTGGGCCCGAATTCACAAAAACTTCTTACGCTAGAATTTCTCGTAAGAAAGATTTTTAGCCAATCCGGATGCCAGACATATCATTAGCGGAGGCGGCCAGCCAATGGCAAAGCGCACTTACGAAGAGAAAATCTCTGTGAATCTGGTCCCTGGATCACTGAAAGAAGCAGCAAAAATTTTCCAACGGCTTTAAGTGATGAATAAGGCAACATCTTCGGATAAAACAATGAGCTGCGGCACATGAGATACTTTATTGTGGATAACTATCGCAAAAAAGCGTAGTCAAGGCCCAAAGGGATCCGGCGATAGAAAAGCCTGAGAGATCGGAATGTACGCAGAAAACTTTCAATACAAAAATAAGGTAGCAGGGCGAGATGAAATTTCAATGCAGCTAATCAAACATCTAGGTCCAAAGAACAAGCTACAGCTGACTGGTACCATAGACCAAGTATTAAAGCAAATAAAACTCCACTGGATGGCGTTTAAAAGGAAGAGGGACCTCATCTACAAAGGCAAAGGTGATAAGGACAAGATGAGGCCATACAAACCTGCAACAGTATTGTCGGTCATACATGGAATAGCAATGCCAGCCATATTATTAATCATTTTAAAGCGGGCGGTGTATCGTGGGCGTCTGAGCAAGACGACACATACAGTGGTTGGGCATCAAAACTGGCTAGTCTCTTGATTAAGTTCGCCTTTATAGCTTCATGTGAGAGGGTGCCGCATACGTCGAAGTGGTTAGGGAAAAGAAGGATGCGCTTGCTATCAGCTTGTCTGCTTGATACAGGGAGGGGGGGGGTGATAACATATTGGGCGAACTTCGTGATAGGTTCAAGCTAGGCAGATGCTTCGAGAATAATATTTTCTACTGACTCATGGCACAGAAATTTAAATAGCTCAGGACAACCTTTATAAGGCGCATATTTAGATATTGCCTCGGGAAACGATATAATGGCAAAATGTATTTACAAACTCTTTACAACGAGCTGTAGCACTGCCAAGATGGCGGAAAGACAATATTTTCAATCGTCGTCGTCTTCACCCCTGTGGTCAACGTCGTCTTTTGCCGTTGCGCGCCGTCTCGTGACAATAATAAGGGAGCCTACGACAACATTGACAGAAAATCGCTACGGAATATTCTAAAGAACGAGGGCATAGATGATGATTTCCTGAAGATGTTGAAAGAGATACAGGTGTATAAAGGAAAAACGGAGTACAAATTGCACGGGAACGCTCCAAATGCTATGAAATTATGAGCATTTTTGAAGGCGGAAGCAATTTCCCTCTTTGTCTATTATTGTTCATGCTTTACGTTAATGGCATAGAAAGGCGACTGGACAACAGTGAATTAGTTTCACGTATCTTACATCCGTAACTGGCAAATAGTGGAACACAATGTCCCTGTGCTGATGTATGCGGACGCCATAATGCTTCTAGCGGACAATGGAAGATATTGCTAACGACCAGTATTTACGATGAAGAACAGGCGAGCAGTGTGAAGACGACGACGACAATTACAAGGTAGCACAGGCTGTTGCCTCTTGGCAAAGAGCGGCGTATTTGTTTGTAAATATACTTGTATACAGCTTCTCGTCTGCGTATTCCTACGTAACATGTCTGGTGGAGGTGAACGTTCTCTATATCTCGTCCCGGAGCTTCGCAGTGGACGGTAGGTCGAGCCTTCCGTCATGGCTCCTGGCGACGACAGCTCGACTCAGCCGGCTGCGACACATGCGGCCATTTCGACGACCTACATCGCTATCTCCGCTCCCCGTGATCCTGCCTTATTTTAGGAAAAAGAGGGGGAAGACGTCGAAGACTGTACCAGCCTGTACAAACGCGTCAGTACCAATAATCAGTGGGACTCTACTATCATGCTCGCCAACGTAGTCTTTTACCTCGGTGGCACACCTCGAATTTGGTTTCGGACACACGAAGATGAGTTCACTAGGTGGGGTACGCTTAAGCAAAAGCTCCGAGACTTGTTCGGCAACCTTTACGGGCACTAACTTGCCGCGAAGAAGGCATTCAAGACGTCTTGGCTCCATGGCGTAAAGTTGACGCACACATGACTGAGCCAGACAAGGTTTCCTACATTCTCAAAGGCATTGCCGATGACACCTTCAACAACGTGCCAACGGTGGATGCAGTTATAAAAGGGTGCCACCGCCTGTCAATCGCAAAAAGCCGACGTATCGACCAACAGTTGCTGTGCCGACGCTCCTCGCCCCAACAACACTGCCGATGTTACGAGGATTGTCCGGCGAGAGATTGAGGCCGCGTATCTGGCTGCCTTCGACACCAGCTCCTCCAACGTACCTGCAGTCACGGTTTCCGTGATACAGGTAGTTGTCCGCCAGGAGTTCGCAAACATGGGTCTTCACACCTTCTGCTCGGCCCATCGCCCTGATACCTACCCGGATTCTTCGCTGTCCCAGA